>NC_057801.1:250729928-251040510 GCF_018294505.1 Triticum aestivum | reverse complement strand
CTGGTGCAACCCGTTGGAGACCGGAGCCACCGCAACGCCCCCGACGCCGCCGTCTTCCTCCTCTGCTCCGACAAGCTCCGCCGCCGTTCTTCACCGACTCCGGCCGCGCCCCTGCAGCTCCTAAACCTCCCAAGGGCCTTTCGTGTGTGCCGCTCGGTGAGCTCCACCCCTCCTGCTCTCCGTTTGCTCTCTCGCACGCCCTAGCTAGCTGCCGCCGAGGTGCCTGAACACAGCGCCGCGGAGCTCGTCGCCGACGAGTCTCCGGTGACCAAATGGTCATGGGCCCATGCCGGTTGCACTCACCGCTCCCCGTAGATCCTCCCCAACCTCGCCGTTTGTTCGCTAGATCGCCCTAGCTCCAATCTTCTCGAGCTCCCGAATGCATCACCGCACGCGCTCGTCGCCGGCAGCCGTCCGGTGACCTCTTTGGACCCAGGCTTGTGCCGTTGAGGTTGCGCGCGCACGTAGGCCTCGCCCCGCCCTTCTGTTTGCCCAGTTGCACGCCGCATCACCGTTGCCGTTGCTCGCCCGAAACACCTCGCCGCCGATGAGCTCGATGCGCCCTTCTCCGGCCACCGCAGCTTGCAAGACCACCACCAACCGACGCGTCATCGTCTTGCTGTTCTAACGCGCCCGACCGCGCTCGATTTGGTGCCCCATAGGCGAAATCCAATGCTCGCCAGTGTTTGGCCGCTGCGCGCGAGCTCGCCGGAGCTACTCCGGCGGCTCCGCTGAGCTGGCACCCCGGGGGTCCACCCCTGGGTCACTGCTTGTGGGCCTGGGGGCCCCAACTGGCCACGTTGACCGAAGTCAACTACGTTGACGTGGCAGCTACTACCACTGACATGCGGGCCCCATGCCATAAAATGAATAAAAACAAATAGATAAACTGCTAATTAATTAAATTAATTAACTAAAACCTAATCTCTCACTGTCTACTGGGCCCCACCTGCTAATTAACCCAGTTAGTTAGTTTTAAAACTCTGTTAATGCCCCTGAAAATGACATGTGGGTCCCACTAGACCCACCTGTCTGGTTTGACTGGTCAACCGACCAGTTGACCTGCTGACATCACTGTGATGTCATGCCTGTGTCATCATGCACTGTTCTGGATAATGTTGGATTTAAATAAATAATTAAAATCAAAAAATGATAAAAACTTTAGAAAATCATATATAATAATCCGTAACTCGGATGAAAATACGTTCTACATGAAAGTTGCTCAGAACGACGAGACGAATCCGGATAAGCAGCCCGTTCGTTCGCCACGCATCCCTAGCATAGCAAACATGCAACTTTCCCTCTCCGGTTCATCTGTCCGAAAACGCGAAACACCGGGAACACTTTCCCGGATGTTTTCCCCTTCGTTGGTATCACCTACTACCGCGATTGGGCACACCTAGCATCGTTACTTGTCATGTCATGCATCGATATACATCTGTTTGCATGGTATTCATTGTTTCTTCCCCCTCTTCTCTTCGGTAGACTACGAGACCGACGCTGCTGCTGCCCAGTTCGACTATGGAGTTGACGACCCCTCCTTGCCAGAGCAACCAGGCAAGCCCCCCCCCCTTGATCACCAGATATCGCCTATTCTCCTCTATACTGCTTGCATTAGAGTAGTGTAGCATGTTACTGCTTTTTGTTAATCCTATTCTGATGCATAGCCTGACATTGTTGCTACATCTGTTGATACCTTACCTGCAATCCTAAATGCTTAGTATAGGATGCTAGTTTATCATCATTGGCCCTACATTCTTGTCAGTCTGCCTTGCTATACTATTGGGCCGTGATCACTCGGGAGGTGATCACGGGTATATACTATACATATATACATACTACAGATGGTGACTAAAGTCGGGTCGGCTCGAGGAGTACCCGCGAGTGATTCACGGATTGGGGGCTGAAAGGACCTTTGTCCCGACGGCCCTCGGTGTGGATCTTTGTGGCGGAGCGACAGGGCAGGTTGAGACCACCTAGGCGAGAGGTGGGCCTGGCCCTGGTCGACGTTCGTGGTTGCTTCATAATAACACGCTTAACGAGATCTTGGTATTTGATCTGAGTCTGGCCACTGGCCTATACGCACTAACCAACTACGCGGGAAAGATATGGGCACTCGACGTCGTGGTATCAGCCGAAGCCTTCGTGACGTCAGCGACTGAGCGGCGCGCACCGGATTGGACCGTGAGCCTGCTCTTGTATTAAGGGGGCTAGGTCTGCTTCCGGCCGCGTACACAACGTGCAGGTGTGCAATGGGCGATGGGCCCAGACCCCTGCGCATGTAGGATTTAGACCGGCGTGCTGACCTCTCTGTTGTGCTTAGGTGGGGCTGCGACGTGTTGATCTTCCGAGGCCGGGCATGACCCAGGAAAGTGTGTCCGGCCAAATGGGATCGAGCGTGTTGGGTTATGTGGTGCACCCCTGCAGGGAAGTTGATCTATTCGAATAACCGTGTCCCTCGGTAAAAGGACGACCCGAAGTTGTACCTTGACCTTATGATAACTAGAATCGGGTACTTAATAAAACACACCCTTCCAAGTGCCAGATACAACCCGGTGATCGCTCTCTCACAGGGCGATGAGGAGAGGATCGCCGGGTAGGATTATGCTATGCGATGCTACTTGGAGGACTTCAATCTACTCTCTTCTACATGCTGCAAGACGGAGGCTGCCAGAAGCGTAGTCTTCGATAGGACTAGCTATCCCCCTCTTATTCTGGCATTCTGCAGTTCAGTCCACTGATATGGCCTCCTTACACATATACCCATGCATATGTAGTGTAGCTCCTTGCTTGCGAGTACTTTGGATGAGTACTCACGGTTGCTTTGCTCCCTCTTTTCCCCCTTTTCCTCTTCTTCTCGGATGCCGCAACCAGACGTTGGAGCCCAGGAGCCAGACGCCACCGTCGACGACGACTACTACACTGGAGGTGCCTACTACTACGTGCAGGCTGCCGACGACGACCAGGAGTAGTTTAGGAGGATCCCAGGCAGGAGGCCTGCGCCTCTTTCGATCTGTATCCCAGTTTGTGCTAGCCATCTTATGGCAACTTGTTTAACTTATGTCTGTACTCAGATATTGTTGCTTCCGCTGACTCGTCTATGATCGAGCACTTGTATTCGAGCCCTCGAGGCCCCTGGCTTGTATTATGATGCTTGTATGACTTATTTATGTTTTAGAGTTGTGTTGTGATATCTTCCCGTGAGTCCCTGATCTTGATCGTACACGTTTGCGTGTATGATTAGTGTACGATTGAATCGGGGGCGTCACAAGTTGGTATCAGAGCCGACTGCCTGTAGGAATCCCCCTTCCACACTCCTTGGCCGAAGTCGAGTCTAGTCACTACAAAACTTTTACTAACTTGGCTGTGTGCCTTACGGGCCCACGTCGCCATTGGGTGGTATTAGGATCTTTTACTTCCTCGACCTTTACTCTGGGGCTCTGAACTCTCTCCTACTCGGGTTAAACGAATTTACTAACTCTAACATTAGGATCCCGTTACCACGTTCACCCCAAAGTTGGATAAGCCATAGTTATTCTGTAGGATAGTATTTTGAATAGTACCCACATTGTCATTTGACTCCATTGAAACATCTTTGTTTTCAGATGGAACCCACGAGGCAGGTCGTGCGCCACACGGCGGCCATTGGTGCCTCAGGATCACCTGCTGTGCTAGCTGAGATGATGACCTATCTGGGTTATCGCTGGCACCCTGAGTACACCGTCTATGAGGAGTACCAGGACTTTAACCAGGAGCAGTACCGTGCCATCGTCCACCTCTACTCTCGGGAGTATGACTCCACTACCGTGCTGCACACCGCTCATGGTGTTGGAGTGACCATCGAGATGGCAGTTCACGATGCTGCCTATGCTGCTCTGACACGTCTTCGTGGAGAGTATCGGGCGTTGGACACTTCCCCTTTCAGGCACATTGCTATCGCATCCGACGTTGGTGCGAAGGGATACTACACTGCTGCCTACTCCACCGTCACCCGAGAGCCCTTCCACAATCAGAGACTGGTTCTGCATGCTGATGGGTTGGACCGAGCTAACTGAGCTCTTCGCCACGAGTTGTACACCACTCGTCAGCACCTTTACAGGGCTCTGACGCTGTTGCACCCCTTTGTTCTATCTAGACAGCTGCCGCGTTCTGCGATCTACCCAGCTAGGACCGTGATGCCCGACGGTGTCGGTTGGCCAGAGGTGGGAGGCTACTCTCCCGCACTTGGTCCTCTTCTGCCACCTGAGCGTTGGGTTTTACACCAGAGTATCCGCGGCCCCCAGGCCACTGACGTGGACTATCCTTTGCCTCACTACCAGTTGTCAGGCTACGACTACCTCCACAGTACCTCCTGGGACTGATGTAGTCTTGCTTATTAGTATTAGATGCATTTTCCGCGAGCCTGCGTGCCGCCTATGATGACATAGTCTATGTACTGAACTCTATGTACTGAACTCTATGTCCGACCCCTTTTGTAAGATATGCCGACTACTATGTAGTATTTGTCATGCTCCTTTCATTATGCATGTTTCATCATGAATGATTCTTGTCTATGCAAATTTCTCAATGCTGAACTACCCCTGTTATATATTAGCAGGATGGTTAGACCAGCTAGTCGTGGTCGTGGCGACAATGCCCCACCACCGCCTGAGTACATGGCTGGTATGGTCCAACAGCTCGAGATGAATCGCCAGTTCATGGAGAATATGATGGCTTAGTTCCCTCGCCCCAATATGAACGAGCAGCCAACCCAAGTGACTCTGCAGGATTTCATGCGCGTTAACCCAACCGTGTACCGCAGCTCAACTCAGCCGCTGGATGCTGATGATTGGCTCCGTGACATCACCTATGAGATGGAGTCTGCTGATGTAGCCCCTGCCCGCTATGTCACCTTTGCTTCCTTCTTTCTGAAGGGACCCGCAGCTCAATGGTGGGACAGCCACATGCGTACTCTGCCAGTTGGGACAATCATCACCTGGCCAGACTTTCAAGCTGCCTTCCGTGCCCGCTTCATCCTTAGGGGATCATGGACAGGAAGAAGCGTGAGTTCCGCAACCTCACCCAGGGCAACAAAACTATGGAAGCTTATCAGCGGGAGTTTCTGGACTTGTCCCGCTATGCTGAAGAAGACATTGCAACTGATGCACGCAGATAGGAGAAGTTCCGTGACGGCCTTCAAGTTGACATCAAGCTCGCACTTCTAGTGCATGACTTTGCCGATTTCGCCACCTTGGTGAACAAGGCCATCAATGTCGAGACTGGTCTGCAGGAACACCAGAGCTCTCACAGGCGCAACCGTGACACGGGCTCATCTTCGGGCCCACCCTCGCAGAAGCGTAAGATATGGATCCCGAACAGCATGTACCGTCCAAATGCACCTGCCCCAAGGCAGACCTATGCTGCACCTCGTCTGCCTCCCCCACCATCTAGGCAGCCAAGGCTTCCAGCTCCACCACCCCAAGCTCCTGTTCCCACTCCCAATAATGGTCTGTCCTACAAGTGTGGTCAACTAGGTCATCGCGCCCGGGACTGCAATCAGAATCAGAACCAACTGGCCCTTCCCGCAACTGGCCGTGGTAACAACCAGCCCCACAACAACAATGCCAAGTCTTATGGTCGTGTTCACGCCAACCACGTTGATCTCAATGAAGCTCAAGAGCAGCCTGCTACTGTGATGGGTACACTCCTCGTAAATTCAGTACCAGCATCCGTTTTATTTGATACTGGTGTATCACATTCATTCATGTCAGAAGATTTTGCATACAAGCATGACCTTAAATGTGAGGTCATAAACACTCCACTAGTGGTAAAAAAACCCGCCGGCCAGTGTCAAACCTCTATGGTTAGTCACGACGTTCCCGTTGAAATCAAAGGGTTGGAATTCTATGCCTCTCCCATTATCCTGAAGTCGTCTAACATCGACCTCAGTCTAGGAATGGATTGGTTGAAAGCGCATACTGCTTCTATAGTTTGCGCCACTAAGACCGTCCATCTGTTGCACCCTTCTGATGAAATAATTAGCTACAATGCTCGTCTGGTTCAGAATGCCGAGGCAAGGCTTTATGCGTTGAATGCATTGAACGCTACATCACTCGAGGGCATTGAAAACATTCCTGTCGTTCGTGAATTCCAAGACGTCTTTCCTGAAGAACTTCCAGGGATTCCCCCTACTAGAGCTGTCGAATTCATCATTGACTTAAAACCAGGCACCACTCCTATAGCCAAACGACCTTACAAGATGTCGCCGCATGAACTCATTGAGCTTAAGGAGGAAATCGACAAATCTCTTCGAAGTGGTTTCATTCGCCCAAGTTGCTCTCCTTGGGGAGCACCTTCTCTCTTTGTCAAGAAGAAGGATGGGACAAACCGATTGGTCCAAGACTACCGTCCTATTAACCAGGCTACCATTCAGAACAAATATCCTCTTCCTCGGATCAATGATCTATATGATCAACTGGCTGGTTCGTCAGTGTTCTCTAAACTCGACTTGAGGTTGGGTTACCACCAGATCCGTGTTCATGAAGAAGATATCCCGAAGACCACATTTGTGACTCGCTATGGTTCATACGAGTACACCGTCATGTCTTTTGGATTAACCAATGCTCCAGCCACCTTCTCTCGTTTGATGAACTATATCTTTATGGAATACCTCGACAAGTTTGTCGTGGTTTATCGGGATGATATCCTTGTATATTCCAAGAATGAAGAGGAACATGCTAAACATCTTCGTCTTGTTCTGGAAAAGCTTAGAGAGCATCAACTCTATGCCAACTTCTCCAAGTGTGAATTCTGGCTTCCCCAAGTAACCTATCTTGGGCATGTCATCTCTAAGGATGGTATTGCCGTCAACCCTGAACGAGTTCAGGCTATTCTCGATTGGACTCCAAAGAATGTCAAGCAAGTCAGAAGTTTTCTCGGACTCGCCAGCTATTGCCATCGATTCATCGAGAACTTCTCCAGGATCGCTAGACCTCTGGCTAACCTGCTTCATAAGGGCGTCAAGTTTCAGTGGACAGAAAAGTGTCAGGAAAGTTTCCAGGCGCTCAAAGACAAGTTGACTTCTGCCCCAGTGCTTGCTCCTCCAGATACTAAGAAGGACTTCGTCATTTATTGTGATGCTTCACGTCAAGGCTTAGGCGCTGTCCTAATGCAAGAGCGCAAGGTGATTGCTTATGCCTCTTGTAAATTGCACCCTCACGAAGAGAACTATCCAGTTCATGACCTCGAGCTTGCTGCTGTTATCCATGCACTAAAACAGTGGCGACATTACCTTCTCGGTAATCGTTGCGAGATCTTCACCGACCACCAAAGTCTGAAGTATCTGTTTACTCAACCAGATCTGAACCTCCGTCAACAGAGATGGATGGAGATTGTTGCAAATTTTAACCTGGGTATTTCGTATACCCCGGGCAAGGCTAATGTAATGGCTGATGCCTTGAGCCGCAAGTCTTACTGCAACCACCTCCAGGTTCACAAAGTTCAGCCCTCGCTTGTTGAAGAATTCAGAAAGCTGAACCTCCATATTGTTCCTCCTGGTACACTCGCTCCCCCTCCTCATGAGTTTCGCGAGATGAACCTCCACGTTGTTTCCCGGGGTTCTCTCAATACCATAGTTGCTAGACCAGATCTTGTGGACACCATCAAATGGATACAGAAATGTGACGATGAAGTCGAAAGGATTAAACGTTATCTCGCAGAAGGAAAGCCCTCATTCTTCACTGTTGATGACGCAGGCACCTTATTCTTCAAAGGTCGCCTAGTGGTACCGAGTAAGACGGAAAACCTGAATCTGACTCCAAGGGTTATGCAAGATGCTCATGATACACCTTTGTCTATTCATCCCGGTAGTACCAAGATGTACCAAGACATTCGTCAGAGATTCTGGTGGTCTAATATGAAGCAAGATATTGCTCGTTATGTTGCTGAGTGTGACGTCTGTCGTCGTATCAAAGCAGAGCATCAAAGGCCTGCTGGAGCTCTGCAACCTATCTCTATTCCTGAATGGAAATGGGACCATGTTGAAATGGACATCATCACTGGATTCCCCAAATCACAGAAAGGTAATGATGCTATTCTTGTCGTCATTGACCGGCTTTCTGAAGTTGCACATTTTCTGGCTGTCAAGGAAACGATCACTGCTAGTCAGCTGGCAAACCTCTACATGTCCAGAATTGTCTCGCTTCACAGTATTCTATTGGTAATCAGTTCAGACCGTGGTAGCTTATTCACTTCAAGATTCTGGGCAAGTTTCCAAGAAGCTATGGGCACTCATCTGTCTTTCAGCACTGCTTTTCATCCTCAGTCGCAAGGGCAAGTTGAACGTGTCAACCAAGTTCTCGAAGACATGCTTCGAGCTTGTGTTATCTCCTTCGGCAAGAAATGGGAGGAATCTCTCCCGTATGCTGAGTTCTCTTATAATAATAGCTATCAAGCTAGTCTGAAGATGGCCCCCTTCAAAGTGTTATATGGACGAAAGTGCCGAACCCCTCTGAACTGGTCAGAAACTGGGGAACGTCCACCCTTCGGTCCGGATATTATCCAACATGCCGAAGAACAAGTTCGCATTATTTGCGAGAATCTCAAGACAGCTCAGTCACGTCAGAAGAGTCAGTATGCCCGTCATCATAAAGACATGGTCTATCAACCTGGCGAAAAGGCTTACCTTCGAGTTACACCAATGAAGGGTGCTCACCGCTTCGGGATCAAGGGCAAGCTAGCTCCTCGCTATATTGGTCCATTCACTATTCTGGAAAGGCGTGGAAAAGTGGCATATCAACTGGAGCTTCCGTCGAACCTTTCTCAGGTTCACGATGTGTTCCATGTGTCACAGCTCCGCCGTTGCTTCAAGGACCCAATTCGAGCAGTGGATCATGAAGTGCTTGAATTACAACAAGACCTCTCCTATAAAGAGCATCTAGTCCGCATTCTTGACCAAGCTGAACGCCGCACATGTCAGAAGGCGATCAAGTTCCTCAAAGTCCAGTGGTCGCACCATTCTGAAGATGAAGCCACTTGGGAACGCGAGGATCGCGTGCGTGATGAATACCCCGCACTGTTTCCTTCTACCTCCTAAATCTCGGGACGAGATTTCTTGTAGTGGAGGAGATTTATAACGCCCGGATAATTAGACTACAGTAAAACCCTCCTAATGATGCCATGTCATCTTTGATTACTGTTGCTAAACTTTCGTTAGTTCCAACCGGTCCAAAAATCAATTCAAAAAAAAGGCAAACAACAAAAGTTTTTGAAAGTTGAAACAAAAATGTTCTAACAGTGCCAAAAATGACATAGGTAATTATGGTGTAGGAGACACAATTTTCTAAAATACCTAAATGCCCTAAATTAAATAAAACAGAAAAGGAAAAGGAAATAAATAAAAGAAAATACAAAACGAAAACAGAAAAGAAGAAAAGAGAAGCCCCCCTGGACCAGACGGCTCAGCTCGCAGCCAGGCCGGCCCACTTGGCCCAGCTGGCCACACCCGGCTCAGCTCCCCTGCCTCGTCCCCTTCCCCTGTTCCCCCGACCCGGGTCGGAACAGGGCGCGTCCCCGCCTGACCCCCTCGCCGGCGTCGAGGAGGGGATAAGGCCGCCACGCCCTCGCCTCCTCGATCCCTTCTCCCACTCGCCCCGCTCTCTCCCTCGGTTCCTGCGCCTCTCCCACTCCCCTCCAGATCCACCTCGCCCTCTCCTTCCCCTCCGCATCCAAGCGCCACCGCCACCATGGCTCCGGCCTAGCCATGGCCATCGTGCCCACGTTGCCGCCCCACGGTGTCTCCAAGGGCCGCCGTCGTCCGCTGCTTCGACTCGTGCAACCCGTTGGAGACCGGAGCCACCGCAACGCCCCTGACGCCGCCGTCTTCCTCCTCTGCTCCGACAAGCTCTGCTGCCGTTCTTCACCGACTCCGGCCGCGCCCCTGCAGCTCCTAAACCCCCCAAGGGCCTTTCGTGTGTGCCGCTCGATGAGCTCCACCCCTCCTGCTCTCCGTTTGCTCTCTCGCACGCCCTAGCTAGCTGCCGTCGAGGCGCCCAAACACAGCGCCGCGGAGCTCTTCGCCGACGAGTCTCCGGTGACCAAATGGTCACGGGCCCATGCCGGTTGCACTCACCGCGCCTGGTAGATCCTCCCCAACCTCCTCGTTTGTTCGCTAGATCGCCCTAGCTCCAATCTTCTCGAGCTCCCGAACGCATCGCCGCACGCGCTCGTCGTCGGCAGCCGTCCGGTGACCTCTTTGGACCCAGCCTTGTGCCGTTGTGCTCGCACACGCACGTAGGCCTCGCCCCGCCCTTCTGTTTGCCCAGTAGCGCGTTGCATCGCCGTTGCCGTTGCTCGCCAGAAACACCTCGCCGCCGATGAGCTCGATGCGCCCTTCTCCGGCCGCCGCAGCTCACAAGACCACCACCAACCGATGGGTCGTCGTCTTGCCGTTCTAACGCGCCTGGCCGCTCTTGATTTGGTGCCCCATAGGCGAAATCCGATGCTCGCCGGTGTTCGGCCGCTGCGCGCGAGCTCGCCGGAGCTACTTCGGCGGCTCCGCTGAGCTGGCACACCGGGGGTCCACCCCCGGGTCACTACCTATGGGCCTGGGGGCCCCAACTGACCATGTTGACTGAAGTCAACTACGCTGACGTGGCAGCTACTACCACTGACATGCGGGCCCCATGCCATAAAATGAATAAAAACAAATAGATAAACTGCTAATTAACTAAATTAATTAATTAAAACCTAATCTCTCACTGACTACTGGGCCCCACCTGCTAATTAACCCAGTTAGTTAGTTTTAAAACTCTGTTAATGCCCCTGACAATGACATGTGGGTCCCACTGGACCCACCTGTCTGGTTTGACTGGTCAACCGACCAGTTGACCTACTGACATCACTGTGATGTCATGCCTGCGTCATCATGCACTGTTCTGGATAATGTTGGATTTAAATAAATAATTAAAATCAGAAAATGATTAAAACTTTAGAAAATCGTACGTAACTCGGATGAAAATACGTTCTACATGAAAGTTACTCAGAACGACGAGACGAATCCGGATACGCTGCCCATTCGTCTGCCACACATCCCAAGCATAGCAAACATGCAACTTTCCCTCTCCGGTTCATCTGTCTGAAAACGCGAAACACCGGGAATACTTTCCCGGATGTTTTCCCCTTCGTAGGTATCACCTACTACCGCGATTGGGCACACCTAGCATCATTACTTGTCATGTCATGCATCGATATACATCTGTTTGCATGGTATTCATTGTTTCTTCCCCCTCTTCTCTCCGGTAGACTACGAGACCGACGTTGCTGCTGCCCAGTTCGACTACGGAGTTGACGACCCCTCCTTCTTGCCAGAGCAACCAGGCAAGCTCCCCCCCCCCTTGATCACCAGATATCACCTATTCTCCTCTATATTGCTTGCATTAGAGTAGTGTAGCATGTTACTGCTTTCTGTTAATCCTATTCTGATGCATAGCCTGACATTGTTGCTACATCTGTTGATACCTTACCTGCAATCCTAAATACTTAGCATAGGATGCTAGTTTATCATCATTGGCCCTACATTCTTGTTAGTCTGCCTTGCTATACTATTGGGCCGTGATCACTCGGGAGGTGATCACGGGTATATACTATACATATATACATACTACAGATGGTGACTAAAGTCGGGTCGGCTCGAGGAGTACCCGCGAGTGACTCACAGATTGGGGGCTGAAAGGACCTTTGTCCCGACGGCCCTCGGTGTGGATCTTTGTGGCGGAGCGACAGGGCAGGTTGAGACCACCTAGGCGATAGGTGGGTCTGGCCCTTGTCGACGTTCGCGGTTGCTTCATAATAACACGCTTAACGAGATCTTGGTATTTGATCTGAGTCTGGCCACTGGCCTATACGCACTAACCAACTACGCGGGGAAGATATGGGCACCCGACGTCATGGTATCAGCCAAAGCCTTCGTGACGTCAGCGACTGAGCGGCGCGCGCCGGATTGGACCGTAAGCCTGCTCTTGTATTAAGGGGGCGAGGTCTGCTTCCGGCCGCATACGCAACATGCAGGTGTGCAATGGAAGATGGGCCCAGACCCCTGCGCGTGTAGGATTTAGACCGGCGTGCTGACCTCTCTGTTGTGCTTAGGTGGGGCTGCGACGTGTTGATCTTCTGAGGCCGGGCATGACCCAGGAAAGTGTGTCCGGCCAAATGGGATCGAGCGTGTTGGGTTATGTGGTGCACCCCTACAGGGAAGTTGATCTATTCGAATAGCCGTGTCCCTCGGTAAAAGGACGACCCGGAGTTGTACCTTGACCTTATGATAACTAGAATCGGATACTTAATAAAACACACCCTTCCAAGTGCCAGATACAACCCGGTGATCGCTCTCTAACAGAGCGACGAGGAGAGGATCGCCGGGTAGGATTATGCTATGCGATGCTACTTGGAGGACTTCAATCTACTCTCTTCTACATGCTGCAAGACGGAGGCTGCCAGAAGCGTAGTCTTCGATAGGACTAGCTATCCCCCTCTTATTCTGGCATTCTGCAGTTCAGTCCACTGATATGGCCTCCTTACACATATACCCATGCATATGTAGTGTAGCTCCTTGCTTGCGAGTACTTTGGATGTGTACTCACGGTTGCTTTGCTCCCTCTTTTCCCCCGTTTTCCTCTTCTTCCCGGATGCCGCAACCAGACTTTGGAGCCCAGGAGCTAGAGGCCACCGTCGACGACGACTACTACACTAGAGGTGCCTACTACTACGTGCAGGCTACTGACGACGACCAGGAGTAGTTAGGAGGATCCCAGGCAGGAGGCCTGCGCCTCTTTCGATCTGTATCCCAGTTTGTGCTAGCCATCTTATGGCAACTTGTTTAACTTATGTCTGTACTCAGATATTGTTGCTTCCGCTGACTCATCTATGATTGAGCACTTGTATTTGAGCCCTCGAGGCCCCTGGCTTGTATTATGATGCTTGTATGACTTATTTATGTTTTTAGAGATGTGTTGTGATATCTTCCCGTGAGTCCCTGATCTTGATCGTACACGTTTGCGTGCATGATTAGTGTACGATTGAATCAGGGGCGTCACAACTAGCACATTTATGCCTAACCCACTTCCTATGCATAGGGATTTTGTGAGCAAACAACTTATGGGAACAATAATCAACTAGCATAGGATGGCAAAACAAGCATAGCTTCAAGATTTTCAACACATAGAGAGGAAACTTGACATTATTGCAATAATCATATATTCCTCCCTCATAATAATTTTCAGTAGCATCATGAATGAATTCAACAATATAACCAGCACCTAAAGCATTCTTTTCATGATCTACAAGCATAGAAAATTTACTGCTCTCTACGTAAGCAAAATTCTTCTCATGAATAGTAGTGGGAGCAAACTCAACAAAATAATTATCATGTAAGGCATAATCCAATTGAAAACTAAAATCATGATGACAAGTTTCATGGTTATCATTATTCCTAATAGCATACAAGTCATCACAATAATCATCATAGAGAGCAGGTTTGTTCTCATAATCAATTGGAACCTCTTCCGGCATAGTGGAATTATCACTAAATAAAGTTGACACTCTTCCAAATACACTTTCATGTTCATCACAATAAGATTCAACATCCTCCAAAATAGTGGGATCACTACTTCCTAAAGTTGACACTCTTCCAAACCCACTTTCATCAATATAATCATCATAAATAGGAGGCATGCTTTCATCAAAATAAATATTCTCATCAAAACTTGGGGGACTAAACATATCATATTCATCAAACATAGCTTCCCCAAGCTTGTGGCTTTGCATATCATTAGCATCATGGATATTCAAGGAATTAATACTAACAACATTGCAATCATGCTCATCATTCAAAGATTTAGTACCAAGCATTCTAATGCATTCTTTTTCTAGCACTTGAGCACAATTTTCTTTTCCATCATACTCACGAAAGATATTAAAAAGACGAAGCGTATGAGACAAACTCAACTCCATTTTTTTGTAGTTTTCTTTTATAAACTAAACTAGTGATAAAAAAGAAACAAAAAGATTCGATTGCAAGATCTAAAGATATACCTTCAAGCACTCACCTCCCCGGCAATGGCGCCAGAAAAGATCTTAGTTAACGGGGTGTGAGTGAGTGCCCTTTACCTAGCCTCCCCGGCAACGGCGCCAGAAAAGAGCTTGATGTCTACTATGCAACCTTCTTCTTGTAGACGTTGTTGGGCCTGCAAGTACATCCTTGCCTCTAAGGTAGGGCCCACATGGTTTGCCTCTTATCAGATGAAAAAACTAAGCATGTGAGATGGTGAACAGAGGGACTACGATACCATTAGTACTACAGTTCTTTTGGAAGGGTGGTAGTAGTCCCTCCCATTCACATGTTCACATTTCAAGCTTCAACAAAAACATTGCACGCAAGGATTAAGAGAAACCTTGGCAACGCATGTACTCCCTCAATCCATATAGGGTATAAAATGTGTTTTGGAGGCTAACTTTGACCACATGTTAGAGCAATAATATGACATCCAACTTACACAAATCTTACCATAAAGTCCATACATGGTCGTTATACTGCTAACACATACATGTGTTGTAATTAGTACGTAGATACAGTAGTAAACACTCACTATCTAGTAGTACTAGTAGTACTCTACACAACTACTACGATCAGGCCAACCAACTGTGTCCTGGGCTCTCGGCAGAAGACCGCGGACACTGATTATTCGTTCATATTTTAAAAAAATCACACAGCGAAATATCTCCATTTCTACTCTCTACTCTTATAAAAAAACCGAGTTGGTGATGATGGTGTGCCTGCCATCTTGTAATATAGACCGTCCGATCTATATCTGACGGATAGAAAGCAAACTATGACAATTTTACAAAAGATACCTGCACCTCTCTCCACATTTACAGATAAGGCCTTGCCTCATTCATCCTTATCTCCCACAACCTCATTGCCGAGCAATTAAAAAAGGAAGTCTCAGGAACAATCTAGCATGGTGGCCGCTACCGCCTACCGGCGCCATCCATCCCCATGCCCCCGCCCAGTCTGACGACCAGTCACCACCATGCCCCACTCCTCCTCACCTTATCTCTCATCTTTCTCGAGATATCATTTTTTTGATGAAATTCTCAAGATACCATTTTCCGATAAAATTCTCGAGATATCATTAGTTTTTACACATGGGATTACTCCTACATGGGTCAATCACAACAGGTGTTTTGTAAAAAAATGCATCTTGATGTTCCGTGCAATGCATGGGTATCTTGCTAGTCCATCAAAACAACACACGACAAAATTTCACAGCGAACGAGGGATTTGAATGTGCTGGGAGGGGTTGTTTGGATCTTGCCCGGGGTAGCCAAAATATTGGTGACCCTTTTGTCCACCGGTACCTTTGCCACAGATGAACGAGGAATAGCTCTAGTGCTCAAGCATCCTCCAGCGCGCACGTTGGAGACGAGCTCGCACGAGTTGTGCTTTTTTTGTCCCACAACACCGCCCGAGCCGGCCGCAAACCGATCGGCGACCCGCAAATTACGCCATCCAATCAAAGCCGCACACATTCTGATAGCAACTCAACCAACCAGACCAAATTCATGCAAACACGGCGATATTTCACCTAATAGATTGGCTACTAGAACATGGCAATCTACGTCACAATAAATATATGGCAGGATATTTTAGCAACTAATTGGCCTTGGCATGCCATCTCAGCTAAGTAGATTGAGTGCAGAACAGGGCAAGGAAGCTTCTTAAGCAGAGCATATTGACTATAAACTACTTCGGCAAACAGTGAGATTAACAGCGTCTATCAGCTAACATTCAGCGCTACATCGACATGCACGGGGCCTCAGTCTAGAATGCGTGTATCGTGCGAGAAGCTGACTGCCGTGCATCTCCACACGAACGTCGCCAGCAGTGGCGGCACTGACCGCCTTCCGCCTCCATAAGAACGTCGCCAGCGGTGGCGGCGCAGCTAGAGGATGGCAGTCTACGAGAGCGTACTGTGGGAGCGAGAGGATCGCCGTGCGTCCCCTCGACGAACCGTGGCGCCGACGTATCAGCGCAGCGGGGATGGCGGCTTTGGCGGAGCGAATGGAGTGGAGGGGGCGGGAGGAGGGGGTTTGGGGAATATTATTGGCTACTTGGCCGAAGGGCGGTTGAATTTAGGATTTGGGGGGCAATTTTATTTTGGGGGGAGGATTTTCGCGCGGTGGGCGGGGGTAGTTTGGCGCATGGTCGGTTTCTCCAAGTTCCACGTGTCAGTGAAGAGGCAAGCCGAAGCGCGTTCCGTTTCTGTGAGCCGTGTGCAGGACCGAACGTGTGTGGGGTGCAATGCGACCGCGACAGGGGTGCTGTGAGTGTACCGTCTTTTTTTCTTTTAAACTAGGTGCTTCGCCCCCTCAAAAAAACTTGGTGCTTCGCGCGATCCATCGATACTACTACTAGTAATCCGGTAATCCCGACTAAAACGGCGCGGCCGGGTCTTTTCCCGCGCGATATGCTTGGAGGTTGGCTTAGTTGGGTTTTTTAGGACGAGTAATGCTACACCTACGTAAGCCTAGTTACGTAATTAACATAATGTGAAACGTGTGATCTGTTGATTGTAGATTGGGGGGAGGGAGGGGACCCCCACCATGAAAATCAGGGGAGGAGAGAGAGGCAATTTACGTTAACTCTTTCTTAGGTTCCTATACATGTAGAAAGATGTGAAATGCGTGAATGTGTAGTGGACATACTATTGGAGTGCCTAAGATAAATTGTGTATGTATAGACCCTATGTGTTTATTTACTTCACATGTTAGCTTTGTATCGGTTCAATAAAAAGCAGAGTTGGTGATGATGGTGTGCCCGTCATCCTGCAATATAGGCCGTCGGATCTATATCTAATGGATAGGAAGGAAACTATGACAATTTACCCGCACTCCTCTCCACATTTGCAGATAAGGCCTTCCTTCGTTCATCCTTTTCTCCCACAAGATCTTGATGTTCCGTGCAACGCACGGGCATCTTGCTAGTACTCCTACAATATATTTTATTATTGTGAAAGTTCATATACACCGGCTGAGATTAATGCAAACACAGCAGATTTTCATTACATTTCAAACTTCTATAGGACAGAAAAATAAAAGAAACCCGACCCTAAACCTATTCTATGGCGGCGACCGACGTCCTCCATCTATGATCTCTATGTACGGGGGCAGGGTTCAAGACCCGTGAAGTGAAGGTGCGGTCTCCGGCGAGGAATACTAGAACATGGGATACGGACCGGCCAGTTGGCACATCATGCCCTGCCGCCTCCCATGCCCTACTCATCCTCGGAGGAGTCCCCGACCTCGGCGGTGCTGGACGTTGGACGGCGGCAAGTAGGACATGTGGCTGACGGTGCTCCCGTCGTCGGCCGCCATCGTGGCCACCGCTTGCGCGGTCGCGTCCGCATCCGGCTACGCCGCTATTGCGTCGCGAGAGGCGACTTGAGCGAGGGCGGCGACCTCGAGCTTCATCCCCGAAGACAAGCTCTCCCACAGAGCGTTCGCGCTTGCGGTCATGGCGGATGTGGTTCCAGGTAGGAGGACGATGCGCTATGGTTTGGAGGTTAGCTGGGTGTTGCCGCTTTAAGTAGCGCATTCCGGTGAGGCCAAGCGTCCGGGTGCGTCATTAAGTCGCCAGAGTTGGTTCCTTGGGCACCGAGCCTATTAACGACGACATGCGGACGACATGAATGCGGACATCTGGCGCCGGCTGGGAATGCACCGTGCAACGGCGCGAGGGACGAGGGTTTTCCGTGTGCCAGGGTAGTCAGCTGCGGTCGTGGCAACGTTGGATATGCCCTTTGCTCACATGCGATCCCCGCATGTCATTGAAAAAGCAAGACGACCTGGCATGGTCACAGGTCCTGAGGATGCAGTTGGCCGCGCTACATCACTCCGTGGACGCGTTGCGGCGCCCCGTGCATCCTCGATGAGCCGGGTGTTGGGGTGTGTTTGGATTGTGGCCAAAGTGCATCTTACCAAAATTTTGGTCATGACCCAAAGATTGGTCTTTGTTTGGATGGTTGCCATTTTTTGGCATGCCAATGAACTCTAGCCAACTCTAGTTCATTTTTCTTGCCAATGTCGGCCAAATCATGGGCAACCAAAACCTCAACCAAAATTTTGGCTACCCAATGCTTTGATGGGGCAACCTTGGGCACAAACCAAACATATTGTTGGTCGTGCCACAGCACTAACGACACCCTCGGCACACTGAAACCAACCGTGTCTAGCGACGATGAGTGTGTCGCTCACCACGGTCGCCGTGTCCAGAGGCGGTGCTGGAGCTGCACCATGTTGTTGGCCCCCACGACCCACATGAACGGTTGCCGGTGGCGAGGAGGTCGTGGGACAGCTCCTCCATTGGACTAGTCTGTGCTACATCATCCCGACAGGTGTGCCCCACATGTCGGTTTCCTTGTTTTCTTGGCCATATTCGAGCGTTAGTGCTCCGTGTTGCGCATTAGGCCTTTCACTATGTAGGCCAAGTGAGACAACTTATTGTTTATTTGAGCCGTTCAAGTATAATCATGTGGCGTTTGCTTATTTCTCATTCCTCTCCAACCCTCTTCTCCATCGATCATGTCGCCCTCCGGTCGAGTCCTTCCTCCCGCATGCCTCATTTGAACATTCCGCTGAGTATCATTCGCTTGTGGGCCTAGACCATGCTTTTATTTCCAATGTTATAATTTGTCCGACCTGCATACAAACAAATGGTTTGTTTAAAGTTTCACTTTGCCTCCACTACGTGTCACTTCGCATCTTAGTTTTGACATCCCATTCGGTTCATGCCCTAACACATGTTGACGAGATCGATTGATGTTGAGAGATCAATTGTGTGTCATGCAAGGAGATAAAGGTTTGGTCTGTTTCTATGATAGAAATGACCCGCGGGGGGGGGGAGTCTGTGGGGATCAGAGGGAGTATATTGTATGTTCATAAGCGAAACGAACATATTGTACCCACCCTAGTCCTCTTTCAATCGATCTCCGGACCCCGAGATGAAATTGAGAGACAACGAGTGGGGGCATGTGTGATACCTAAGGCGGATTCAAAATTTTGAACCGGTTATCATAGCATCTGCAAATTATATATAAAGGTTATTCAATGTTTGTTTCGTTTTTGAACGTACAATATACTCCCTCCTATCCTTTCTAGTTTACATATAAGTTTGATGTGTAGTCAAAGTATCTCCACTTTGATCAAACTTACAGAAAAAAGTATCAACATTCAACAACGCCCAATCAATAGTGTTAGATTCGTGTGTACTCCTAGATTTGTACTCGAGATGGTTTCCAATTTGTTTTCAACCACGTGAATGTGCTTGTTCATGCGCATGCTCTTCCTACTAGGATTTCGCCATGTATAGCCAGTCCAATAGTAACTTTTTTAAGCTCCCTATCCAATAGTACTAGTGGAGTACTAACAACATCTGTACTAGAGTATGCAGTGCTCATAGTAATACTCCCTCCTTCCATTTATATAGGGCCTATGTGGAGGAGAGAGATGTGAAAAAGTAAGGGGAGTGAGCTCTCATGCAAGAGCCTAGCTATATACGCATTCCTAGTTAAATAAATAAATATGAAGAAAGAGATAGAGAGGAGATGGAAAAAAGTACTATACAATAACCAACCATATAATTTTTTTGCGGGAAATAGCCAACCTTATAGCCCACACTACTGTATGAGTGCATCTAACAGATGTTGGCTATATATGAATGGCAGTTCCTTATAGCCATCGACTGGCTATATTATTAACCATGCTCTAATGCGTTTTTCAAAACCGCATTTGACTATTGACAAGATTAATAGTACATGAGATGTATAATGTGAAAATTATATCATTGGAAGCTCCTTTCACATACGAATTTGACTGTATGCTTTGTGTAAATTGCATGTCATATATTATTACTCTAACATTTGGTCAAAGTTAGCCTCGAAAAACGCATTAGCCCTGTATAGTAAATGGAAGGAGGGAGTAGTAGTGGAAGTGGATCCTCTGACGTAGGTATCCCTGCCTTACCCTCCCTTTCGGTCACTTACTGGCGGACCCCATGCTTGCTAGGCCCCGCATGTCAGTTACTCAATGGGTTCGGCCACGTCAGGGGATCCTCATCCGTAGTATACTCCCTCTATTTTTATTTACACCGCATAAAATGGAGGGAGTGGTAGTATAAATGACGCAGGCGGGGGAGGGGGAGGGACGTCGGTTTGCTCTCAACTGTGGTCCCACAAGTGAGCGAAAACACAAGATGAAGCGCGTCCCATTCAGTAAGCAACGTGAAGGGTCCAGCGTGTCGGGCGGCAATGCGAACGCGACAAGAGCGATGTACAGTCAAAACCGATTGACCGGTCGTCACCGGGACCACTATTCACACCAGAACCTTCGCTTCTCGGCCTACGCCAGCCACTGCCTTAAAACCACACCTAATCTCTAGCCCATTCCCCCACCTTTCGATCCCCTAGTTCGCATCAACCGTCCCCTAGTTCACCGGAAAGCCATGGTGCGCGGCAAGATCACGTACTACAAGTTGCTGACGCCGGAGCACCACGCAGAAATCGCGGTGGCGGTCGGCGCCACAGACCTCCGTTCCTAAGATCGCTTTGCAGTGGGCCAATCCCATAGTTCTCTGGAGCCAAGCTACAAGGAGGAGGAAGCCGATCCAATGTTCATGGCGGAGCTCGCGGCGCAGCTTCGTGCCGGCGTCCGAGTCCCCCATGGTGCAGGAGGATAAGAAGTTCAACCTGGCGATACTAAAGGAGGACCGGGAGGCAGAGGCTCAACTCAACGCGCAGCGTGCGCATGCCGCTGCCATCGAGGCCCTCCTGCAGACGAAACCGGATGTCGTGGATGTGAACTGGGCGGTGGAGGCTCAACTTGAGGCGAAGCGCGCGGATGCCGCTGCCATCGAGGCCCTCCTGCAGGCGGAACCGGACGTCCCGGACTTGAACCGGGCGGCAGAGGCTCAACTCGACACAGAGCGCGCGGATGCCGCTCTTATCGAGGCCCTCCTGCAGGCGGAACCGGACATCCTGGACTTGAACCGGGCGGCGGAGGCTCGACTCAACATAGAGCGCGCGGATGCCGCTGCCATCGAGGCCATCCTGCAGGCGGAAATGGACGTCCTCGACTTGAACCGGGTGGTGCTCTCGTCCGTGCAGAGCGCCCGCACACTCCGTGTGAATGAGTAGCTGGAGGCCGAGGACAACCACAGTGCGGAAACACACGCCGGTAGCTACGGCTGGTTCGTGCCGGCAGCCAAAGGCGACGAGGCCGTCTAGTTCCGCGAGCAGTGATAGTTTTTATTATGTTGTTGTTTTTATAGATCTTTTGATGTGTAAAAATATATATTGTTATGCAAGTCACATGACTTGGGCCAGTCTACCATTTCAGGCGGTTGGATGAATATCCTACGTCTCCTAACCCTTCTTCCTCACCTCTTCTTCATCCCCAACAGACCACCGCACCGGCCGTACGGATACTCCCCAACATGCGATTGGATAAACATACTCTATGAACGAAAATTATGTGTCAGCGGTAGGATGGCTGAGTTTGGTTTGTTCACATGCAACAACACGTGTCAGTGAGGGTGCGTTCCCTTGGTTGGGTTTGCGACGTGCAGGAGCGACTGTGTGAGGGTGCGGTGCGACCGCGGCATGCAGGAGAGACCGTGTGAGGGTGCGATGTGACCGCAACAGTCATGCGCAAGTGTACCTCCTTTTCATTTTGAAAAATTTAGGCAAGCTTGGAAAAAATGTGTGGTGAAGTATGGCAATGCAAGGCCTAGATCCAAACAGGATAAGTACATACGTACTAGGAGTACTAGTGTTAAAAAAGAAAGGCGGGGTTTTCCTTCGCGGGATTAATTGATACAAATCCTTGTTTGACGTGTCAATTAATGCGTATTTTTTTCTCCAAATCCCAAAGAGCTAACCATCTCACTCCTCGTCGCTTGATTAATGCAGCGCCATGCAAACCAATGTTCTCACTTTCGCATGCATGCAGGGTATATTAATGTCCTTGGTTGCTAGTACGAGGCAAACCCCATAAATTTTGCCTCAATTAGTGTTAGTGGCCTTTTACAAATTGTAATTTTAATATTACTGGCCTTGTGTACAAAAAAATGGAGGTAGTAACTATATTTGATTTCCTTCCCCATTACGGTGACGTCGACGATATCTCTAACGTTGTGGTTTGGCGAAGTGCGTTCGACGGAGAACATTATTGAGGGAGACCATGGTAAGTCATTGCAAGCGCCGCCTGCAAGCCGAGACAAGCACCTTATTTGCATCCTGGAAGTCTATTGAACCAAAGGATGCGTAAATGTACTAGTACTACTAGTACACAATAGTGTCGTCCGTCCAGCTTAGTGCGGTGAGGTGGTTTCTCGAAGAAGACGATGGAGAAGCGGAGTCAGCGAAGAGTGAAATGATGGTTGCTTCGTCTGTGCTTTGTGATTTGACGCCTCACTGCTTTGTGATTTGTGATAGAAGGGACAGGGGAGTAGACTCTGTGCTCTATACTGTACATGCGTCCAAGCACGGGAGAAAGAGGAGAGACGTTGAATTTTTCTATTCCTTCAATCAATCAATCAGGGAGCTTCAGTTCCATCTTTTTGGCTTTGGCAGCACCTCCACAATGGTTCTCACGGTGCCAAAAGCTATTTTCACATTTGGCTACACATTGTGGATGCCCTTAACCGTACCACTTGGTTTTGCTCCTGTGTGCTATCAATACAAATCTCAATTATATTGATCTAAAAAATTAAAGAATCAAGATTAGTAAAAAGGAGGTGATTTTGCCGCGTGGATGGCGGGGGAGGTTTCTTATTTTTAGAGGACGTTGTCCTGGCGGTTTGCTAACATGCGGTCCCACGTGTCAGTGCTTTATCAAGCCAATCCGCGTCCCACATGAGGCACAACAACGGCAGAAGCAACACGTGGTTAACTTAAAGAAGATGAGGGAGAAGCGGATTCAGCAACGAGTGAAATGATGGTTGGTTCGTCCCTCCAACTTCCTTTTTTTAGCATTATTACTTTGTCCCTCCATCTTAACTGCGGGAAAGGTGCAGCTTTGTGATTTGACGCCTCATTGCTCATTACTATGCCGGCGCCATGACTGGGGTGCTTCACCCCGGCTGCTCTGCACTGTATTTCGGTATGGCACATGGACCCGGTAGCTTGATGTCCCACATGTAGGCGAAAGGGACTAGAAGATTTATGAAAGCAAGCGCTCCACTCTTACGACGGAGGAGTACACGACACGACAGCCTAGTGAACTGTCACTTGTACTGTATAGTACTATAGTTTTGCTGTTTCGCATGATCCATCGATACAAACCCGATTAAACAGGAAAGGGCGGGATTTTTCCCGCGCGGTAGATGATACTGGCCATAAATCTCAAAGGCAATTTTAATGTACGCAAACTGAATAATTAAGTAACAATATGATATCTGGTAAAACTAAAAACACATATGATTTATTGTGTTAGAGTGTAGTAGTAGTGTTGTATTGCATAGTTGTTAGATGTAACATGCGAGAACGTGTAGAGATGTAGTTTTGGAGGGCCTACAGAGAGAAAAGCGTAATATAGTCACCGAACTTCAGAATAAGCTGATTACGGTCACTATATACGTTTTGCGGTGATTATACATTCACTTGCTAACGGTTCAGCATCGGATTGCACTCTGTTGACCGGCCAAATAGTCTGCGTGGCACCATGTTGACTAGTTAAATTGACCACATTCCTTGTGGGTCCCACCTGTCAGTTCACATAGGGAAAAGGTCAGATAAACACAAATTTACGCAGGCGCGACAGGACTCCAACCCATGCGCGGGAATCACCTGGTTGTGTATGTGTCTGTCAGGGCCTGATGTGTGTGCATGCATAGGTTGAGCACTTGAGCGTGAGAGTGTGTGTTGGTCGTGTGGTGTACTAGTGTGTGCATGCATGCGTGCATGTGTGCATGTGAGTGTTGCGTGTGTGCGTGACTGTGTGTGTACGTGTGAGTGTTGCATGCGTGCGTGGGTGCATGTGTTCGTGTGAGTGTTGCGTGCATGTAGTTCATGTGCATGCGTGCGTGCGTGCGTGTATAATCACCACACCAGCTCCTGTGTGTTAAAACAGACGGCTCAGCATACCAATACAAGGCCACCTTGTCCGCTGTGCCCGCGGTCATGACTTCGAACCACCGTCCAATATTTTTTGTCGTTTTTTTCATTCTTACTAGCAAGATGCCCGTGCGTTGCAGGTAACATCAAGATGCATTTGTATGACTAGTTTATCTTGTGAGAGAAAAGGATGAACGAGGGAAGGCCTTATTTGCAAATGTGGAGAGGTGTGTGGGTACCTTTTTGCAAAATTGCCATAGTTTCTTTCCTATCCGTCAGATATAAGTCGGACGGCCTATGTTGCAGGATGGCAGGCACACCATCATCACCAACTCTGTTTTTTTATAAGAGTGTATTTTATAAGAGTGTAGATGTAGAGTAGATAAAAGCCGACAGGTGGGCCCAATGGTAGTGAGATAATGTGATGCAACACTAGAGGTGCCACGTGGAGCATTTAACTGGTCAATTAGTCGTGTCTTGAGCAAATACAGAGTTGTACGGTGAGCCCGTGACTGTATAATAACCACAAAATGTAAATGGTGACCGTAATGAGTGGATTCTGAAATCCAATGTACGTATCGTGCTTTCGCTTCAAATACAATGATCATTACTATATATATCGCGAGAGAAAGATGAAACATGCGTGAATGTGTTGGGGGCTTACTTTTAGAGGACCTGGAGATAGTTTGTGTGCGTACGTGAAAGGGGCGTAGAGGGGAGTATGCGATGGAGAGAGAGATGCTCTTCGTTTCTCTTTATTATGACTAACTTTATATATAGTATAAAAATATACAAAATCACAGTGCGGAATAAATATCATTGTGGGCACCATGCAATGCAACTTAGCGTTCATACTCCTCCATATAACTTTGTAATGTTGTATATATGTAGAAATTCTGAAATAATTTTTGGCCACACTTTATTCAAAAGGAATGTTGTATGCGAAATAAACGTGAAGAGAGGGCTTTTTAGATCAATGGGGTACGGGATGTAACATGTGTGAATGTGTAGTTGATTCATTTGGCAGGGCCTAAACAGGTATGTGTGTGTATTACATATTCGAGAGAGGCATGGATAGAGGGGACAGTGGGGGGGCGTGGGAGAGATGGCACGAGAAATGAGAGTGGTCTAGAGAGAGAGAGACGAATATGACATCACAGCAAGAGATTCCCTTGAGTGTGTATATGCAAGGGGGGAGGGGATAGAGGCACTAGGAGAAATTTTTTTGTGTGGTGTTTGTGTTGGTATGTGTGGGTGTGAGAAGATAACGAGACGTGGGGGTAGAGGGTGTGTCACTGCATGAGGTCCGGTGGGTCGAGGTGAGGCCCTTCATTCAGTTCCGTCCTGCGCCACATTGGTCGGCCCGTGATGCATTTAGGCAGACCCATGGATGACTAGTCGTACAAGACAAAGATAGCAGAATTGTGAAGGACTCTGTGTCCACTGACAAAGCTGGCTAGGATTTGTAACCCTAGGTTCTCGGACTAAGGTAACCTCTTTATCTCTGATATTACTATTCATCCAACCTAACCTTAAGGGGCATCCTACATAATGCTCTGCTAGAATCATACTCGCCGATTAGGAAAAGAGGTGTGAGACAATGCGTGAGAGACAGGCCTAAAGATAATGTGCATACAGGAGACACGTACGCAGGTCTATGTATATAGAAAGGGTCGATGGGGATTGTGCGTGTGTATGCTTGCGAGAGGAAGAGTGCTTGTGATAAAGGTTAGTGAAAACATTCGTAAATGGTTACGAGAGGGAGTGAGGGTTATATCGAGAGCATGTGTGTGAGAAAGACACCTCGGGAGAGAGTGTGTGAGCGTGTGTGAGAGACCACCGATGGAGAGTGAAACTACACATAAAAGACTGTTGTACACATTGATTATAAAGATATAAATTGTATCCAAATATTAGGATGGGATCATGATATTTGCAATTCGCGTAAGGAACGGTCATTGATCCATCAGACATCTACTATCGAATTTGAGCATGTCTATGTTATTATTCGACACAATTGATCCACATAGTTAGTATTTTGAACTCCAGACAATGCATCGCTTTAGCAATCAAATATAAACGTGAGTATAGTTCATGTTGTGTGTGTAAAGCACATTATACATATGAAAGTTACACAATGAACATTATAAATAGCTACCTATGAACTAGCATACATTTGAATTCAACTTAAGGTGGTTTAAAAAAATTGAATTCAACATGAAGTCCATTCAATTGTTTGAATTTGATATCATGGCAATTGTAAATCATACCTAAATTATGGGGGCACCAATCTTTGCTCTGATTTTGTACATAATAGCATATGTAGTCGTGTACAAAATAGATTCAAACTTAGCTCCTCCATTCCAAAATAATCGTAGTTATAGGATTTTCAAGTGTCAAAATTTCAAAAGGAAGCGGATAATTTAATGAGGTTTTCAAACATACAAGGTCCAATTTAACGTTGTCTATTTAGGTCAATCCTCAAAGTTCAAGAGTACTCTAAACGTGAATGCTTGTGTTTCAAAATTTCGAACGAAGCGCCAAAAGAGCCTCTACTCGCCCGAAACCACGTGAGACCAATGTTTGGTAGTACAAGGAAATTACTTTTCTAATAACTCCGACCCGTGAAACCTACCGACTCGACGTCCAAAGGTCTAAACCGGGGTAGGTTTGTAGCTTCATCTAGACGCCACGCAACCGCCTCCGAAAAACATTCATACACAATGGCCACCTAAGCACACATGCGCGCGGCCGAAATCGCTCCCACCCACTATTTGGGACACCTGGGATTACCATCCTACCCCCGACCCGCAGTAGGTCCGAAATTTAAGAGGGGGGCAAAGTTTGTACTTTCCCCAAATTTCAAACAAGCACGTCCCATCTTCTGTGCAAAAAAGCCAAAAACAAGCGTGTCCCAGACCAAAACATGGTTCTCCCTTAGCTTCCTCCTTCGCCCCCCCCCCCCGGCCCACCCGTACGATTCCCCATTCGTACTCCGTGTGTGCAAAAACTACCTCTCCACCAGCCGAGAAACCCCGGCGTCCTCCGTCCGCCACCCCATCCCACCCATCAACCGCCGCCCTCCTCCATCACGCCAGAGGCGATACCCCGACGTCGTCGTCCACCGCAACCTCAACCGCAATGCCCTCCATGGCTAGTAGTTGAAGCCGAGGCCGAGCCGTCCGTACCCGAGCTAGTTCAACCACGCCATCCTACGCCTCACCGCTGCCGCTCCAACTTCGCCACCGTCCACCGCACTGGAGTTGTTCCTGCTACACCGTCCTTTGCCGCCTCGGATCTGTTTCCCCTCCGCCGATATATGGCCACGGCAACACATTCAACAATTTGGCCATGGGTTTGTCCAAGGATCCACCGTTCTCCAAAACATCGGTTCCCCCGGGAGAAAAAAGGAGACCACACCGGCAACCGATAAGGGTAGTCCTCTTCCCTTATTCGTGCAAATCTTACGTGTCTGCTTGCTCGGTATTCATCCCATAGAAGACATTAGTTGACCGCTTCTTCTTGATACTAGATGTTCCTAGTAACTCGCGGTGCACAAGGTTTCTCCTCATATACTATTTCACCTTAGCTAGAGGTCCGTCGCCCCCCTGAATTTCAATTCCTGGTCAGTTGATTCCCAATTAACGGAAGCATTACCCAGCGTAACAGGCGCAAGTATGCCTATTACATCAGGGAAGCAACGCCTCGGTGTTTATCTTAGGGGCGTGTGGGGCCTAGAGCTACTGGTGCCCGATCTGGAGGTCGACCGGGATTAAAGGGATGGCCTGGGGGCACTGCCATGCATGGCGGTAGTGTGAGGTTGAGGGGAGGGCGGGGCGGCGGAGGCAGGGGTCTGGGCCGGTGGTCGCTGGTGGTTCGAGAAAGATCGTCAACAGTGACTGGTGGGAGGTAGACGAAGGCCATCTGCTCGTTCCTTATAGATCGGACGGTTCATTAAAAAATCGACTGACCTATTTATTTTCAGTCAACTGTTATCTTGATATGAAAACATGTGGTGGTGTGCTGGAGGAGTACCTGCATTTCGTGTGCTCATATATTACAAAATCATACGGAGTAGAATCTAGTTTTGTTTGCCATGCAATATTGTAGAGCTATCATATGTCTCCTGTCATTTATTTTTCAGCCATCTGCTATCTGATACTTTTACAGTGCACTAGTTCTGCACACACTTCACCCATCTCTCACTATTGTGTTTTTATGCAAGGGTATTTCAGAGTCTGCCTCCAGAGAAGCAGAAAAGAAAAGAGAGAAGTCGCTCCAGCTTGGTATGCGGGTAGGCACGGCACGTTACAGCGCTATAAAGGGTGCAGTGTCAACAGATGGAGATGGTTAAACATAGCTCTGGAGTTGATGACCTCGCTCGCAATGAACCACCATCCCAGGTGCTTGCTTTAACTTCACGGTGTCATATGTGGTTTCATGTTCCATATGGTGTCTACCTTGTATTCGAAAGGCCGAAATCGGTCTTTATTAAGATAAGGAAAGATATTTTTTACATGAACCACCATCCCGTGAGCACCAAAAGACAAATAGCTAGTCAGGGCACTGACCGAGCCAGTGACAAGCCCAGCAAAGATATGCATCACCTGGAAGCCAACTAAAAAGCCACGATGGTGGCGAAGCATCCCGCCTCCCACCAGGCTCTCAGGTCCTTGATGATCATGCTCACCACTCCAGCCGGATGTCTAGCTTGTATTGCTTCCAATTTGGTTAAATTGCATCTGCTTAGCTTACACATTATACCTTTGAATATGACATGCCTTTCTGTTTTTGGTACATACTAGTACATCTATGTATTAACCATGTTCTTACATCAAACTAATGTTCTTGTGTATCCCTCATCAATCACTTATGATGAGGTAGTCAGGCAAGTAGACTACTCCTCATTTAAAGAATGCAGCATCAGCCTCCCGACATGATTCTCAAGAAATAGCAAGGCTAGATGAAGATAGTGAACGTAGCTCTGTAGTTGATTACCGCATTTCCCCTACACTAGCATCGCAGGTGCTTGCTCTAACTTGGCAGCGTGATATGTGGTTGAATGTTGCATATGGTGTCTAGATTGTAATTCTTCCAATTTGGTTAACTGCATGTGCTATTCTACTTAGCTTATACATTATACCTGTTAATGTGACATGCCTTCCTATATTTAGTACATAGTAGATCTGTCTATTAAGCATGTCCTTACATAAAACTATTGTTTTTTTGTATCCCGCATCAATCAATATATGACGAGACACCTTTAGTATATGCAGTGCAATATTAGTTGCATCTTTCATATGATTTATAGCATGCGCTGCTTCTAATTTTTTGAAATTCCATTATGATGGGACGCTTTTAACTTGGCAGAGTCATATTGGTTGCATCTTTCATGTGGTGTCTAGCTTGCATTGCTTCTTATTTGTTGGAATGGTTTCTGCTTAGTTTACACAAACAGTTGTGAACATGCCATGTCGTCCTGTTTTTCATACATATTCCATCCTGGTATCATGTGTTTGCCTTACATCAAAGTAGTGATTGTTAGTATCATGCATGAATGAGTTCTGAAGAGAGAATTTTATTGCTTTTTCTTGTCGGTTTTACTTGACAATTCAAAATCAATGAAGTGGAAGTAAGTTAGCAAGGCAGCGGATAAAGGTGCTCCTTCCAAACGGAGGGCCTCTACAGTTTCTACTCCTCCACCACCACCACCCCCCCAAGATGATTTCCAAGACAACACATGCATAGACACTCAACGTAGTTGTGTTTATGATGAGCATGTCTCCCCTAGTGCACCATCACCGGTGCTTCCTCTAACTTGGCACTGTTATATGTGGTTGCATGTTATGTGTGATGTCTAGCTTGTATTGCTTCTAATTTTGTTGAAATCCATCTGCTTACTTTACACATTATACTTGAATAAGACACGTGCTCCTGTTTCTAGAACATACAATATCTGTCTATCACACCATGTTCTTACATCAAATTACTATTGTTGAGTAACCTGCAACAATCACTTATCATAAGACACGTTTGACTTGTGAGTGTGATATAGGTTACATCTCGCATTCTTTTCTAGCTTGTACTACTAATTTGTTGAAATGGCACTTATGACGAGACAGTTTTAACTTGGTAGAGTGATATTCGTTGCATCTTTCATATGGTGTCTAGCTTTCATTGCTTCTAATTTGTTGAAATGCCTTCTCCTTAGTTTACACATCATAAGCTCTGAATATGCAATGCTATGAATATGCAATGGCACTAATGATGAGAGACCTCTAACTTGGTAGTGTGATGTTGTTTACATCTTGCATTTGATTTATTTCTTGTACTGCTTCACATTTGTTTAAATGTCATTTATGATGAGACACTGTTAACTTGGCAGAGTGATATTTGTATCATCTTTCATATGGTGTCTACCTTCCATTGCATTGCTTCTAATTTAGTGAAATGTCTTCTGCTTTATCTCTTCCGTCATGTTTTTCGTACATATTACATCCTCCTATCATGTGGTTGTCTAACATCAAAGTTCAGTTCGTCTGTATCACGTATCAATTAGTTCTAAAGAACTAAATTGTTATTCGTTTTTCTTGTCGGCTTGACTTAACATGGCACAGAGAAAGAGGAAGAAACACATAATGGCAGGGAATGGGAAGCGGAAGAATCCTGCAAATTCTGCTGGTACTGATGGTACAATCGAAGGTCAAAGTCCAGCAGAAAATTCTACAAACAGGGTATCCCATGCTACATGAGCTGCAGAAAAAGCCAAACAGAAACAAATAGCTGCCACCTAAACAAGCAGAGACGGCCCTAGTTCTTGCAACACCTTCCATAGTACTACCAGTTGCACGAGTTACTCGTGCGTCAACTGAACTAGCAGCATGTTCCCAAGCTCCCTTGCCACTTGACACTACTTCCCAAGTACTCTTGACACAAGACGAGTTGGCAAGATCATATGAACCTTGTGAGCTTTAACAGCAAGAAGGTAGTTGCCGGAGTCAAGTTACAGTTACATGCTTCTTTATATGTAGTCTCACAGTTTGATGTACACTAACACTTCCTATGTTCGTTGTTGGACTAGCACCTAGGCGCAAGAGGAAACAAACATCAGGGATAATGCTCGATAGGTTAACTAAATCTAGAGGAGGAAGAATGGAGATCCGTTTTGAGGCGGGTTTAAAAAGGTCGCGTGATGCTACAGAGTCAACCAAGTTAGTATCAGAGGCAGCGGTTGCCGTTAGGTGTCATGTATGTATCCTCCCAACATGGATTCAGTACAAGAATGACAAAGATGAAACCCAGTTCAACACCTTCCTCGACCATTTATCTGTAAGTATGGTTATGTATGTAAACTAGTAATATCGTCTTGCTCTGTCCCATACTTTCTAGGTTGCGGACTGCTACATCTTGAGCTTGTGTTGGTTTTCCTTGAAGAAGAAAGGGTGATGCAGCAATAGTAGCGTAAGTATTTCCCTCAGTTTTTAAGAACCAATGTATCAATCCAGTAGGAGGCTCCTCAAAAGTCCCACGCACCTACACAAACAAACAAAGAACTCGCAACCAACGCAATAAAGGGATTGTCAATCCCTTCACGGCCACTTGCGAAAGTGAATTTGATAGAGATAGTATGATAAGATAAATATATTTTTGGTATTTTATGATATAGATAGGAAAAGTAAAGATACAAATAAAAGTAGATTGAAAGCTTATATGATAAAAGATAGACCCGGGGTCATAGGTTTCACTAGTGGCTTCTCTCAAGATAGCATAAGTATTACGGTGGGTGAACAAATTACTGTCGAGCAATTGATAGAAAAGCGAATAATTATGAGATTATCTAGGCATGATCAAGTATATAGGCATCACGTCCGTAACAAGTAGACCGACTCCTGCCTGCATCTACTACTATTACTCCACACATCGACCGCTATCCAAGATGCATCTAGAGTATTAAGTTCATAAGAACAGGGTAACACATTAAGAAAGATGACATGATGTAGAGGGATAAACTCATGCAATATGATATAAACCCCATCTTTTTATCCTCAACGGCAACAATACAATACGTGCCTTGCAACCCTTATTGTCATTGGGTAAGGACACCGCAAGATTGAACCCAAAGCTAAGCACTTCTCCCATTGCAAGAAAGATCAATCTAGTAGGCCAAACCAAACTGATAATTCGAAGAGACTTGCAAAGATAACTCAATCATACATAAAAGAAATCAGAGAAGATTCAAATATTTCTCATAGATAAACTTGATCATAAACCCACAATTCATCGGATCTCGACAAACACACCGCAAAAAGAGTTACATCAAATAGATCTCCACAAGAGAGGGGGAGAACATGGTATTGAGATCCAAAAAGAGAGAAGAAGCCATCTAGCTAATAACTATGGACCCGAAGGTCTGTGGTAAACTACTCACAACTCATCGGAGGGGCTATGTTGTTGATGTAGAAGCCCTCAATGGTCGATTCCCCCTCCGGTGGAGCGCCGGCGAAGGCTCCAAGATGGGATCTCGCGGATACAGAAGGTTACGGCGGTGGAAATTGTTTTCGTTGGGTCCCTGGATGTTTTCGGGGTACGTGGGTATATATGTCACACCCAATATGTGACCCTATCCAAAAGGAACTCGAAGGTCCCACCAAGGATAGACCCGCATATTGAAATGCTTTTGCAAGGTGGATATCATTACATCAACATTACAAAATGGATGGGGATACATACAAAAAAACATACAATGCCACATGAATACAACATCACATTACATAAGAGCAACATTCGACTACGGATGAAACACAAACAGAAACTCAAACGACATCCACCCTGCTAGCCCAGGCTGCCGACCTGGAACCTATCCCCTGATCGAAGAAGAAGCAGAAGAAGAACTCCAAAACAAGCAAACATCACTGTCGCGTCAAGATCATCGCAAAACCTGTACCTGCAACTATTGTTGTAGTAATCTGTGAACCACGAGGACTCAGCAATCCCATTACCATGGGTATCAAGACTAGCAAAGCTTAATGGAAAAGGAAGGGGTAAAGTGGTGAGGTTGCAGCAGCGACTAAGCATGTATGGTGGCTAACATACGCAAATGAGAGCGAGAAGAGAAACAATGGAACGGTCGTGAAGCTAGCAATGATCAAGAGGTGATCCTGAACTCCTACTTACGTCAAGCATAACCCAAAATCGTGTTCACTTCCCGGACTCCACCGAAAAGAGACCATCACGGCTACACACGCGGTTGATGCGTTTTAATTCGGATCTGGTGTCAAGTTATCTACAACCGGACATTAACAAATTCCCATCTACCACATAACCGCGGGCACGGCTCTTGAAAGTTTATAACCCTGCAGGGATGTCCCAACTTAGCCCATGATAAGCTCTCGCGTTCAACGAAGGATATTCCTTCTCCCAGGAAGACCCGATCAGTCTCGGAATCCTGGTTTACAAGACATTTCGACAATGGTAAAACAAGACCAGCAAGACCGCCTGATGCGCCGACAATCCCGATAGGAGCTGCACATATCTCGTTCTCAGGGCAACACCGGATGAGCAATCCGTACAACTAAAACCAGACCTCAAGATTCCGTAAGGGGGCGCTGCAAAGGGCTCTGGTTCGGACCAGCACTTAGACAAGCACTGGCCCGGAGGGGCTAAAATAAAGATGACCCTTGGGTTAATTACTCCCAAGGCAAAAGTAGGTGGTGGTGAGGCAAATGGTAAAACCAATGTTGGGCCTTGCTGGAGGAGTTTTATTCAAAGCGAACTGTCAAGGGGGTCCCATAAATCACCCAACCGCGTAAGGAACGCAAAATCCGGGAACATAATACCGGTATGATGGAAACTAGGGCGGCAAGAGTGGAACAAAGCACCAGGCATAAGGCCGAGCCTTCCACCCTTTACCAAGTATATAGATGCATTAATAATATAAGAGATATTGTGATATCCCAACATAATCCTGTCCACCATGGAGCAATCTTCAACTTCACCTGCAACTAACAATGCTATAAGAGGGGCTAAGCAAAAGCGGTAACATAGCCAAGCAACGGTTTGCTAGGAAGGTGAAAAGGTTAGAGGCTGACATGGCAATTTGGGAGGCTTGAAGAGCAAATGATAGGTAGCGCAGCATAGCGATAGAACGAAGCAACTAGCATAGCAATGATAGTAGTGAGATCCAAGGTGACGGTCATCTTGCTTGAAATCCCGCTAGGAAGAAGAACGAGTCCATGAAGAAGACGAACGGATGAAGCCGAACCAAGCGTAGACGAACGAATCCTCACGGTCGCAACGAAACGGGAACTAACGAGAAGAAGCACACAACATGGTAAACACACCACACATAGACAAGACATGATGCACAACCAAGCATGATGCATGACAAAGCTAAATGAGGCTGCTCATGGCAAGAGATGATGCAAACAAGAACAACACATCAAAGCAAGTTTAAATAATGCCGGAAACAACATATAACAATTCCGGTAAGTCCTCACATGCAAATTCCGAAGTTGGTCCAGATCTGAATAAACCTTAAGTTGAAGTTGTTAAACAGCAAGTTAAGATGCACCAATATGATCTACACGAAATTCTAGCCAAGTTACATATAAAGTTCATTTAATTCGGAGCTACGGCCTAGAAGATATGAGCAAAACAAGTTAAACATGGTATTGATGAAAAATGCAAACAAACATCAAGCAAACACTCCCAAAATAAGGATGCAACATGATAATATGAAACTACATGCAAAATCAAGCAAGTTTCATATAGAGCACACTCAAAACGGAGGAACAGTTCAACACACACACACTATACAAGATATGACAACAATCTGTCCATAACAGCAACTAGGCATATTGCAAGCGCCAAAACAACATGCTACAGTACCGCAATATAAAAACAAGAGGCATGGACATGATGTAAAGGTAATGCATGACAAAACATGAACACTGAGCTATCTCCAGAAATCACTAGAACATGCTCAAACACACATCGCAAGATTGCATATATTAACAGTTTACAGGCTTAGCAGAAATAACATCAGGTTGCAATGTTTAGAGCTATCAAACAACATGTTACAGGAACTTAACATGGCAAACAAAGGCATGGCATGAGTCTACTAATTGCATATAACAAAAGTCCCTTACTGACCATGAGCAAAAAGGGCACAGAAAATATGATGGCACCCATGTAAACATGGCAAATGATATGAAAGATTCATACATGGCAGGAACAACAATAAGTAGGCATGTTGGTGAGCTTGAACCACTCACCACAGAGCAAAACATGGCATGGCAAGGCAACCAACTGTAAGAAGACATGTTTATGAAGCTAATAATGGCAAGAGCAAGTTCATAGGGTGCATGGATCACTAACAACAATCATGGCAACATTGAACTTAATGTTAACAGGCTGAGAGCAACATTATTTAGCAAGTTGAGAGCAAGATTACAACAATCTACAGCAGGCTATAAATGCAACCAGGGGCATGAATGGATAGACCATGACATGTATAACAAAACATCCTTAGTGAACATCTCCATATTATGCACAGAATGACTTGTAGCAGCAGGTTTACATAGCATCATAATATAACAGAATCTGTCTAGCAAAACAGCAACAGCAAGTACCCTACTTCACGAGCTCGATGCACTCACTACAAGGCTCAAAAAAATACATGGCAAGCACCTCTGTAAATATAGCATGATGTAGCACAAAACACATGTAGAGCTCCTGCTCATAAGATGCACACACAAAATGCAACAAAAATGGCAAATCATCAAGTTATAACAGTTTCAGCAGATTAACATCATATAGCACTCTTGCAATGATGATTCGGGCATCAAGATGATCTCAAACAAGCATGACACAATGGAATGAAATGAAGAGCATCTCATGGTGAACCATTTGATATGTTACACGCACGAAATGGAGCAGTATGCAACAAGTTATGGCATGTCGAACAGGGCACCAGAATGCTGAACATCTCAGGGTCTTACGCAAAATTATACCTCCGTGAAAAGTCAACGCGAGATGGCGGGATCCGGGGCGGGGGCACGTGCGCGTTTGGTTCGAGGGAGTGGTGGATCTCGTCCCACTCCCCCGGATCTGACCGGAGTAACTCCGGCGAGGTCGAGGACGGCGGTTCCAGCGACGGGGCTTGCCGGAGACGACGAGGGGCGGCAGGGAGGTGCGGTAGAGGAGGCCGGCGAGCTCCTGGCGGCGCCCTGGCGCGGAAGCCGAGGCGGCAGAGGGCAGAGTGGGAGAACGGCAGCGACGGTGAGGTCTAACGACGGCGGGGCGGCGGCCGGCGCGGAGGCGCGCTCCGGCGGCGGGGCCGAGGGGCGGCCGGCGGGGACGGGCGCGGGGGAGCCGCGGTGGCCTCGGGAGGCGCGCGCGGGCGAGCTCCAGGCGGCGGGGGAGCGGGGCGGCGCCGGCTGGGAGGCGCGGGCACGGGCGCGCAGACGGGCGCGTCAGCGAGGCGGCGGCGGGCGCCGGCGCGGGGCCGCGGCGGCGGGGCGCGGACTGGCCAAGCGGCGGCGGATCTCGGCCCGCGCGGGCCCCGGATGGGCTCCGCGGGCCGGCGGCGCGAGGACGGCGGCGGAGGACACGTGGCGGCCGCTGACTCGGCGGGGGCAGCGGCGCGGACATGTCCGGCGGGGTCCGGACGTGTCCGGCTGCGGGAGGGGGAAGAAGCTAGGGTTGGGCTGCGCGAAAATTCAGGGAGGGGCACCTATTTATAGGTAGAGGGAGCTAGGAGAGTCCAAATGAGGTGCGGTTTTCGCCCACACGTTCGTGATCGAACGACCGAGAGCATGGAGAGGGTTAGGATGGGTTTTGGGCCACTTTGGAGGGGTGTTGGGCTGCAAGAGAAAAGAGGCCTTTACGGTTCCCCGGTTAACCGTTGGAGTACCAAACGACCTCCAAATGGCATGAAACTTGACAGGCGGTCTACCGGTGGTGTACCAAGGCCGCTTGGCAAGCCTCGGTCCATTCCGAGAAAGTTTAACACCCGCTCACAACAAGAGACAAAAGGGGGACGCCGGAGGACATAGAAGTGCCGGATTGCAAAACGGACAACGGGGAAAAAGCTCGGATGCAAGAGACGAACACGTATGCAAAAATGAGATGCACATGATGACATGGCAAAATGCAACATGCAAGCAAATGACATGGCAACACCGACGAATAACTGGCAGACACCTGGCGGATCAAATCTGGGGCGTTACAATATATAGGAGGAAGAAGTAGGTCGGTGGCCGCCCGAGGGGCCCACGAGACAGGGGGCGTGCCCTATAGGGGTGGGCGCGCCCTCCACCCTCGTGGCCGCCTCGGCTGCTTCTTGGCTTGCATTCCAAGTCCTCTGGATCACGCTCGTTCCAAAAATCACGCTCCCGAAGGTTTCATTCTGTTTGGACTCCGTTTGATATTCCTTTTCTTCGAAATACTGAAATAGGCAAAAAAGCAGCAATACGGGCTGGGCCTCCGATTAGTAGGTTAGTCCCAAAAATGATATGAATGTGTAAAATAAAGCCCAGAAACAATCCAAAACAGGTAATATAATAGCATGGAACAATCGAAAATTATAGATACGTTGGAGACGTATCACGGACTCCCATAATTTTCAACAGATGTGGTTCAAGTTGGATAGCCAATATGATGCAACCAGACAAGCTTGCACCCATGTTTTCAAGCCTGCTTTGCGATAGTATCGGTATAACTTGAGGAAAATTCACTTTGAAGGCAAGGCTAACAGCGAACTTGCCCAAACATCTCCAGTGGAAAATATATCAGATGAAGACTGGAGAGGCCTCGTTAAACACTGGTCTTATCCAAAGTATCAGGTACATTATATATATGTGATCAGATCACACGTTTTTTTAACCTTGAATAGTAGGAAAGGCTCCTACTATGTTCATGTATAAAAAAATATGGGTGCACTGTACAAATGGATATTTACATGGGGGGGAGGCAGAGTGTGACTTGTCAACTTTGTGACAAGTGAGGAAATAAAGCAGGAGACTATTACTATAAGGAGTGTACAGAGTTTAACACAAATGGTCTATGCTCCTCTTTGACTCTATGTTGAAGTAGCTCAAAGTCCTTCTTGAATCTTTCTAACCAGGAGCTGAAAGATGGTGGTATGGCTCTAAAATGGTTGTTGTTTCTCTCCTTCCAAATGCTCCAGGCTGCCACAATGAATTTCTCCAAGAACATAAGTGAGGGATGACCGTTTTTTTGAACTTCAATAGCTTGCAAGCAGCCATGGAAAGGTTCCCAATGAATCTCAAGTTTATTCCAAGAAAGCTTGCTGAAAGAGCAGGTAAAAATCATGTGTTCCACCGTTTCCTCTATATTCATTCCGCATAGGAGGCAATGTTGGTCACCCCCTATGTTATAATGTCTTCTTTTAAGCATGTTCCTCGTGTTGAGCCTGTCATGGAAGAGCAGCCAAGCAAAGACCTTCAACTTCATTGTGCACCTTGATTTCCAGATCCAGCAAAACACTTGGTGAGGTTGAACGTCCTTGAAAAAAAGCGATAATAATCCGTTGATTTGTAGATCGTATTGCCCCACATGTAGTGCCACACATCTGAAGCCGTCATGGAAGGCTGCAATTCAGCCGCAGTTGACGAACTCGACAGCCCGGGCAGGGGGTATTCCTGGAAGTTCTTCTGGAAAGACGTCTTGGAAGTCGCGAACGACTTGAATCTTTTCAATTCCCTCAAGAGGTGCTGCGTTCAACGCATTCAAGACATAAAGTCGTGCTTCGGCGTTTTGAACAATCTGAGCATGGTAGCTTACTATCTCATCGGAAGGATGTACGAGGTGAACGACCTTGGTGGCGCAAACAATAGAGGCAGTATGTGCTTTAAACCATTCCATTCCCAGAATGAGGTCAATATTGGAAGACTCCAGAATAATGGGAGACACAAGGAATTCCAACACTTCAATCTCAACGGGAACGTCGCGACCCATCATGGTAGTTTGACATCGGCCTGCAGGGGTGCGTACCACTATCGGAGTGTTCATGGGCTCGCATTGAATGTCGTGTGTGTGTGCAAACTTTTCTGACATGAATGAATGTGATGGCCCTGAATCGAATAAAACTGAAGCTGGTACCGAATTAACAAGGAGAGTACCCATCACAGTAGCAGGATGGTCTTGAGCTTCATTCAGATCAATGTTATTAGCCTGCCCACGACCATAAGGTCGAGCATTGTTGTTGCGGGGTTGATTGTTACCATGACCCGCAGCAGGAAGAGCCAGTTGGTTCTGATTCTGAGGACAGTTCCTGGAGCGGTGCCCTGGAAGGCCACACTTGAAGCATAGACCATCATTGGGGTTGGGAACAGGAGCTTGGGGTGGTACAGCCCGAAGGGGCTGCCTCTGTGGTGGAGGGGGAAGACGAGGTGCAGCATAAGACTGTCTTGGTGCAGGTGCAGTTGGACGATACATGCTGCGGGGGATCCATATACGACGGTTCTGCGCTGACGGGCCCAAGGATGAGCCAGCGTCGCGACTACGCCTAAGGGATCCCTGGTGTTCCTGAAGACCAGTCTCAACCTAAATAGCCTTGTTCACCAAAGTGGCAAAATCAGCAAAGTCACGGACAAGCAGTGCTAGCTTGATATCCGGGTGAAGTCCGTCACGAAACTTCTCTTGTTTACGAGCATTAGTTGCAATGTCTTCTTCAGCATAACATGACAAGTCCAGAAATTCCCGCTGATAAGAATCTACAGACTTGTTGCCTTGGGTGAGGTTGCGGAACTCGCACTTCTTCTTGTCCATGATCCCTTCAGGAATGAAGCGGGCACGGAAAGCGGCTTGGAAATCCGGCCAAGTGATGACCGTTCCAGCAGGTAGGGTACGCCTGTGGCTGTCCCACCATTGAGCAGCGGGACCCTTCAGAAAGAATGATGCAAAGGTGACATAGCTAGCAAGGGCCACACTAGCAGACTCCATTTCATATGTGATGTCGCAGAGCCAGTCATCAGCATCAACGGGCTGAGTTGAGCTGCGGTAAATAGTTGGGTTGAGGCACATGAAGTCTTGCAGAGTTACTGGGGTTGGCTGTTGATTCATGTTCGGATGAGGAAACTGAGCCATCATTCCTTCCATGAATTGGCGGTTCAGCTCAAACTGTTGCATCATTCCAACAAAGAATTCTGGCGGTGGTGGATCGTTGCCACCACGGCCACGACCAGCAGGTCTAACCATCTTGCTAACATGTAACACGGGTAGTTCAGTATCGAGCATTTGCAAAGACAATGGATCATTCATGATGAAACATGCATAACGAAAGAGGTACGATGGATACCACTTAGTAGTCAACACGACAGTGTGTGCACTATTCAAGATGCTAGTCTAAGGAGTAACTATGGCTTATCCAACTTTGGGGTGAATGTGGTCACAGGATCCTAATGTTAGAGTTAGTAAATTCATTTAACCCGATTAGAAGGGAGTTTAGAGTCCCAGAGTATAGACGAGGAGTAAAAGATCCTAATACCACCCAATGGCGACATGGGCCCGTAAGACACACAGCCATGTTAGTAAAAGTTTTTTTTTGTAGTGACTAGACTCGACTTCGGCCAAGGAGTTGGAAAGGGGGCTACCTACAGGAAGTCGGCTCTGATACCAACTTGTGACGCCCCCGATTCAATCGTACACTAATCATACACGCAAATTACGATCAAGATCAGGGACTCATGGGAAGATATCACAACACAACTCTAGACACAAATTAAAATAATACAAGCTTTATATTACAAGCCAGGGGCCTCAAGGGCTCGAATACATCAGCTTGAATACAAACGAGTCAGCGGAAACAACAATATCTGAGTACAGACATGATTTAAACACGTTTGCCTTAAGAAGGCTAGCACAAAAGCAACACGATCGAAGAGGCAAGGCCTCCTGCCTGGGAGCCTCCTGCCAATGTCGGTTCATGATTATTGATGACGCCGGGTTATGATTGTTGCAGACACCGGGTCATAATGATTGGTGATGCCGGGTCAACCTGGTTTGCTCAAAACTGAAAATTGGAAGATATTTCTCCCTTCCATATTACCTGTAGCCCCAAGTCTTGAACAGAACAAAGTGATGATTTGAGACTTGTTTCCATATAATTACTGCCACTTTGAAGAAATCCATGTTCCTCTCAGTCACTAGTAAAAACTGAATACTCCATATATGTAGACCCTAAGTGCCGGGTTGTTATGCTTGCAGCAACCTGGGACTTGAAATTGCCTTATGCTCATAAAAACTTCAATCAGTGTAGCCCCAAGGGTCGGGTCATTATGCAATAATGAGCAGGGACTTTGTAGATATAACCATATAAACTTGAACAACAATGTGTAGCTCCCAAGGGCCGGCTTAGTAAGATAATACTGAGCTGGGACTTTGTATATAATTGATAATAACATCATATAATATAATATCCACCATGGGGCTTAAACCCACGTCCACAAGGTTAAGAGCTTTGTACTCTACCAACTGAATAGTGAACCGTTCAATATAATGGATTAATGCTTGTGTACCTTGAATTTTTGACAGGAGAAATTGGTAGCCCCCCAAGGGCCAACTCATTTAGAATGTGATGAGTCGGGTCTTCAATAAGTTGAGCAAAAAATGACCTTGCATTAGCCCCCAAGTGCCATGGTGCATGCTGGCAGTGACATGAGACTTGCATATTTAATATAGTCCCAATCTGAATAATATAGCCCCCAAGTGCCGGGTCGTAAGCCTACAGCAACTCGTGACTATTCCTTCCATTGTAGAATAAATCATATCCATTGATAAAAATAATAGCCGTTGCGCTAAAGCTACTTTGAAAACCTCAATCATAACACTGGTTATTGATAATCACAATAGAAATCCAGCCATGTTGGCTATTCGAGATTTGAATAATATAATCTGGCGGCTCTTGGCCGATGACGACTTAATGCACATTCATTGTAAGCCGCAATTTTTGTAACCTGGTGGCCTATAGCCCTTGAGAAAATCAATAATTGCTAACCCTTTTGAGACACCAATTTCAGTGATGAGCTTGGCATTTATACAAGTCATAATTCTGCAAATCCTGCACAGAGTTTAAACAACATATGCCCTGGCGACTTAACATCAAGGGCCAGGGCGGGTAACCACCCAAATGTAGTCTTTCCCTGCTTAAAAGTAGATCACAAGAACCCTTGGTGGTTTACCGCAGGGCGGGTCATAATACCTCACATATAACCATTGTGATATTGAATTTTTACTGTCGGTTTACATGACCTGTGCAGTAAGGGTGATAATCCAATCTTTAGAAGCCAATGCTTCCACATAGATGATGATTGTCATAAGCTGGCGACTTATAGTCAAAAGTCAAGCCGAGTTAAGCATAAAACACTTATATACATTTGAGATATAATCCAAAAAAGGTCTCAAGTCAAACCCAAAATTGTTCGCAAAAAAGACTTTAAAAACTTAAGGCTTCTGATTCGTATACTATCAGAAAACCTTTCCAAAGGGGTTGAGCTAAGATTCGAATACGATCATATAGCCTCCAGTGGCTTTGGCGTTGCCGATCAAGAGGGTACCGACAGCTATGTTCTCTTTGGTTCGAATACGACCTATGTTTGAACAGGAAGCCCCCAAATGACCTTGAGAGTTGTTTAACAACGCCGATTCGAATATGATCCATGTCGGACCCAAAAGAGGTTAAGCTATGATTCGGATACGATCAAGAAGCCCCCTAGTGAGTTTGGCAGTGTGCCGATCAAAAGGGTCTCGACAGCTATGTTCTCTTTGGTTCGAATACGACCTATGTTTGAACAGGAAGCCCCCAAGTGACCATATATTAGCATTGCACCGATCAAGAGGGTACCGACAGCTATGCTCGATGAGCAGGAAGCCCCCAAGTGACCATAATAAGATAAGTCGTAAGGCATGATACCTATGTTTGAACCGCGCATCATGGCAGCAAGTTCTTTTTGGCAACCTTTAATTTTTCTTAGAACTCGAACTTGTGAGAGATTAATTCTTTTTGAACTGAAACTTTAAACCGGATTTGAAAGCTTCAAAAATTTGTGAGGGACAAATTTACCTTGAGCTGGATTTTGAACCGGATTTGAGAGCTTCAAAAATTTGTGACGGACAAATTTACCCTGGGCCGGCTTTTGAACCGGATTTGAGAGCTTTAGTGCTTTATGGGCGAAAGATGTCTCTTGAACCGGATTTTAAACCAGAGTCCTTAATTTTGAGCCGGAAATCTTCTAACGGCTTTTAATTTTTCATCGATCTAGCAGTAATCTCCGGGGCCCGGGTTATTTTTCCCTTCAATGACCCGGAGTTCTTGAATTCATTGAAACTGGCTAATTTTGCCGAGTCATACCATTGTAGCCGCCGAGTCTCAAGACGACTCGAGGAGTTGGCTTGAGATTCTCCATATTTGACCATAGCAGAAGGTATACATCATTGGCGTTGATAGCGCGATGTGAATCCACAGAAGGTTGAGGTGACTGCGGCGGGTTATAAATGATCCCGTATGAGCCGTGTCAGCAACTCGGCCAATGGCTCCTTCCCCTTGGGCTCCTGACCTGTGGCGCCCCCCTTTACCTTGTTTGCACAAGGAAGGAAGGAAAGGGCAGGAGAGGGAAGGAAGGGGGAGGCCGACTCCCCCCTTTCCTTCTCTCCCCAAGGGCCGCGACCTTAGGAGGGGCGCGCCAGGCTCTTGTGGGCTGGTGCGTTCCCCATTGGCCCATATGGCCCATTAACTTCCTGGGGTTTCCGGGAACCCCTTCCGGTGGTTCGATGACTACCCGGTACCCCCCGAAAACTCTTCGGGTATCAAAATATCATCGTCCAATATATCAATCTTTACCTCTGGACCATTATGGAGCTCCTCATCATGTCCATGATTTCATCCGAGACTCCGAACACCATTCTGTCATTGTTGGGTATATAACTACTAGGTATGAACCGCCTAGGAGGGGCCGGGTCATACCACTGGCGATTATCCATGAAGGTAGCGGGTCATAGCAAGCCCGCTGATGGCCTAGGACCCAGAGGTGACTTAGGGCCCAAGAGGATGAACCGCCATATGAATAACTTGTATTGTAAGGCAGGTTTAGTTAGTCACCAAGCCGGACACCTTGTCTATGAGCCGGCAGGGACTCTGTAAGCCGCCGGACGTCAACTTGTGTATATAAAGGGATGACCCGGTGGCGAGTTAGGGCAGGAAAAGAAGAGATCGAGAACTAGGTCAAGCGTATTCGCTCCCTGGTAATTGAAGCCCAAGCAATAACCACCCTACACTGGATTAGGCTGTTACCTCCACTGCGAGGGGCCGAACCAGTATAAACTCTCTGTGTCCCTTGTCCCATTTAACCCCTTCAAGCTATGTACGTTGCGATGGCTCCGCACCTAAGTCCTTACGCTAGGACATCTGACGTGACAATTCCATGACAGTTGGCACCCACCGTGGAGCCAGCGCATGGTGGTTTCGAGTTCTTCAAGGGCAGCTTCACAGGACTCAAGGGGTACACTGTGGGCCGGATGACCAAGAGTCATCGGCAAGCTCTACATCGACGACGAGGGCGGGGGCCCTGAGGCCGACTCAATCGAGTACGGGTACCGGGTCCCCTTTGGCGGAATCCATGTTTTCATCAGCAAGATTGGTGAGTCGGAAGCTGAGCCGGACATCTGCACCGACATCGTCGAGTCGGCTCGACGCGTGCGACCCGCCAAGGCTAAGCCGCCCCAAAGCATGTTTTTGTTGGTTTCGTTCATGGAGCGGAACTAGAAGGAGGATCTGAATCTGGTGGTGATATGGTTATTTACTCAGGCGACGAGTCTTCTACTGGTGAGACCAACTTCATCTACCAGGTTCAGGATGGCGGGCTTGGGGGCTGTTCCGATGGTGACAGTATTTCGGACCCCTACGAGCCGCCACACCGGGTCACGGTCTTCATGGCCGGTACTCAGCCAGCGCAGGACTCTATGACTGCAGCAGCAATTATCTTCGGGTCGGCAGCGGCGACGGCTTCCGGGGCAGGAGGCCCTGTGCATCCGCCGGCTCAAGTCTTGTCTGATCTGTTGGATGCTCTGACAACGTTGTTAACGGCGGAGGTTAATCCGGCGAATGAAACTCAGCATAACGTGGAGGTTGCAAAATTGCATGATGAGATAGCACAAGCCAAGGAGGAGCTAAGCACGGAGAACACCCGGATGGCAACGGAGCGAGCCGCTTTACAGAGGGAGGCAGAACGACTTCAGGCAGAGAGCTTCCGCTTAAGCCTGGATCGGGACGCGTCAAACGATGTCTTCAATAGAAGGCATGTGAGCAGGCTACCCCTGACTTACGATGCGAGGAACCTTTTCAACACGCCTGGGGTAGGAACCAGTAACCCGCCCGGTGTGGATCGGGCCGCTCAGGCGTCGGTGACTAGGGAACCTGTTCAACCACGAGCTGCAAACCCCCCACGTTTGAACTTGACCCCCCATGTTCTAACCCCTTGGATAACATGATAGCTGCAACTACTCGACGGGCGGCTCTCCTAGCTCAGGATGAGTCACTAGCAGCAATGGAAATACGGAGAGCCGGAGAACTGCTTCAGACGGCTGTGGCCCAACAGGCGGCTTATTCGTATAGCCGTGATCATATCCACTCAACACCACGTCGAAGCAAGAGTTATAGCAGGCATATTGATGAACCGGCTGTGTCAAGCAGTGAACGACACCGCAATCAGCCTCGTAGGCCTGACCCACCGCGCATGCGGAATGATGCTTAGGCTTTGGTAGATCAGGGCAGAGCACGGCATGAGGCGGAGCTGGCGGCTTAGTTGGCCGCTCAACAATAATCTTCAGTTTATCCTTCAGCATCCATGGAGGCAGGAGTAACCTCTAGAACCTTGGGTGTGTCGTGTTTAGTGTCGGCTCTACACAACGAGCGCTTGCCTAAGGATTTTAAGGGCCCCCGTAAGGTGCCTAATTACACAGCGGATCAGCCCCCAGAGGCTTGGATTGAGAGTTATGAGATGGCTATGGAGATGCTACGTGTGCCAAATATTTCACCATGATGTTGGATGGGCCGACTCATACTTGGTTAAAAATCCTGCCCGCGAATTCTATTGGATCATGGGCAGAGTTAAAGAGGCGTTTTATTCAAAATTTCAAAGACACATGCAAGCAGCCTATGTTGATTCTGGATTTGGATTCTTGCGTTTAAGGTGAAAGCGAGTCAACAACCCATTGGGTGCTTCGGATCTCGTCTATCATACACTCGTCGGATAGTATCAATGCCAGTTCTGCAGTCCCGATGTTAGGAAAAAAATGCCGTTTCATCCCCCTTAAGCAGAAGCTGGGGCGGCTTAAGCGCCACTACAACGACATGTCGGAGCTAATGGCGGCTCTCGTCAAATATGCCGACTCTGAAAGTACCAAGGCCCCCGAGTCTGATGATGATAAGCCGGGTAAGGGAAAGAAGGGCGGCAATGTAAAAGGGCAGCAACATAACTAGGCAGGTTAAGGCGGCAACGGTAACCGTAAGGCTGATGGTAATTTCGATTTTATGGCTAACACCAATGCGCAGAATAAATAATCAGCGTCGCAAGGGAAAGCCGGCCCAACTTGGAGGGTCAAGATTCAACCTTGAGGCAGTGATGAATCAGCCTTGTCCAAGGCATGGTACGTGCAAGAAGCCAGTTGCTCATCTGTGGAAGGATTGCTACATCATGAAGGAGTTTAACAATTTGATTTTTTTCAATCATGGCCCGAATAGCAGCTCTGGATCCGGCTCTCATGGACCTGGCTTTGGTGGTGGCGGTTCAAACTATGGCTTTCAGGGTCAAGGCAATCAAGGTGGTTTTAATCAACAGTATGGTCAGGGAAATCAGCAGCAGCAGTCTGGTTATCAAAGTAATCCAAAGCAGCTAAATGGTGGTCAATATCATGTGTTCACCACAAGTTTGTGCAAGCGAGATCATAAAATTCATAAGCGGGCGGTGAACTCCATTGAACCAGCGGTGCCCCGATACTTAAGGTGGTCTAAGCAGCCTATTGTATGGAGCCGAGAGGATCACCCGCCCTGGGTCGACAATCCAGGTCAGCTGACATTGGTGGTTGCTCCATAGGTAGGAGGATATAAACTCATGAAGGTGCTCATGGATGCAGGCAGCAGTATCAATATCCTTTACTATGAGACCTTTTGTTGTATGAATTTGACTGACATTGATCTTAGGCCGTCTTCTACTGTCTTTCACGGGGTGGTGCCTGGTAAGTCGGCGTATCCTATGGGAAGGATAACACTGGAGGTGGCTTTTGGAGATGACAATGATTCTAGAGCTGAGAAGTTGACCTTTGAGGTGGTGAAAATTAAGAGCCCATACCATGCTTTGTTTGGGCGGCCAGCTTACGCCAAGTTTATGGCACAACTGTGTTATGTTTATTTGCAGCTTAAGATGCCGGGTCACAAGGGCACCATCACGGTGCATGGCAATAGAAGAATCGCTCTGGATTGTGAAGAGAGTGATGCTGCTTATGCTGAGTTAGCTTGTGCCACTGAAGAATTGAAGTTTTATGAAGACAATGTTGACCCAGCGGATATGACACCTTTGAAGAAACCAACCATAGAAAATGAGCACTTAATGAAGTTTAAGTCGGCAGATGATATTAAGATGGTTGATTTTGTTCCTGGCGATTCATCAAAGCAGTTCAGTATCAGTGCTAATATGGATCCGAAATAGGAAAGCGCGCTCATTGAGTTCATCTGTGAGAACCGGGACATCTTTGCATGGAAGCCTTATGACATGCCAGGTGTACTGAGGGAACTCGCTGAGCACACTCTTAATATGGATCCCAAGTTTAAGCCGGTCAAGCAGTTTCTTCGTCGGTTTAATGAGGAAAGGTGCAAGGCAATTAGTAAAGAGGTGGCCCGGCTCTTGGTGGTAGGGTTCATCATTGAAGTTTTTCATCCTGAGTGGTTGTCTAACCCGGTGCTAGTGCTTAAAAAAATGGCACTTGGCGTATGTGTGTGGATTATACGGACCTTAACAAGGCCTGTCCGGCTGATCCTTTTGCTCTCCCTCGTATTGATCAGATTATTGATGCTACGGCGGGTTGCGAGCGCTTGAGTTTTTTGGATGCTTACTCTAGTTATCATTAGATCAAAATGGCAGTTAAGGACCAGGAGAAGACAACCTTCATCACTCCCTTTGGAGCCTTCTGCTATGTGTCTATGCCATTTGGGCTCAAGAGTGCCCAGGTGACTTACCAACAGTGTGTTCAGAATTGCCTCCATGGTCAGATTGGGCGCAATGTTCATGCTGATGTGGATGATATTGTTGTGAAATCCAGAAAGAAGGAGACATTGATTGAGGATCTGAAGGAGACCTTTGACAATGTCCGGGTCTACAAGATGATGCTTAACCCAGCCAAGTGTGTTTTTTGCGTACCAGCAGGCAAGTTATTGGGTTTCTTGGTGTCTGAGAGAGGCATTGAAGCTAACCCGGAGAATATCAAGGCTATCACCTCTTTGGCTAAGCCGTCATGTATCAATGACATCCAGTGTTTGGCGGGTCATATCGCGGGTTTGAGCCGGTTTATAAGTCGTCTGGGAGAGAAGGCTATCCCTTTGTATCAGATGATAAAAAAGACAAATAACTTTGTTCGGAGCGATGCTGCTAATGAGGCGTTTGAGGCACTTAAGAAGGAACTGGTTGAGCCGCCGGTTCTTGCGGCTCTCATTGAGAAGGAGCCCTTGCTGTTATATGTGGCTGCAAACAACAGGGCTGTCAGTGTGACAGTTGCGGTTGAAAGGAAGGAGTCAGGCAAGGAGTATCCGGTTCAAAGACCGGTTTATTATGTCAGTGAGGTGCTCATTGAGTCTAAGCAGAGATACCCACATTGGCAGAAGCTGGTTTATGGCGTGTTCATGGCTATTCGCAAATTGAAACAATATTTCCTTGGTCATCCCATCACTGTGGTTAGCTCTGCTCCTTTGGGGGATATTATTCAAAATAGAGAATCCATAGGTCGGGTAGCTAAGTGGGCCATTGAGCTTGGAGCCCATGGTTTAAAATATGTGCCTCGGATGGCTATAAAATCTCAAGCACTTGTGGACTTCATCAATGATTGGACAGAGTTGCAGATGCCTAAGGATAAGCCGGATAATACATATTAGACTATTCATTTTGATGGATCCATGTAGTTGGAAGGCTCGGGGGCTGGAGTTATATGAGGCAATAAATTTTGTTATGTTTTAAGGTTGATGTTCCCTTGTACTAAAAATGCATCTAATTATGAAGCCTTACTCCATGGTCTTCAGATGGCTAAAGAGATGAATCCAAGCCGGGTAAGATGTTTTGGTGACTCAGATTTGGTGTCTCAGCAAGTGTCAGGGACTTGGGATTCAAAGGATCCACTCATGGCGTCTTATCATCGAGAGGTTGATACTATTGCTGGTCACTTCAAGGGATATCAAGTGGATCATGTTGATCGAAGGAAAAATGAAGCAGCTGATGCGTTCAACCGGCTGGGTTCTCAGCGTAAGCCCCCCCCTAATATTTTCCTTGATATTTTGCATAACCCATCAGGGAAGTTGCCTACGGAAGAGGACTTGGCAGTTCCTGACCCGGAGGCACAACTGGTGGCGGCTCTTCATGTTATCCCTGATTGGACTATTCCCTATTTGGCTTACATGACCCGAGGCGAGTTACCTGAGGATGAAACTTTGGCCAGGCAGATAACCCGGAGGTTTAAGTCAATGACTATTGTCAATGGTGAGCTTCACAGATGCAATGTTACAAGGGTGTTTCAACGATGCGTTTCTCCTGAGGAGGGCCGTGAAATTTTAAGGGAGATTCATGAAGGAGATTGCGGTCATCATGCCGGCTCTAAGTCTCTTGTTGCTAAGGCCTTTCATCATGGGTTTTATTGGCTGACGGCTCATGCTGATGCAGAAGATCTGGTCAGTAAATGTGATGGTTGTCAGAAACTTTCAAGACGAGCTCATGTGCCGGCTCAAGAATTGAGGATGATTCCAATTACTTGGCCGTTTGCAGTCTAGGGGTTGGATATGGTTGGTCCTTTCAAAAGGTCCAAGGATAAAAATACCCACCTCTTGGTGGCGGTTGACAAGTTTACAAAGTGGGTTGAGGCTGAGCCGGTCAGCAAATGTGATGCAGCCACGGCGTTCAATTTATCAAAAAGGTGATCTTTCGTTTTGGGTATCCTCATAGTATCATCACTGATAATGGTACTAATCTGTCTAAAGGAGCAATGAAAGAATTCTGTCAACAAGAGCATATCCAGCTTGATGTGTCATCAGTGGCTCACCCCCAGTCTAATGGCCAAGCTGAACGAGCTAATCAAGAAATCTTGAGAGGTATCAAGCCTCGGCTTATGGTTCCTTTGCAGAGAACACCAAGTTGTTGGGTGGAGGAGTTGCCCTCAGTGCTTTGGAGTATCTATACCACCCCCAACAGATCTACGGGTTACATGCCTTTCTTCATGGTTTACGGAGCTGAGGCAGTTCTCCCCAATGACATATGTCACGATTTTCCTCGTGTGGCGGCTTATGTTGAAGCTAACAATGAGAAAACACGTCAGGATGCTATTGACCTGTTAGATGAGGAGCGTGACCTTGTGGCGGCTCGTTCGGCGATTTACCAGCAAGATCTGCATCGTTATCATAGCCGCCGGGTTAAAACCAGGACCTTTCAAGAAGGTGATTTGGTGCTTTGGCTCAGCCAGCATCAAGCTGACATGCACAAGCTATCCCCACCTCGGGAAGGGCCCTTCGTGGTCAGCAAGAATCTGAACAACAGGTCATACTACCTTATCGATGTTCGAGACCACAAGGACTCACGCACGTCGGAGGAGGAGACCCGCCGGCCATGGAATATTGCTCATCTTCGGCCTTATTACACCTGAGCCACCGACTCTTGTGATGTACATACTTTGTCAATGTATATATTATCATGAATATAATAAAGCCGACATCCCTGATAATTCAGGGCCTCTGTCATTTCATTTCTGAGAATATGAGTCTTTATTGTCACTTCATACGATCACTTGGGGGCTTCCTGCTCATTGAGCATACCTGTAACTACCCTCTTGATCTGGGTTGTACGCCATGATTAAAACATACTTGGGGGCTTTTTGTTCATGAATAGAGCTTTGATGACCCTTGTAATAGGCGTGGACGCCTGGTGTATTCACCAAAAAATCTGGGTTATCCTACCTTTGTAAGTCTGCCACTCCGCCCAGGTAATCCTGGAATGGCTCGTCGTACTCTTGACAGTCAATCTTATAAAGACCCTGAACTTGTCAACGTTAAAACAACAATTGGTCATGTGAGGTCCGGTTTACAAGGTTTGAATGAAGGTTTAACTCAGCGGCTGTGCGGCCCATGAAAGCACTTGAGTTTGAGGCTTGGCGGCCTATGAAAGCCTTGTTTCTGATTTATCTTTGGTTTGAATATTTTGGAGTTTTGTCTCTTGTAACATGTCAATACATGGTTGAAAAACCAATGAGGGCCATGTTGCCTTATGGTTCATGTATATCTTTATCCTGAGTGTTATTAACCCAGCTTGGTTGTGGACTTTAAGTCGCTAGGGTATAATGATTATATGCTTAGAGCGTTGTGCTCAAAGTTTTGGGATATTGCCGCTTGCTGCATGCGGCGTTGTAAGCCGGCAGTATGAATACATTGAACAAGGTGTAGTGCTTCTGTCTTTGAGCTATTAACTTTACTACACGACGTATGATAAGTCGGCAGTATGAACAAATATCACAGGTATGATATTTATTTCGTTATATGAGGTTTTGACAAACCGGACCTGATTATGGACTATTTAGTCCTCAATGGTTTTTATATGGTGTATCGTGACCCGCCCTGGGGTAAACCACCAGGGCACTTGTTATCTGTTTATATGCAGGGGAAAATGATAAACCTGACCTGCATAATGGATGCTATTATAAAGCATAAGTGGCAGATCTTCCCATGATGGATCAGCAATGTTATGCAAACAAAACGTGCACGATGGCACGGTAGATCAGTATTTAACTAGCCTATTACATGGCTCCGTGAGCCCAAATGGAGTGTTTTTTCAAGTAGTTCCTGATGGTGCAAGTAAAGAACCGTCCATCGACTCTCTACTGGCCTTGGCGGCTTGAAGCTTCTGGGTCATCCCGTGCCGGTTCGTCTTCTCCCTCCACCGTCTTGAAGTCAGGCGATGACCAATTGATACCAGTCAAGGCTTGAAATTCAGCGTCGTCATCAATAAGCTCAGACAGATTGATTTCCGGGGCAAAAGTATGCTTACGGGTTGGAGGGATAAGATCTGCAATCTTGTAAGCTGATGTGGGCATTTTCTGGTTATCTGCGGTATAAGCCGCCTGATACTTAGATATATTTGTTTCTTTAGCAAGCAGGCTCACTAAAGGACGCATCTCCTTCACACAGGCAGCAAAATCTTTCTTATCAAAAGGAGACCCATCCTCTTTTAAACTGGGGCAACTAGTGGCTAGCTTGGCTGGGTCTAATTCTGATTGCCATGCCTTCACCCAGCTTAAAGCCGTAATGGCACCGGCTCTAGCAGCCGACCGCTTGTTTTCTTCAATTTTGGCTGGCAAGACAGAAAGGCTGCTTAACACATTGCTGAGAAGAGATGGTGTTTGTTTACTTGGGGAGATGGCGACTATTATGCGTTGAGCTTCGGTGTATAGTTGTTCTACTAGTGTATAAACCGCCTTGAGCTTTGTTAGCATCTCCTTCCCAAGATTGCTGCTTCTAGGACCTGCATGGTGTATTATGATTAAGTCACTTGGCGGTTTATAACATGAAGAGCGAAAATTCATTATGATATAAACAGATCTTACCGAAAATAACAAAGGTCATCTGGTTGATATGATGCTTTAAGCCGGTGAGTTCGATTGTGACCTCCTCCAATGAGGCCTCAACTTTCTTAGCCCTTTGGATCAGGGCAGCCCTCTCTTTAGCCCAGGCGGCTTTCTCAGTGTTAAATTCAGTCTTGAGCTTTTCATTTTCATCCAAGCTAAAATTGAACTTAGAGTCAGCCTTTCGGGTCTCAGCTACTTGTGTTTCAAGTCGGGTTTTCAAGTCAGTCAGATGAGATTGAAATTGACTGGATGCTTCCTGAAAGAAAAAGTCCAAACAAATATGAACAGTTATGTAACAACATATATTGATAAGTCCCAAGCCCTAAGCAAGCAATAGCACTTGGCACTTCGGGGCTAATGGGTGCAGAAAGTTTCTTTATGGAGTTATATATATTGATAAGTCCCAAGACCTTTGCAAGCAACAACACTTGGCACTTGGGGGCTAATGGATGCAAAGCTTGTTTTATGATGCAATGACAAATGACCCTGGTTCATCATTTATCAAAGTTTACCTGGTTTGCAAGGATGATTAGATGAGATTCTTTATCAAGTGATAAGTCTTGGTTTATTCTGATAGATTCAACCGGCCCTTGGGGACTATAGACGCAAGGTTGATCATTATTAACTGAAGGACCGACTTAACTTAATAGTTTAAGCCGGCCCTTGGGGCTATAGGTTCTGACTCAGATGCATAGCTAAAAGGCTATCTAACAAGTCTAGAGTATATTCTATTCTATCATATTCAGTAGACTTGGTGGCTAAAGGAATATGTCTCATATGAGAGCAAGAGTTAATACCTCATGTTTCTGATGCATGTGCTTGACCATGTCAATCTCAAGATCATGACTATTGTGTACTTGATTAAGATAGCTGGAGAGGATTTCGCTAATGTTCATATGTGAGTAATTGGCCATGTCAAATTTGACCTTGCGCCTCTTGATTAGTTCTTCCTTGGCAGAATGTTTAGCCAGAGCAACAGGGTTCCCCGGTTCTTGAAAACCAGTGCCAATGACCACAACTTCCTTAGTGTTTGGTTTTGGAGGCTTAGTTGGGCTTGGCGGTTCAACAACCAAGGGATCAGCAAAGGTACCATGATTGTCTGGTGGCGGGTCATCAGCAGGGTCATCCGGTTGTTGCACGGAGGCCTCAGATATTGGTGCTTGCTTTTCCGGTTCATGAGGCTTGGGGTCTTCTGTGGGCTTGTTCACTTTGGCCTTTTTGTTAGGCTTTGCTTTCCCACTGCAAGAGGATTTCGAAAGTCAGTATGAATTTAGAGATGTTGAAAAACACATATTAAAGTTGGTACCCAGGGGCAGTCTTGAAAGGCGGAAGTACAGTCTGAGATGAATCGCCGGACGAAGAGCAAGAGGTCCCCTTGTAATTCGAGTCAGAATCATGAAGTACTGAATGAATAATGCTTGTTTTAAAATAAATAACAGTCGGAATTTTTGAATACCTCATTCCGGCGTTTGCGTGGGGCTGGCGTGTTAGGTAAACCGGAGAAGAGTTCTCTGCCTCCACTGGTCCGGGTTCTGCGCCGGTTCTCATGCTGTTGTTGCTTCAAAATAAAGTTGGGATCCATGTGAGCGAAAGGGTGAGAAAACCTTACTTTCCGGTCACACGTCAAATTTTCTGTCTTGCAAGGGCTCTGAGTCAGAGGAAATAATGGTTACGTCATCATCAACCACCTGGCTGCTCTCCGCGTCGTCCTGATAGCAATCAGTGTCAATAAGATGGAGGAAAAAGGAGCCAAGGGAATCAAGGTCTACCTCCGACTCTTCATCTTCATCCACGTTAAACGTGTCAAAAGCAGTGGATTTCTTTTTGTTCTTCTTCATGGCTTTTATCTTTGCCCTGGCCTTCTTGGCGGCTTTTTCATCATATCTCTTATCCTAGAAAGTGGATCCAACCTGAGAAAGATTATAATAAAGGTTGGGGATTTCCAGATTCTATGAACAATGAATTAAAGTATATAAACCGGGCAGACTTACCTCCGGTGCCAGGTTAAATGTGCAGAAGGGATTCAGACCCACTCTGCTGCACCTCTCCAAGCTTACATTGAGAAGAGTCTTGGTCATTTCATTGATGGCTTTGTCAGTCAAACGTGTTGAACTGTAATGCAGTGGATCTTTGGTGTTGCCAGTATATGTACACATTAAACCAGGCCGGCGGCTTAAAGGTATGATCCTCCAAGCTACCCAACACCGAACCAGATCAATCCCGGTTAATCCATTGCCCAATAATGCCCTAACCTTTGAGAAGGTAGGTGCGAGTTTGGCCCGTTCAACAGTGGTAAGCCGGTCGGGAAGAGGATGCTTCGGTTTGAGCCGTTGGTCAGGATAGCCTGGTAAGGGATTTTCATCAGCAGGAGAAGTATCTTTGCAGTAAAACCAGGTTTGATTCCAATCTTTGGGATGGCTTGGAAGCTGAGCATAAGGGAAAATGGCGTCTCTGCATCGCTGAATTGAGATCCCTCGAAGTTCTTGGCTGGGACCGTCAATAAGTTCATTCTGGCGGTTTAGGTAAAAATACTCTCTGAAGAGGTCAACACTAGGTTCTTCTTGAAGGTATACTTCACAGAAGACTTGGAAATTGCAAATATTGGAAATGGAATTGGGCCCGATATCTTGAGGATGAAGTTGCATAAAATGCAGAACATCACGGAAGAATTTTGATCAGGGCAGTGAGAAGCCCCGGTTCATGTGATCAGTGAAAACCATAACTTCATCGTCTTGCGGTTGAGGTTTGGCTTCATCCGGTTTAGGAGCACGCCAGTGAATGATGTCTTTGGCCGGTACGAAACCAATTTTGACATAATCCTCGAGCATTTCCTCCATGACAATGGATGGGACCCAATCACATGGTCATGATGGAGTGCACGACCTACACAAGGTGATTCTAGATGTTATTAAACCGACAGATACCTGATTCAGAGTATGCGGATTGTTAAGCCGGAGGACTGAATTTGAACAAGCCAGCTTGGTTAAACCAGAAGGATATGGTCGGATTATTGACTTAAGTGGATGATGGCGGCTTAAATGGGGCCTAATGATATATGATGGGTCATGGTTTATGTTATAAGCCGTCAGGGCAGTTTTAGTGCTTTGAATCTATCAAGTGAATTTTTTTCTAAGTGGCGGATAAATAGATTTCACAAGTTAAAGCTATGATTTCAGATCTATGGCAGTTCAGAAAAGACAGTGAAAATAAAACGTAAGGTGGCGACAGTGGAAAGCTTTGATGCTCAGATGTGATTTTCCATGGAGAGATGATGTTCCAGTAATGAAAATGATGGTAAAACTACTTCTGCACAAGATTTACGACATCTTCGGATCAAAAAGCCATCGGAGTTGAAGAAAGCGATGAAGAATGGCAAGAACGCTGACGAACGACCCGAACTCTAATACAGATTTGAGACGAAAGGGGGAGGTGCACTTACAAATAATGAGGAGCAGCGGCGGTGCGCCGGAGTTCTCTGATCCAATCAGGTCGATGCAGCAGCCTAGGTTGGTGCAGCGGTTGGAGGTCGCGGCGGCGGAGTTCGAGCGCTCGTGCGGCTGTGCGAAGGAGGAAGACGAAGAAGGAAGCGAGGGGGAAAATGAGAAAGACCCATGTCCCTATTTATAAGGGGACGAATACAAGGCATGCACGAGAATCGAGGAGGCCGAAATCATCATGTGGCTATAGGGACGCCTCGATTTTCGGGATGTTTATTAAGATAAGGATCAGTTAAGATGTTCTGGGCCTCGTGCGGAGTTAATGTGAAATGAAGTCATGGCAGTTTAAGAAGATTTTAAGAGCTGACGTCATGGCGGGTTACAACAAGTGATGTAAATTCTTACAAGTTAGGTATTGAAGATTGATATGAACAAGTTCAAATCAACCTGGGGCCTAATGTTGGGGATATAACTACTGAGTATGAACCGCCCAGGAGGGGCCGGGTCATACCACTAGCAATTATCCATGAAGGTGGCGGGTCATAGCAAGCCCGCTGACAGCCCAAGACCTAGAGGCGACTTAGGGCCCAAGAGGATGAACCGCCATATGAATAACTTGTATTGTAAGGCAGGTTTAGTTATTCACCAAGCCGGACACCTTATCTATGAGCCGGCCGGGACTCTGTAAGCCGCCGGGCGTCAACCTGTGTATATAAAGGGATGACCCGGTGGCGAGTTAGGGCAGGAAAAGAAGAGATCGAGAACTAGGTCAAGCGTATTCTCTCCCTGGTAATCGAAGCCCAAGCAATAACCACCCTACACTGGATTAGGCTGTTACCTCCACTGCGAGGGGCCGAACCAGTATAAACTCTCTGTGTCCCTTGTACCGTTTAACCCCTTCAAGCTAACTATGTTGCGATGGCTCCACACCTAAGTCCTTACGCTAGGACATCTGACGTGACAATTCCACGACGGTCACCAAATCACATAACTCATATAACACTATATCGTCAACGAACGTTAAGCATGTGGACCCTACGGGTTCGATAACTATGTAGACATGACCGAGACACCTCTCCGGTCAAATAACCAATAGCGTAACCTGGATGCCCATATTAGTTCCTACATATTCTACGAAGATCTTGATCGGTCGAACCATTATGACAACATACGTAATTCCCTTTGTCTGTCGGTATGTTACTTGCCCGAGATTCGATCGTTGGTATCTCCATACCTAGTTCAATCTTGTTATCGGCAAGTCTCTTTACTCGTTTCGCAATACACCATCTCGTAACCAACTCTTTAGTCACTTTGCTTGCAAGCTTCTTGTGATGTGTATTACCAAGAGGGTCCAGAGATACCTCTCCGATACATGGAGTGACAAATCCTAATCTCAATCCCTGCCAACTCAACAGACACCTTCAAAGATACCTGTAGAGCATCTTTATGATAACCTAGTTACGTTGTGACATTTGATAACACACAAGGTATTCCTCCGGTATTCGGGAGTTGCATGATCTCATAGTCGAAGGAAAATGTATTTGACATTAAGAAATCAATAGCAATAAACTGAACGATCATATGCTAAGCTAACGGATTGGTCTTCTCCATCACATCATTCTCCTAATGATGTGATCCTGTTATTAAATAACAACTCATGTCTAGGGTTAGGAAACCTTAACCATCTTTGATCAACGAGCTAGTCTAATAAAGGCTCACTAGGGACACGGTATTTATTTATGTATCCACACATGTATTTAAGTTTCTGATCAATACAATTCTAGCATGAATAATAAACCTTTATCATGAATAAGTAAATATAATAATAATAACAACTTTATTATCGTCTCTAGGGCATATTTCCATCAGTCTCCCACTTGTACTAGAGTCAATAATCTAGATTACATTGTAATGATTCTAACATCCATGGAGTCTTGGTGCTGATCATGTTTTGCTCGCGGAAGAGGCTTAATCAATGGGTCTGCTACATTCAGATCCGTATGTATTTTGCAAAATCTCTATGTCTCCATCCTTGACCTTTTCATGAATGGGGTTGAAGCATCTCTTGATGTGTTTGGTTCTCTTGTGAAACTTGGATTCCTTCGCTAAGGCAATTGCTCCAGTGTTGTCACAAAAGATTTTCATTGGACCTGATGCACTGGGTATTACACCCAGATCGGATATGAACTCCTTCATGCACTGCTTCCATAGCAACTATGTACTCCTTCAAACGTAGATCCTGCCACGACGCTCTGCTTGGAACTGCACCAACTGACAGCTCCACCATTCAATATAAATACGTATCCGGTTTGTGACTTAGAGTCATCCGGATTAGTGTCAAAGCTAGCATCAACGTAACCATTTACGTTGAGATCTCCGTCACCTCCATAAACGAGAAACATATCCTTGGACCTTTTCAGGTACTTTAGGATGTTCTTGACCGTTGTCCAGTGATCCACTCCTGGATTACTCTGGTACCTCCCTGCCAAACTTATGTCAAGGCACACATCAAGTTTGGTACACAACATAACATACATGATAGAACCTATGGCTGAGGCATAGGGAATGACTTTCATTTTCTGTTGTAGGGTGGAACCTTAAGATGGATCTTTTGACACTCGGAGGGGGAAAGGGAGATGAACACCAGAACACAAAGAGGAAATCACTCCAATAATACCCAATTACACATCCACTAGAATAGCAAACACAAGATCCACAAGTTCACAAACACAATCAAAGAAAAGATACAATGATAGAGTTCTTCCCACTCCTAGGAGATGAGGTCTTGAAGATAGTCTTCTCCTTGTGGAGGTCTTGAAATCCACAAGGATTCTTCCCTAAAGGGATCTTGATCTACAAGAGGGAAGGAAAAAGGAGAAAAGCTCACAAATATCTCATCTAATACTTTGCTAACCCTAACATATGGTCTAGGTACGAATTATATAGGCTTGGGGAGGTAGGAGACGAAGTGGATGCAAAGTGGAGGCCCAACAGCCCACATCAGCCGGCCATCCTATAGGGCCCGTGCGCACGGTACACGCCCATGCGCACGGGGTGCTATAGCCGTAGATGCCTGTGTAGCCCGTGGACACGGGGTCTCGGGGGCCCGTGCGCACGGGGTCGCTTGGGACCTTCTGTCATGCTGCTGTTTGGATCCTCCCTCCTTCGTGCGGCCTTGGGGTGGTTTTCCTTGCACTCGGTGGTGTTCCTCAACTGCTTGGAGGGGTCCCTCTTTCTACCTAATGATGCATAGGGTATTTTGATGAGGTAGCAACCAAATCTCATTCGAGTTCATGTGCAAGTCAAGTAGGAAGGAGTTCACCTCGGTTTCCATTGCTCTTGCTCGAGCTCTTGTCATAGGTCCACGTGGGGCTTGATGTGTTGGTGTAGAATTCATGGGGATGATGGAAGGATGCTCCGCATCATCTCCCCCCCTTGGGAGAGATCCATCCACGGATCGTGATCTTCATCACCATGGTACTTGGCCAAGTCTTTGACATTGAAGATGTCGCTTACGTTGTACTTGCCGCCTGGGATGTCAATCTTGTAAGCATTGTTGTTGTAGCGTGCTAGCACCTTGAAGGGTCCGTCGGCTTGTTGTAGTAGCTTTGACTTGTGCTTGTTGGGGAAACGGTCCTTGCGAAGATGAAGCCATACGAGATCTACCGGTTGGAAAACCATTGGTGTCTTGTTGATGTTGAGCTTGGTGGCGATGCAGTGTACTTGACGCTCGATCGTTGCCCTTGTATCTTCATGCATCTTGTTGAGAAAACTTGCCCTTGCACTTGCATCCATGTTTGCGCATTCTTGGAGCGGAATAGGTAGAATGTCCAATGGGGACAATGGTTGAAGCCATAGACCACCTCAAAAGGGGACTTGCCGGTAGTAGTGTGTTGAGCTCGATTGTAGGCGTACTCGGTGATGGGTAAGCACTCCTCCCACTCCTTGATGTTCTTCTTGATCAATACATGCAAGAGAGTAGATAGCGTCTAATTGGTGACTTCCGTTTGCCCATCGGTTTGAGGATGATAGGCTGTTGAGAATAGAATCTTGATGCCGAGCTTGGCACAAATGGTCTTCCAAAAGTAGCTTAAGAACTTGACGTCCCAGTCCGACACAATGGTCCTTGGCACTCCATGCAACCTCAAGATTTCCCTACAAAAAAGATTAGCAATATGTGAAGCAACGTCTATCTTGTTGCATGGGATGAAATGTGCCATTTTTGAGAATCGGTCCACAAGAACAAAGACGAAATCTTTTCCATTGCGAGTTCTAGGCAAACCAAGCACGGAATCCATACTAATATCTTCCCATGGTTGATATGGAATTGGAAGTGGCATATGTAAACCATGAGATTGGGCTTTAGACTTAGCTTTGCGACATGTAGAGCACTTGTTGGTGAAGCGTGCCACATCACGGAACATCTTTGGCCAAAAGTACTTGAAGGAGAGTGTGGCGAAGGTCTTGTCGTGTCCAAGTGTCCCATGAGTCCACCTCCGTGAGCCTCTTGCAAAAGCAAAAAACGAAGAGAAGACTCGGCTATACAAAGTTTGTTAGCACGCATAAGGTAGCCATCTTTGAGATAAAAGTTCTCCCAACAAGTGTGTGTAAGACATTTGGCATAAGGAAGTGCAAAAGAAGGATCATTCGCATAAATATCTTTAATATGCTCAAAGCCAATCACATTTAACTCAAGTGTAGTAACAAGCATGCATATGCGGGAAAGAGCATCCGCCACAACATTTTCTTTGCCTTTGATGTACGTGATCACATAAGGAAAAGACTCAATAAATTCACTCCATTTAGCATGTCGTTTATTCAACTTAGTTTGACCTTTTAGGTACTTAAGTGTCTCATGATCGGTATGTATGACAAATCCGTGTGGGCGAAGATAATGCTCCCAAACATGCAATACTCGCACTAAAGCATATAATTCTTTGTCATATATAGGATAGTTAAGTTGAGCACCAGAAAGTTTTTTGCTAAAATATGCAACAACTCACTTTTCTTGCATCGGAACTCCACCAATCCCATTACTGCTATCATCACAATGAACCTCAAAAGTTTTGGTGAAATCAGGTAATGCAAGAATTGGGGCATGTGTAAGCAAAGATTTGAGCTCATCAAATGCGTTAGATTGAGTTGGTCCCCAAACAAAGGGTGCATTTTTCTTACTCAAAGCATGCAACGGTGCAGCAATAGTGCATAAGTATTTCACAAAGCGATGATAGAAACCCGCTAGACCAAGGAGACTATGCACTTGTTGCAAATTAGTGGGTTGGGGCCAAGTTTTAATTGCTTCGATTCTGGACTCATCAACATGCACACCCTTGGAAGACACAACAAAGCCCAAGAAAACAATATTGTCAACACGAAAAGTGCATTTCTCCATATTTGCATAGAGACGCTCTTTTCTAAGAGTTTACAACACAACCCTAAGATGATTTACATGCTCTTTGAGGGATTTGCTAAACACAAGAATGTCGTCAAAGTAGACCACAACAAACACACCAATGTAAGGGCGAAGCACATAATGCATAAGATGCATGAAAGTACCGGGTGCTTCTGATAAACACATAGGCATAACTAACCACTCATACAAACCGAACTTTGTTTTGAAAGCAATTTTCCATTCATCACCCTCTTGTATGCGGATTTGATAGTAACCACTTTTAAGATCAATTTTTGAGAAAATAGTGGCACCGCTAGGCTCATCTAACATATCATGGAGGCATGGAATGGGATGCCTATATCGAACAGTGATAGCATTGATAGGTCTACAATCAGAACACATGCGAAAGCTACCGTCTCTTTTTGGCACAAGAATGACCGGTACGGCACAAGGACTCAAACTTTCACGCACATGTCCATGGTCTATGAGATGTTGGACTTCCCTTTGTATTTCTTTTGTTTCTTCGGGGTTGACTAGTATGGTGCCTTGTTAGGAAGAGGTGCGCCGGGGATGAGGTCGATCCGATGTTCGATGACACATAGAGGAGGAAGACCGGGAGGTAGCTCATCGGGAAAGACATCCGCGAATTGCTGCAACAAACTAGACAACACTAAAGGTATAGCATTATGAGTGTTAGTCTTTGCCACCTAATCTTTGCATATTAGGACATAGTGGATGATACTCGATGTGTTCTCACACACTTCTCTCATCTATCTTTTTGTGGCAAGGAGGATTAAGTTTTTCTCTCGCGGCGATGCGTTGCTCAATTTTGGCTTGTGGCGCTCACTTTCTTTTTGGTGGTTCACTCTCTCACTAGTCTCTCCATGATGTGTGGATGCTTGCTTGTTGGCGATCACTTGACTTGGAGACATAGGTCGTAGCACGTACTCCGTTCCCTTCATCTTGAAGTTATAGTGGTTTGTTCTCCCATTGTGGATGCCGTCGCGGTCGAATTGCCAAGGTCTTCCCAAGAGAAGATAGCACACGGACATAGGAACGACATCACACTCAATGGTGTCCTCATAGGCGCCGATCTTGAAAGAAATGTGCACGGAGTGCTCCACTTGAATTGTGCCAGAATCGCTTAGCCATTGAACCTTGTAGGGACGAGGGTGCTTCTTCTTGACCAATTGTAGCTTGCAACATAGCTCTTTGATGACCCACAAGTGTATGGGGACAATTGCAGCTCTTCTCGATAAGTAAGAGTGTCAAACCCAACGAGGAGCAGAAGGAAATGACAAGTGGTTTTCAGCAAGGTAATGTCCGCAAGTGCTAAAATTGTAAGTAGCGGAGTAGTTTGGTAGCAAGATAATTTGTAACGAGCAAGTAACAATAGTAGTAATAAAAGTGCAGCAAGGTAGCCCAATCTTTTGGAGGCAAAGGACAGGCCAAAACGGTTTCTTATGATAAGCAAAGTGTTCTTGAGGGTACACGGGAATTTCATCTAGTCACTTTCATCATGTTGTCTTAATTCGTGTTCGGTACTTTGATAATTTGATATGTTAGTGGAATGGTGCTTAGGTGCTGTTCTTACTTGAACAAACCTCCTACTTATGATTAACCCTCTCGCAAGCGTCCGCAACTATGAGAAAAGTATTAAGAATAAATTCTAACCATAGCATTAAACTTTTGGATCCAATCGGTCCCTTACGGAGTAGCGCATAAACTGGGGTTTAAGCTTCTGTCACTCTCGCAACCCACCATCTAATAACTACTCCACAATGCATTCCCTTAGGCCCAAATATGGTGAAGTGTCATGTAGTCGACGTTCACATGACACCACTAAGAGAATGGCAACATACATACCATCAAAATATCAAACACATATCAAGTTCACATGATTACTTGCAACATGATTTCTCCCGTGACCTCAAGAACGAAAGTAACTACTCACAAATGATAAACATGCTCAAGATCAGAGGGGTATTGAATAGCATAATGGATCTGAACATATAATCTTCCACCAAATAAACCATATAGTAATCAACTACAAGATGTAATCAACACTACTAGTCACCCATGGACACCAATCTATAGTTTTCATACAAAGATTGAACGCAAGAGATGAACTAGGGTTTGAGAGGAGTTGGTGCTGTGAAGATGTTGATGAATATGACCCTCCCCAAGATGGGAGAGTTGTTGTTGATGATGATGATGATGATTTCCCCCTCCGGGAGGGAAGTTCCCCCGGCATTGCTCCGCCAGAGGGCAAAAGTGCTCTTGCCCAAGTTCCACCTCAAGGCGGCGACGCTTCATCCCAAATGTCCTCTCCTTATTTTTCTAGGTCAAAATGACTTATATACCAGAAGATGGGCATCGGAGGTGGGCCGAGGAGGGCAGCACCCACCAGGGCGCGCCTGGGCCTCCTGGCGCACCCAGGTGGGTTGTGTGCACCTGATGGCCCTCCTTTGGTACTTATTTTCTCCAATATTCCTTAAATGATCCATAAAAAATCCTCGGGGATTTTCAGCTCATTTGGAGTTGTGCAGAATAGGTAGCTTGACGTAGCTTTTTCAGGTCCAGATTTCCAGCTGCCAGAATTCTCCCCCTTGGTGCATACCTTGCATATTATGAGATAAAAGGCATTAGAACTACTCCAAAAAGCTTATACAATAAAACAACATAAATAAGAGTAGGAAAACATGATGCAAAATGGATGTATCAACTCCCCCAAGCTTAGACCTTGCTTGTCCTCAAGTGAAAACCGAAATCGAAAAACATATCCACATGCTTAGAGAGAGAGGTGTCGATAAAAACAAAAATACAGACATAGCAGCATCATGTGACTTATTATAACAGCAACAAAGTTCAATATAAAACTTTTATTATAGAACTTTTATCATAGACTTCTCATGAACAAGTGAGAATTCATCACAACATTGAAGTATAAAAAATAAACTATATTGGAAACCGACAAACTATGTTCTCAGTCAACTTTGCAACTACAATTCATCATCTTTTCAGGAAGGGTCACGTATCGGAGCCTTTAGTCAAGTCCACATATTCAACCTTCATTTAGTCTTCTATGATTGCTAACACTCACCACGTACACATGAGCAAAACATTTCAACCAGACACAAAGAAAGATAGGGGCTTATAGTTTCGCCTCCCAACACACTCACCTCAAGGGTGATGTCAACAATAATAACTCATGCTACCCATATTCAACTGGACATATGTTCCTAGATCTTTCCTCACCACATGATGCTTGCCAAAGGAGAAAAATAAAAGGAATAGAGAGAAAAACTTTGACTCTTGCATAAAAGTAAATACATGGAAGTAAAAGATAGGCCCTTCATAGAGGGAAGCAGAGGTTGCCATGCGCTTTTTGTTTGGATGCTCAACCCCTCAGTGCAAGAGAACGTCATGTTATATTGCCCCTTGTGATGGCAACCTTCATTATGCAATCTGTCGCTTTTATTCTTCACCATCACAAGTTCGTACAATGCTCAATTTTCCCTTACACTAAATCATCTACATTTACATAAGCAATTTTTATTGCCCTTTTTGCACTGATGACAACTTACTTGAAGGATATTACTCAATCCATAGGTAGGTATGGTGGACTCCCAAACAAAATAGGGTTTAAGGGTTTTGGTTGCACAAGTAGTATCTCTACTTAGTGCGGAATTTTTGGCTAGAAAAGATAAGGGCAAGACCACATGTTGAAGGATCTATGACAATATGAATTCTATGTGAATATGAACAAACATAAATAATTAAGTTGTATTCCTTGTCCAACGTCAACAATTTTGGCATATAATGTTTTGGTGGGTGCTCACAATCAGAAAAGATATCCATGATAGTGTATTTATATGTGAATCTTCTCTTCCCTTATTAATTCTTTCATGTGTTGCATCATTGACCAATGCTATGTTTGTCAATTTTTAATAAAATTTTCTACTTATACTTTTCCTTGTGTAACGTCATCACTTACCATAAGATTAGCATATGATCTTTCTTTTTATTTCCTTTCTTTTTATTGCAGCAAGAAAGCAAAGAAGGCAAAACTCAAACTAAACTTTATTATATCTCGCACACGATTACAAGGATTGATCACTAAGCAAACTCACAAAAAGAAAGGATCGAACTAAACTTTTATTCATCTAATAGCAAAGGATAACCATTGGTCGAACTAAGAAAATTAAGGCAAAAGATAGTGGAGATTGATACGATACCGGGGCACCTCCCCCAAGCTTGGCGAAAGCCAATGGGAGTGCCCATACCCAATACTCAGTTTTCTTTTGGTGGTGATGAAGAATAAGGTTTCTTGTCTTTCTTCCGCAGCTTACGCTTGAGGATAGAGTTCTCATCTTTCAGTTCTCGGATCTCCCACTCGAGCTCCAACACCTTTTTGCATAAATCATGCTTATTTTCCTGCAAGAGACGAAAAGGGATAAACTGGACCTTAGGCCTCTTTGCTTTATTGGGGGGACTTGAATTTTTAAATTCAACGTGCATGTCCCTAGGTTGGGGCAATGGAACTTCATCCTCCTCCGAGCTTGTCTCCTCCTTCCTCTTAGGATGAAAGTCTTCCTCTTCCTCCGAGGTCCAGCCATAGTGCTCCATATCCCCATAGACCTTGGGGTTTGCGATGAGGTCAGCAACATAGCTCTCACCCTCAGAGTCTTGGGATGACATTATTCCAGGTCTGACATGAAACATCAAGAAAAGAAAACAGGAGATTTCTCCATGATACGGAGGTTAACAGGTTTAGGAGGTATATATAGATTTTTTATCTTGGGGAACAAGCAGCACAGAAGAAAAACGGAGATTGGAAAGTACCCAAGGTGGGCACAACCCACCAGGGTCACTTTCCTGGAAGTTTCTTATTTTCGTAATTTTCTAAACATTCCAAAACTGACAAAAAATATTTTTACGGATTTTTCGGAGCCCGTTTGCTTACAGTATCATGTACCTCCTTATTTTCACGATTCTGGAGTGTCCCGGAAGGACTCTTTTATGTGTTCATCCGGTGTCAAAGTTTGAATAACATTGCTTTCTACATTAATGGGCGTACCTAAGATATAGTGTTTTATTCGTTGCCCATTGACAACCTTCGGGTTAGTACCTTCGGCATTATTTATTTTGATAGCTCTGGATCGATAGACCTCCTCGATGACATAGGGTCCTTCCCATTTGGAGAGGAGTTTTCCTGCAAAGAATCTAAAGCGAGAGTTGTATAAAAGAACATATTCTCCTACTTTGAACTCACCTTTTGGATTCTTTTGTCATGCCATCTTTTAACTTTTTCTTTGAATAATTAGCATTTTCATAAGCCTGGGTTCTCCATTCATCTAATGAGCTAATATCAAATAACCTCTTTTCCCTAGCAAGTTTGAAATCATAATTGAGTTCTTTTATTGCCCAAAATGCTTTATGTTCTAACTCAAGAGGTAAATGACAAGCTTTTCCATATACCATTTTATATGGAGACATACCCATAGGATTTTTGTAAGCTGTTCTATAAGCCCAAAGTGCATCATCTAATTTCTTAGACCAATTCTTCCGAGACCTATTAACAGTCTTTTGTAAGATTAATTTTATTTCTCTATTGCTTAGTTCAACTTGACCACTAGACTAAGGATGATACGGTGACACAATTCTATGACTAACATCATACTTAGCAAGCATCTTACGGAAAGCACCATGAATAAAGTGTGAACCACCATCAGTCATTAAATATCTAGGGACTCCAAACCTTTGGAAAATAACTTCCTTAAGCATTCTTATAGAGGTGTTGTGATCAACACTACTGGTTGGAATAGCTTCTACCCATTTATTAACATAATCAACAGCAACCAAAATATGTGTATACCCATTAGAGGAAGGAAAAGGTCCCATAAAGTCAAATCCCCAAACATCAAATGGTTCAACAGCAAGTGAATAATTCATAGGCATTTCTTGACACTTACTGATATTACCTATTCTTTGGCATTCATCACATGATGAGACAAACTTACGGGCATCCTTGAAGAGAGTAGGCCAATAAAAACCAGATTGCAATACCTTATGGTTCTGTCTCCCGCATGATGTCCTCCATAAGCTTCGGAGTGACATTTCCATAGGATTTGTTCCTGTTCATGCTCAGGTACACAACGTCTAATAATACCATCTACTCCTTCTTTATAAAGATGTGGGTCATCCCAAAAGTAATGTCTTAAGTCATAGAAGAATTTTTTTCTTTTGTTGGTATGTGAAGCTAGGTGGTATGTATTTAGCAACAATATAATTAGCATAGTCAACATACCAAGGTGTACTATGAGAGACATTTATTGCAGCTAGTTGTTCATCAGGGAAGCTATCATTAATAGGTTGTGGGTCATCAAGAATATTTTTAAGTCTAGACAAGTTATCAGCTACACCTCCTTTCCTATCAGTGATGTGCAAGTCAAATTCTTGAAGTAGAAGAACCCACCTAATGAGTCTAGGTTTACCATCTTTCTTTTCCATAAGATATTTTGTAGCAGCATGATCGGTGTAAACAACTACTTTAGAATCAACAATGTAAGATCTGAATTTATCACAAGCAAACACCACTGTTAAGAATTCTTTTTCAGAAGTAGCATAATTTCATTGAGCACTGTCTAGGGTTTTACTAGCATAATGAATAACATTTAGTTTCTTATCAACCCTTTGTCCTAGAATAGCACCAATAGCATAATCACTAGCATCACACATAATCTCAAAAGGCAAGTTCCAATCAGGTGGTTGAATGATGACCCACAAGTGTAGGGGATCAATCATAGTCCTTTCGATAAGTAAGAGTGTCGAACCCAACGAGGAGCAGAAGGAAATGATAAGAGGTTTTCAGTAAGGTTTTCTCTGCAAGCACTGAAATTGTAGATGATAGATAGTTTTGTGATAAGATAAATAGTAACGAGTAACAAGTAAATAAAGTAAATAAAGAGAAGCAAGGTGGCCCAATCCTTTATGTAGCAAAGTATAAGCCTGGACAATCTCTAATAATGAGAAAGGAGCTCCCGAGGACACATTGGGAATTATCGTCAAGCTAGTTTTCATCACGTTCATATGATTCGCGTTCGGTACTTTGATAATTTGATATGTGGGTGGACCGGTACTTGGGTACTGCCCTAACTTGGACAAGCATCCCACTTATGATTAACCCCTATTGCAAGCATCCGCAACTACAAAAGAAGTATTAAGGTAAACCTAACCACATCATTAAACATATGGATCCATATCAGCCCCTAACGAAGCAACGCATAAACTAGGGTTTAAGCTTCTGTCACTCTAGCAACCCATCATCTACTTATTACTTCCCCATGCCTTCCTCTAGGCCCAAATAATGGTGAAGTGTCATGTAGTCGACGTTCACATAACACCACTAGAGGAAAAGACAACATACATCTCATCAAAATATCGAACGAATACCAAATTCACATGACTACTAATAGCAAGACTTCACCCATGTCCTCAGGAACAAACGTAACTACTCACAAAGCATATTCATGTTCATAATCAGAGGAGTAATAATATGCATAAAGGATCTGAACATATGATCTTCCACCAAGTAAACCAATTAGCATCAACTACAAGGAGTAATCAACACTACTAGCAACCCACAGGTACCAATTTGTGGTTTTGATACAAGATTGGATACAAGAGATGAACTAGGGTTTTGAGAGGAGATGGTGCTGGTGAAGATGTTGATGGAGATTGACCCCCTCCTGATGAGAGGATCGTTGGTGATGACGTTGGTGATGGATTTCCCCCTCCCGGAGGGAAGTGTCCCCGGCAGAACAGCTCCGCCGGAGCCCTAGATTGATTCCGCCAAGGTTCCGCCTCGTGGCGGCAGAGTTTCGTCCCGTAAGATTGCCCATGATTTTTTCAGGGTAAAAGTGATGATATAGCAGAAGATGGACACCGGAGGCCCACCAGTGGGCACAGGAGATAGGGGGGCGCGCCCTATAGGGGGGGGGGGCGCCCCCTGTCTCCTGGACAGGGTGTGGGCCCCCTGGCATATTTCTTTTGCTCAAAAATTCTTATTAATTCCAAAAAGTTGTTTCGTGGAATTTCAGGACTTTTGGAGCTATGTAGAATAGGTTTCCAACGTTGCTCCTTTTCCAGCCAGAATTCGAGCTGCCGGCATTCCCCCTCTTCATGGTAAACCTTGTAAAATAAGAGAAAATATCCATAAGTATTGAGATATAATGTGTAATAACAGCCCAGAATGCAATAAATATCGATATAAAAGCATGATGCAAAATGTACGTATCAACTCCCCCAAGCTTAGAACTCGCTTGTCCTCAAGCAGAAGCCGAAATCGAAAAATATGTCCACATGTTTAGAGATAGAGGTGTCGATAAAAATAAAATACGGACATGAGGGCATCATGATCATTCTAATAACAGCAACATATATAGATTTTGTCATATGATTTCCTGTGCTCAAGTGACAATCAATTCACAATGTCAAGTATGGTTCAAAAACTTCATTGGGAACCAACAAACTATAATCTCAGTCATTGAAGCAATTGCAATTTATCGTAACATCAGAAAGAGTCAACAATAGAGCTTTTCAGCAAGCTCACATACTCAACTATCTTGTAGCCCTCTACAATTGCTAACACTCACGCAGTACTTGTGGTTATGGAGTTTCAGCCGGATACTGAGAAAGATAGGGGCTTATTGTGTTGCCTCCCAACATATTCACCTTTAGGTGATGTCAACAATAATAGCCCATGCTAACTTACATCCAATTGATATATATATATATATATATATATATATCATGATCTTTCAAACACGAGGAGCTTGGCAAAGGATAAAATGAAAAAGGGAAAGGTGAGGATCACCTTGACTCAAGCATAAAGTAAAAAAAACATAAAGTAAAAGATAGGCCCTTCGCAGACGGAAGCAGAGGTTGTCATGTGCGTTTAGGGTTGATGCACAAAATCTTAATGCAAAAGAACGTCACTTTATATTGCCCCTTGTATGTGGACCTTTATTATGCAGTCCGTCACTTTTATTACTTCCACAACAAGTTCGTACAAAGCTTATTTTCTCTGCACTAATAAGTCATACATATTTAGATAGCAATTTTTATTGCTTGCACCGATGACAACTTACTTGAAGGATCTTACTCAATCCATAGGTAGGTATGGTGGACTCTCATGGCAAAACTGGGTTTAAGGATATTTGGAAGCACAAGTAGTATCTCTACTTGGTGCAAGGAATTTGGCTAGCATGAGGGGGAAAGGCAAGCTCAACATGTTTGGAAGGTCAATGACAATATACTTTAACTGAGATGTCGGAAAACATAAACCATTATGCTGTCTTCCTTGTCCAACATCAACTATTTTAGCATGTCATACTTAATGAGTGCTTCACAATCATAAAAGATGTCCAAGATAATATATTTATATGTGAACCTCTCTTTCCTTATCACTTCCTATTAATTGCAATGATGACTAAGGCTACGTTCATCAACTCTCAACAATTTTTATGCCTCATACTTTCTATGTGTGAAGTTATCACTATCCATAAGATCAATATGAACTCTTTTATTCTTTCTACTTTCTCAAGATCATAGCAACATAGCAAAGCCCTTGACTCAACACTAATCTTTATTATAGATAACTCACAGACTCGATTACAAAAAGAGATCACAAAGCAAAACTCATAACTACTTGACATCAAGACTTCAATCTACTAGATCAAGATACTACTAAAAGGATTGAACTAAATAAAGCGGTAAAGATAAGAGTGTGATGGTGATATGATACCGGGGCACCTCCCCCAAGCTTGGCAGTTGCCAAGGGGAGTGCCCATACCCATGTGATTATTTCCTCGGAGGTGGTGAAGTAGGAGTTGTTAATGATGTAGGCTTGTCGTCCGTCTTCCAAGGCATAGGCTCTCCATCATAAAAGGATGATCGAGTCTCCGGGATCATTAAATCTGCAGCCAAACTCATTTGCTTGAATCTATATTCATACTCACAGTTCTGGTTTTGCAGGTCATAGATCTGGGCTTGGAGGTGCTCGATTTTCTCTTGAAGCTTGAAGATGGTCTCCCCAATGACTTTAGCATCTAGCTTGTGGTTGTTAGTGAACTCCGTGATCATCATCTGGTTGGCGTTGAGTCCATGCTCCACCATCCCTTGACACTTGAAAACTTCCTGCTCCATGGCTTCGAGCTTTGTCTCCATGCTCCCGGTACGCTTTGGTCCCTCCACATCGCGGATGTGCAGCACCCCTCACGCATCTCAATGGTTTGAGGGTGTTGCAGCACCTCCGCGAGATAGGGGTTGATAACCCCCTCGAAAAACTTGTCCTTGGGAGCGCTTGGAGACGCCATGATGCTCTAGATCTGAAATAGAAACAGCTCGAAACAAAAACAGAGGATATTTGCGTGATACGGTGGTCAAAACCTTCGGGAGTATATATAATGAATTTTTATCGACCAAAATACATAACGTGCAAGAAAACGGAGTCCGGGAGGCACACAAGGTTCCCACGAGATAGGGGGCGCGCCCTACAGGGGGGGGGGGCGCCCTCCACTCTCATGGGGGCCTCGTGTCCCTTTCGGACTACTTCTTTCTTCCTAAAATTCTTAAATAATCCAAAAACTGATAAAAATTGCCATTAGAGTTGTTTTGGAGTCGGTTTACTTACCGTACCACATACCTATACCTTTTCAGAGTCTGGAACGTTCTGGAAAGTGTCCCTTATGTATTCCTCGGGGGTTACGGTTTCAATAATATTAGTTTCAACATTGATAGGATTACCTAAAATATAATGTTTAATTCTTTGACCGTTTACCATCCTCGGATTTGTGTCTTCGAAGTTGTTGATTTTTATAGCACCAAAACGATAGACCTCCTCGATAACGTAGGGACCTTCCCATTTTGAGAGGAGTTTACCTGCAAAAAATCTTAAACGAGAGTTGAATAATAACACATAATCTCCTACGTTAAACTCATGCTTTTGTATCCTCTTATCATGCCAGCGTTTGCCTTTTTCTTTGAATAGCTTGGCATTCTCATATGCTTGGGTTCTCCATTCATCAAGTGAGATAATATCAAACAACCTCTTCTCACCGGCAAGTTTGAAGTCATAATTGAGCTCTTTAATAGCCCAATATGCTTTATGTTCAAGTTCAAGAGGTAAATGACACGCTTTTCTATAAACCATCTTATATGGAGACATACCCATAGGATTTGTGTATGCAGTTCTATAGGCCCATAATGCATCATCAAGTTTTTTGGACCAATTCTTTCTAGATCTATTCACAGTCTTCTGCAAAATTAATTTGAGCTCTCTATTGCTCAACTCTACTTGACCACTAGACTGCAGATGATAAGGAGATGCTATTCTATGATTGACATCATACTTAGCAAGCATCTTACGGAAAGCACCATGAATAAAATGTGAACCACCATCAGTCATAAGATATCTAGGGACTCCAAACCTCGGAAAAATAACTTCTTTAAGCATTTTAATAGAAGTGTTATGATCAGCACTACTAGTTGGAATAGCTTCTACCCACTTAGTAACGTAATCAACAGCAACTAAAATATGTGTATAACCATTAGAGGCAGGAAAAGGTCCCATATAATCAAAGCCCCAAACATCAAACGGTTCAATAACAAGAGAATAATTCATAGGCATTTCTTGACGTCTACTAATGTTACCTATTCTTTGACATTCATCACAAGATAAGACAAACTTACGAGCATCTTTGAAGAGAGTAGGCCAATAAAAACCAGATTGTAGTACCTTGTGTGCAGTTCTATCTCCAGCGTGGTGTCCTCCATAAGATTCAGAGTGACACTTACGTAGAATCTGTTCCTGTTCATGCTCAGGCACACAACATCTAATAACACCATCTACTCCTTCTTTATAAAGGTGTGGATCATCCCAGAAGTAATGTCTTAAATCATAAAAGAACTTTTTCTTTTGCTGGTATGTGAAACTAGGCGGTATATATTTAGCAACAATGTAATTAGCATAATCAGCATACCAAGGAGCAGTACGAGAAGCATTGACGACCGCTAATTGTTCATCAGGAAAGCTATCATTAATAGGCAGTGGGTCATCAAGAACATTCTCTAACCTAGACAAGTTGTCTGCAACGGGGTTCTCAGCTCCCTTTCTATCAATAATATGCAAGTCAAATTCTTGGAGCAAGAGAACCCATCTAATGAGTCTAGGCTTAGCATCTTTGTTTTCCATAAGATATTTAATAGCAGCATGATCAGTGTGAATAGTAACTTTGGAATCAACAATATAAGGTCTAAACTTATCACATGCAAACACAACTGCTAAGAACTCTTTTTCAATAGTAGCATAATTTCTCTGGGCAGTATCAAGAGTCTTACTAGCATACTGGATAACATTCAATTTCTTATCGACTCTTTGCCCTAAAACAACACCTACAGCATAATCACTAGCATCGCACATAATTTCAAAAGGTAAATTCCAATCAGGCGGCTAGACAATAGGTGCAGTGATCAAAACTTTCTTAAGTACTTCAAATGCTTCTACACAATCATCATCAAAGACAAAAGGAATATCTTTTTGCAATAAATTAGTCAGAGGCCTAGAGATTTTAGAATCCTTAATGAACCTCCTATAAAAACCGGCATGACCAAGGAAACTTCTTATACCTTTTATGTCCTTGGGACATGGCATCTTTTCAATTGCATCAACTTTGGCTTTATCAACTTCAATACCTCTCTCGGAGATCTTGTTCCCCAAGACAATGCCTTCATTAACCATAAAGTTACACTTTTCCCAATTCAGGACGAGACTAGTGTCTTCGCATCTCTGCAAAACTCGATCAAGGTTGCTCAAACAATCATCAAAAGAGGATCCATAAATGGAAAAGTCATCCATGAATACCTCACAAATCATTTCACAAAAATCAGAGAATATAGCCATCATGCATCTTTAAAAGGTAGCAGGTGCATTACATAAACCAAAAGGCATACGTCTATAAGCAAAAGTACTGAAAGGGCAAGTAAAAGTAGTTTTAGATTGATCCTTCGCTGACACAGGTATTTGAGTGAAGCCAGAATAACCATCTAGAAAGCAGAAATGTGTGTGTTTGGATAGTCTTTCCAGCATTTGATCAATAAAAGGTAAAGGGTAATGATCTTTCTTAGTAGCTTTATTTAACTTGCGGAAATCAATTACCATCCTATAGCCTGTAATAATTCTTTGCGGGATCAATTCATCTTTATCATTAGGAACAATGGTAATACCTCCCTTTTTAGGGACACAATGGACAGGGCTTACCCATTCACTATCAGCAACGGGATATATAATACCTGCCTCAAGGAGCTTTAATATCTCCTTTCTTACCACTTCCTTCATCTTGGGATTTAATCGTCTTTGAGGATCTCTAACTGGTTTGGCATCGTCCTCCAATGTAATTTTGTGTTGACATAACGTAGGACTAACGCCCTTAAGATCATCCAGAGTATATCCAATAGCTGCTCGGTGCTTCTTCAGAGTTTTCAATAATCTTTCTTCTTCTTTCTCTGAAAGGTTAGCACTAATAATAACAGGATAAATTTCTTTTTCATCAAGATAAGCATACTTAAGATTACCAGGTAAGGGTTTAAGTTCAAACACGGGATCACCCTTGGGTGGAGGGGGATCCCCAAGAATTTCAACGGGAAGGTTATGTTTCAGCATAGGTTCCTGTTTAAGGAACACTTCATCTATTTCCTCCCTTTCCTTCATAAACATATCGTTTTCATGGTCTAGCAAATATTGTTCTAATGGATCAGTTGGAGAAACAACAATGGAAGCAAAACCAATAATTTCATCCTTACTAGGTGGTTCCGTTTCACGAGGTTGTCTACCAAACTTAGCGAAGTTAAACTCATGAGACATACCATCAATGCCAACAGTGACAATATTCTTTTCACAATTAATCTTAGCACTAGCTGTATTCAAGAAGGGTCTACCAAAAATAATGGGACAAAAATCATCTTGTGGGGAACCAAGAACAAGAAAATCAGTAGGGTATTTAACCTTCCCACACAAAACATCAACATCTCTAACAATCCCAACAGGTTTAATGGTATCCCTATTAGCAAGCTTAATAGTAACATCAATGTCTTCTAATTCAATGGGTGCAATATCGTGCATAATTTCTTTATATAGATCATAAGGTATCGCACTAGCACTAGCACCCATATCACATAAGCCATGATAACAATGATCTCCTATTTTAACAGAAATAACAGGCATGCCTACGACAGGTCTACGTGTCTTAGTATCAGGTCTAGCAATATTGGAATCTCACCCAAGAAAGAAATAACATGCCCATCTAAATCCTCATCCAAGAGATCTTTAACCATAGAAATACTAGGTTCAACATTAATTTGCTCAGGAGGTGTATAAGTCCTAGTATTACTCTTATGAACAATAGTCGAAGCTTTAGCATGATCTTTTATCCTAACAGGAAAAGGAGGTTTTTCAACATAAGTAGTAGGAACAATAGGATCACTATAGGTAATAGTCTTTTCTTCGACTGTAATAGGTGCAACTACTTTAACTTCAACATGAGGATTATATTTAAACCACTTCTCCTTAGGGAGATCAATGTGAGTAGCAAAAGATTCACAGAAAGTAGCTACTATCTCAGAGTCAAGTCCATACTTAGAGCTAAATCCACGGAAAGCATCGGTATCCATAAAAGATTTAACACAATCGAACTTAGGTGTCATACCTGACTCATTACCATCGTCGGAACCCCAATCTTCAGAGTTGCGTTTAATTCTTTCCAATAAGTCCCATTTGAAATCAATAGTCTTCAGCATATAAGAACCAGCACAGGATGTATCGAGCAGGTTGTGATTATCAAGAGAAAGCCGAGCATAAAAATTCTGAATAATCATTTCCCGAGAGAGCTCATGATTGGGGCATGAATATAACATTGACTTAAGCCTCCCCCAAGCTTGAGCGATGCTTTCTCCTTCGCGAGGCCAGAAATTATATATGTAATTACGATCATGATGAACAAGATGCATAGTATAGAACTTCTGGTGAAATTCCAACTTCAATCGCTTATAATTCCAAGATCCCGTATCATCACATAGCCTATACCATGTCAATGCATCTCCCTTCAAAGATAAAGGGAAGACCTTCCTTTTGACAACATCATCGGGAATACCTGCAAGCTTAAATAATCCACAAACTTCATCCACAAAGATAAGGTGTAAATCGGGATGCAATGTTCCATCTCCTGCAAATGGATTAGCTAGCAGTTTTTCTATCATACCCGAAGGAATCTCAAAGTAAATATTTTCGTAAAGTTCAGTAGGTTGAGGAGCAACTCTTTGCTCTTCTGTTGGGATGAATATACCCCAAACAAGCCCCTCAAAGGATTAGTTTCCATAGTGACAAGTAACAGAAAATTTCAGCACACTATATAAATGTTTCCTTACCAAGTTCCACTCACCAAAAGCGCTACACTCCCCGGCAACGGCGCCAGAAAAGAGTCTTGATGACCCACAAGTGTAGGGGATCAATCGTAGTCCTTTCGATAAGTAAGAGTGTCGAACCCAACGAGGAGCAGAAGGAAATGATAAGCGGTTTTCAGTAAGGTTTACTTTGCAAGCACTAAAATTGTAGATGATAGATAGTTTTGTGATAAGATAAATAGTAACGAGTAACAAGTAAATAAAGTAAATAAAGTGCAGCAAGGTGGCCCAATCCTTTATGTAGCAAAGGATAAGCCTGGACAATCTCTAATAGTGAGAAAGGAGCCCCCGAGGACACATTGGGAATTATCGTCAAGCTAGTTTTCATCACGTTCATATGATTCGCGTTCGGTACTTTGATAATTTGATATGTGGGTGGACCGGTACTTGGGTACTGCCCTAACTTGGACAAGCATCCCACTTATGATTAACCCCTATTTGCAAGCATCCGCAACTACAAAAGAAGTATTAAGGTAAACCTAACCACATCATTAAACATATGGATCCATATCAGCCCCTAACGAAGCAATGCATAAACTAGGGTTTAAGCTTCTGTCACTCTAGCAACCCATCATCTACTTATTACTTCCCCATGCCTTCCTCTAGGCCCAAATAATGGTGAAGTGTCATGTAGTCGATGTTCACATAACATCACTAGAGGAAAAGACAACATACATCTCATCAAAATATCGAACGAATACCAAATTCACATGACTACTAATAGCAAGACTTCACCCATGTCCTCAGGAACAAACGTAACTACTCATAAAGCATATTCATGTTCATAATCAGAGGAGTAATAATATGCATAAAGGATATGAACATATGATCTTCCACCAAGTAAACCAATTAGCATCAACTACAAGGAGTAATCAACACTACTAGCAACCCACAGGTACCAATTTGTGGTTTTGATACAAGATTGGATACAAGAGATGAACTAGGGTTTTGAGAGGAGATGGTGTTGGTGAAGATGTTGATGGAGATTGACCCCCTCCTGATGAGAGGATCGTTGGTGATGACGTTGGTGATGATTTCCCCCTCCTGGAGGGAAGTGTCCCCGGCAGAACAGCTCCGCCGGAGCCCTAGATTGATTCCGCCAAGGTTCCGCCTCGTGGCGGCGGAGTTTCGTCCCGTAAGCTTGCCCACGATTTTTTTCAGGGTAAAAGTGATGATATAGCAGAAGATGGACGCCGGAGGCCCACCAGGGCCCCCAGGAGATAGGGGGGCGTGCCCTAGAGGGGGGGGCCCTGTCTCCTGGACAGGGTGTGGGCCCCCTGGCATATTTCTTTCGCTCAGAAATTCTTATTAATTCCAAAAAGTTTTTTCGTGGAGTTTCAGGACTTTTGGAGCTGTGCAGAATAGGTTTCCAACGTGTGCTCCTTTTCCAGCCAGAATTCCAGCTGTCGGCATTCCCCCTCTTCATGGTAAACCTTGTAAAATAAGAGAGAATAGCCATAAGTATTGAGATATAATGTGTAATAACAGCCCAGAATGCAATAAATATCGATATAAAAGCATGGTGCAAAATGGACGTATCATTGAACAACAGGTGCAGTAATTAAGGCTTTCTTTAGTGTTTCAAAGGCTTCCATACAATCATCATCAAACACAAAGGGAATATCCTTTGGCAAAAGATTAGTAAGAGGCCTAGAGATTTTAGAAAAGTCTTTGATAAACCTTCTATAGAAACGAGCATGACCAAGGAAACTACGAATACCTTCGATATCTTTAGGACATGGCATTTTCTCAATTGCATCAACCTTGGCTTTGTCCCCCTCAATGCCTCTTTCAGAAATTTTGTGGTCCAAGACAATACCTTCGTTAACCATAAAGTGGCACTTCTCCCAATTCAAGACAAGATTTGTTTGTTCACATCTCTGCAAAACTCGATCAAGATTGCTTTAATAATCATCAAAAGACTTCCCATAAGCAGAAAGGTCATCCATGAAAACCTTAACAATCTTTTCACAAAAATCAGAGAATATAGCAGTCATACATCTTTGAAAGGTAGCAAGTGCATTACATAAACCGAAAGGCATGCGTATATAAGCAAACGTTCCAAAGGACAAGTAAAAGTGGTATTTTCTTGATCAGATTGTAAACCAGGTATTTGTGAAAAGCCAGAGTATCCATCAAGGAAGAAAAAAATGTGTGTGCTTAGATAGTATTTCTAACATTTGATCAATAAAATGCAGAGGGTAATGATCTTTTCTAGTAGCTTTATTTAATTTTCTATAATTTCTAGTAGCTTTATTTAATTTTCTATAATCAATTACCATTCTATAGCCCGTGACAATTCTTTGTGGAATAAGATCATTCTTATCATTAGGAACAACAGTAATACCTCCCTTCTTAGGGACACAATGAACATGACTTACCCACCTAGAATCAGCTATAGGATAGATCATACCTGCTTCCAGAAGTTTCAATATTTCCGTTCTTACCAGTTCTTTCATTTTTGGATTTAACCGACGTTGGTGATCAACAACGGGTTTAGCATCAGGTTCCATATTAATCTTGTGCTGACATAGAGTGGGACTAATGCCCTTAAGATCATCAAGAGTATATCCAATAGCAGCACTGTGCTTCCTTAGAACTTTCAATAATCTTTCTTCTTCATGTTCTGAAAGGTTAGCACTAATAATAACAGGATATACCTTATTTTCATCAATATAAGCATATTCAAAGTGTCTGGTAATTGTTTTAATTCGAACACAGGATCACCTTTAGGTGGAGGAGGACCTCCTAGAGTTTCAATAGGCAAATTGTGTTTAAGCAGAGGTTGTTGTTCGAAAAAGATTCTATCTATTTCATTTCTTTCACGCATACGCAAATCATTTTCATGGTCTAGCAAATATTGTTCCAAAGAATCAGTAGGAGGCACAACAATGGAAGCAAGACCAATAATTTCATCCTTACTAGGAAAATCTTTCTTATGAGGTTGTTTACAAAACTTGGAAAAATTAAACTCATGAGATTCATCACCAAAGCTAACACCAACAGTTTGGTTCTTACAATCTATTTTTGCGTTGACGGTGTTCAAGAAAGGTCTACCAAAAATAATGGGACAAAATTTATCTTTTGGGGTGGTAAGAACAAGAAAATTAGTAGGGTATTTATCTTCCGACACAAGACTTCAACATCTCTAAGAATCCCAATTGGTGATATAGTATCTCTATTAGCAAGTTTAGTAGCGACATCCATGTCTTCTATTTCAACTAGTGCTATTTCATCTCTAATTTCTTCATATAAGGAGAAGGGAATAACACTCACACTAGCACCTACGTCACATAACCCATGATAACAATTATCTCCTATCTTAACGGAGACAACATGCATGCCAACAACTGGTCTATGTTTATCCTTTCCTTCAGGTTTATCAATTGTAGAAGCTTCATCACAGAAGTAAATAACATGCCCATCAGTATTATCAACTAAGTGATCTTTAACCATAGGAATACTAGGTTCAACTTTGATTTGTTCAGAAGGTTTGAATGTTCTAACATAACTTTTGTTAACCACAGTTGAAGCTTTAGCATGTTCCTTCATCCTAACAGGAAAAGGTGTTTTTTCAGTATAAGAAGTGGGAACAACTGGATCAACATTGTAAATGATAGTTTCTTCTTTAGCTTTTACCGGTTCTTTACTTCCTTCTTTAATTGGTGGGTAGTACTTAAACCACTTCTCCTTAGGGAGATCAACATGAGTAGCAAAAGATTCACAAAAGAAAGCTACAATCTCAGAGTCAAGTCCATATTTAGTGCTAAACTTTCGGAAAGCATCGATATTCCTAAAAGATTTAACACAATCAAGCTTAGGTTCAATACCTGACTCTTTACCTTCGTCGAGTTCCTAATCTTCAGAGTTGCATTTAATTCTTTCTAAAAGATCCCACCGGAATTCAATAGTCTTCTTCATAAAATAATCAGTACAAGAAGTATCGAGCATGGATTGATCATTACGAGAAAGTCGAGCACAAAAGTTCTGAATAATAATTTCTCTCGAGAGCTCATGATTGGGGCATGAATATAACATTAACTTAAGCCTCCCCCAAGCTACAGCGATACTTCCTCCTTCATGAGGCCAATAATTATATATATAATTCCGATCACGATGAACTAGATGCATAGGATAAAATATCCTGATGAAATACCAATTTCAAACGGTTCCAGTTCCTAGATCTAATATCATCGCATAGCCTATACCATGTCAATGTTTTTCCCTTCAAAGATAAAGGGAAAACCTTCTTCTTAGCTTCATCTCCGGGAAAACCTGCAAGCTTAAATAATCCACAAATTTCATCCACATATATCAAGTGAATATCAGGAAGTTCGGTTCCATCTCCTGCATAAAGATTAGCTAGCAGTTGTTCTAACATACCTGAAGGAATTTCATATTCAATATTTTCAGTAGGTGCAGTAGGTTGAGGGGTAACTAATTGTGGTTCCGGTCGAGGTGAACATACCCCGAACAAACCCCTCAAAGGATTGTTTTCCATAGTAGCAAGTGACAGTAAATTTCAGCACACTATATAAATGTTTCTTACCAAATCCCACCTACCAAAGGCGATTCACTCCCCGGCAATGGCGCCAGAAAATTGCCTTGATGACCCACAAGTGTATGGGGTCAATTGTAGCTCTTTTTGATAAGTCAGAGTGTCGAACCCAACGAGGAGAAAAAGGAAATGACAAGTGGTTTTCAACAAGGTAGTGTCTGCAAGTGCTAAAATTGTAAGTAGCGGAGTAGTTTGGTCGCAAGATAATATGTAACGAGCAAGTAACAATAGTAATAACAAAAGTGCAGCAAGGTAGCCCAATCCTTTGGAGGTAAAGGACAGACCAAAATGGTTTCTTATGATAAGCAAAGTGTTCTTGAGGGTACACGGGAATTTCATCTAGTCACTTTCATCATGTTGGCTTAATTCGTGTTCGGTACTTTGATAATTTGATATGTGGGTGGACCGGTGCTTAGGTGCTGTTCTTACTTGAACAAACCTCCTACTTATGATTAACCCTCTCGCAAGCGTCTGCAACTACGAGAAAAGTATTAAGAATAAATTAGAACCATAGCATTAAACTTTTGGATCCAATCGGTCCCTTACGAAATAGTGCATAAACTGGGGTTTAAGCTTCTGTCACTCTCGCAACTCACCATCTAATAACTACTCCACAATGCATTCCCTTAGGCCCAAATATGGTGAAGTGTCATGTAGTCGACGTTCACATGACACCACTAAGAGAATGACAACATACATACCATCAAAATATCAAACACATATCAAGTTCACATGATTACTTGCAACATGATTTCTCCCGTGACCTCAAGAACGAAAGTAACTACTCACAAATGATAAACATGCTCAAGATCAGAGGGGTATTGAATAGCATAATGGATCTGAACATATAATCTTCCACCAAATAAACCATATAGTAATCAACTACAAGATGTAATCAACACTACTAGTCACCCGCGGGCACCAATCTATAGTTTTGATACAAAGATTGAATGCAAGAGATGAACTAGGGTTTGAGAGGAGTTGGTGCTGTGAAGATGTTGATGAAGATAATCCTCCCCAAGATGGGAGAGTTGTTGGTGATGATGATGATGATGATTTCCCCCTCCGGGAGGGAAGTTCCCCTGGCGGAATCGCTCCGCCGGAGGGCAAAAGTGCTCCTGCCCAAGTTCCGCCTCGAGGCGGCGACGCTTCATCCCAAATGTCCTCTCCTTATTTTTCTAGGTCAAAATGACTTATATACCAGAAGGTGGGCACCGGAGGTGGGCCGAGGAGGGCAACACCCACCAGGGCGCGCCTGGTCCTCCTTGCGCGCCCAAGTGGATTGTCTGCACCTAGTGGCCCTCCTCTGGTACTTATTTGCTCCAATATTCCTTAAATAATCCATAAAAAATCCTCGGGGAGTTTCATCTCATTTGGAGTTGTGCAGAATAGGTAGCTTGACGTAGCTTTTTCAGGTCCAGATTTCTAGCTGTGAGAATTCTCCCCCTTGGTGCATACCTTGCATATTATCAGAGAGAAGGCATTAGAATTACTCCAAAAAGCATTATTATACAATAAAACAACATACATAACAGTAGGAAAACATGATGCAAAATGGAAGTATCACTCTTCACTTTCCAAGTTATGACAACTCCCTCCATCGATGATGACTTTCATGGAGCGCCCATTGATGCCGGCCTTGGTGTGGAAGATGTAACAGCTTTGGTCTTAGTCTTGTTGGTGTTAGAGCGTCAAGACCTTGGAGACCACGAGAGCGGAACTTGAATCATTGTCACAATAGACTTGATCATCTTCTTCTTCGTTCACTTGATGGTGCATGGCGACGTGCTCGATAGCTTTCATCTCATCTTCACTCATGGAGTCGTACGTGCCATCATCATTGGCGATCATGGTTCGCTTGTTGATGCATTGGAAAGACTTGTGTAAATGGCCACCACATGTGAATCACTTGCTAGAACTTGTCTTGACGGGATCATCCGGTGGTGCCGAAGAAGAAGTCTTGTTCTTGTAGTTGCTTGCTGTAGGATGAGTCGAGGAAGGTGTCACTTGCTTGAAACTTGACTTGTCACTGGTACTTGGTGATGCTCTAGTTGAGGTAGGAGGTGTCGAAGTCGAAGTAGGTGTAGATTGAGTGTATGAGCCATAGGTCTTGGATGAGTACTTGGCGTACTTGCAGTCTTCTTGTACTTGTCCTTTCGCCTTGGTCGCTTGGTGAACTAGCTCGATAAGGTTGGACTAGGGTTGGAAATCGGCAATCTTCCGTATTGGGTGGTTGAGGCTGTTTAAGAAGCGTGCCATTGTTTGCTCATGATCTTCTTTGACATTGGCTCTTATCATGGCAATTTCCATTTCTTGATAGTATTCTTCCACCGTCTTCGTGCCTTGCTTGAGGAGTTGCAATTTCTTGAAGAGATCTCGTGTGTAGTATCTAGGCACGGAGCATGCTCGCATGACGTCCTTCATTTGTGTCCAAGTCGAGATGGGTGGCTCGTCCTTCTCGTAACGTTGCTCAATCACTTGTTCCCACCAAATGAGGACATAGTCTTGAAACTCGAGGGATGCCATGGCGATCTTCTTTTCCTCGTCGTAGTTATGAAGATGAAATATCTTGTCGACTTTCATTGTCCATGATAAGTACTCCTCGGGGTCATTTCTTCCGGAGAACTTGGGCATGGTGAACTTGAGCTTGCCGTAGCGGAGTTCTTCATCATAGTGACGATGTTGATGTCGCTCTTGGCAAGGAGGAGGGTCTTCAGGCACGTGCTCCACTTGGTGTTGCTCTTGGCATGGAGGAAGATCATTGACGTGGTTGCACTCTTGGTGTAGAGGAGGTCGAGGCATTTGTTACTAGTTTCGTGGTTCTTGTTGTTCTTCACGTCGAGCGGCTTCTTTTTGTATTTCCCGACGAAGAGCTTTCTCTTGCTCACGTACTTGATGGCTGCGTTGGGCAACAGCTCGAGTGGACTCTCGGAGTGTGTCTTGAGCCGCTTGAGATTGAGCTTCATGGTTTTGTTGCTCTTGCCGAATTACATCGCCATCTTGAGATTCTTGACATGGACGATGTGTTGGTAGATCATGCTCCATAGCTTCTTATTGTTGGCGTCCCGCTTTCTCATGTGCTCGAACTCGGTCTTGTAGCCCGTTTCCATGGAAGGGATTTTCTTGAGCTTGGCGATTTTGGCGCGCGGCTCATCGAAGAGTGTTAGATGTCGGAGTACTTGAGCCGGAGATGGTGTCGTCAGAGTGTTGACTCGAGTGGCTCTGTCTTGAGTAGGACAACGAGGTAGAAGAGCGGTTGACCAACAAGGCACGAATCTCGTCCATTCTTGCATTGCTCTCTTGTTTTTGTTCATCGATCTTGTTGTCGAAGTAGTCTCTTGGACATTGCTCGGAGAGGCGTAAGTCGGTGGCGAGATTGTCGATGCGGTCGCTCATTGCTTGTTGTTCTTGATGAAAAGCTCGTTGTGCACCAAAGAGGTGGCACTTGGGGACGTAGGAGGTCATGTCGTCGTCTTGCTCGATGAAGAGTGGGTTGGTAGAATAACTCGGCCTGTCCATCATGTCAAAGTGGTGGTGAGGAGGAAAATGAGAGAACAAAACCAAAGTTACCTTTTCCAAAGATTGTGGATGTAACAAGTACGATCCCACGTGATGCTATAATAGTAGAATTGGTACCGGTTAGGAAGTGGCACAAATAATTCAAGCAAATATTAGTCAAGATGTTGAAAAAGTTGAAAAGATTCACAAATGGCAAGTAAGACAAATAGATCAAACCAAATGGTGACACTAGGAACACACACACGGAAGATAAATGGGATCCACACAACCAAGGGGTGAGCTCTAAGTTGTGGAACCACGGAAAATGCTCTTGTTGTATGGATACTAGAGAGATGCTAGCTTGATTGCTCTAATGGGCTAGATACGCTAGTGCACCAACCTAATAAAGAAACGGGTCATCTCACTATCCCAAGTATGCTTATGTATTTATGGACCAAGATGATGAACTAGTCAAAGTGGCTCAATGCTATTGCTTACAAGCTCTTGCTTCTCTTCTCTTTTGCTTAAAAGCTTTTCTTCTTTTCTTTTTTTGACTATTCCACAATGCTTGATATACAAGCCACAATGCGAGGTAACAAGTAGTATATACACGGGAGAGACGTAACACTAATGGTGCACTAACGGCGTGGTTCAGCAATACTCAACAAGCTAGTCTCGATGGGGAAGCTACGCAAAAGAGGCTCGAAGCTATCAAGGTAATGTCAAGGGTAAGACAATGATGTCGTCAAGGTTACCGTTCTTGCTTACGGTTGGTATGAAGATGGAGTGGTCGAAGCCGATGTGGAGTCCGAGTCGATGATCGAGTAGCGGTGATGACAACGTCGAATCGCGCCTAAGTAGCCGAAACACCTTAGGATACGAGAGAAACCGCAACCTAAACTCAAACAACCACGAGAAATAGTGCGGAAGAACACAAGTGGTGGTGGGGAAACAAAATGATGCAAAACATAAAATGGCCAAAAATCTCTGGATGGTTCGTGCGCACGGGGTAAGTGAGGCCCGTGTGCACGGGGTCCCGATGGCCCGTGTGCACGGGATCCTCAGGAAGCAGATGAAAAGCTTCAGATCCATGGTGATTTCCAAATTTGAGGCCAAATTCGATGGATGTTAGGGTGGGGAAGATGGTAGGGGGTAGATCCACTTGCGAAACACCAAATTCGTGGATCAAATCAACCTAATCTCACAAGATCCAACAAATTGCAAGAAAATTTTTGGGGCTATTTTTGGTGGGGATCTTCAAATTAGGACGAAAAACAACAAAATCAAGCTAGAAAGTGGAGGGTAGGGACTCCAAGATGTGAATCAACCTTGCTCATGATAAGATGTTGTAGGGTGGAACCCTAAGATGGATCTTTTCACACTTGGAGGGGGAAAGGGAGATGAACACCAAGAACACAAAGAGGAAACCACTCCAACAATACCCAATTACACATCCACCAGAATAGTAAACACATGATCCACAAGTTCAAAATCACAATCAAAGGAAAGATACAATGATAGAGTTCTTCCCACACCTAGGAGATGAGGTCTTGAAGATAGTCTTCTCCTTATGGAGGTCTTGAAATCCACAAGGATTCTTCCCTAAATGGGGTCTTGATCCACAAGAGGGAAGGTAGAAGGAGCAAAGATCACAAATATCTCATCTAATACTTTGCTAACCCTAACATATGGTCTAGGTACGAATTATATAGGCTTGGGGAGGTAGGAGATGAAGTGGATGCGAAGTGGAGGCCCAACAGCCCGCATCAGCCGACCATCCTGTAGGGCCCGTGCGCATGGGGTAAGTTGGGCCCATGCGCACGGGGGTCCCATGCGCACGGTACATGCCCGTGCGCACGGGGTGCTATAGCCGTAGCTCCCTGTGTAGCCCGTGGACACGGGGTCTCGGGGGCCCATGTGCACAGGGTCGCCTGGGACCTTCTATCGTGCTGCAATTCGACTCCTCCCTCCTTCGCGCGGCCTTGGGGTTGTTCTCCTTCCACTCGGTGGTGTTCCTCAGCTACTTGGAGGGGTCCCTCTTTGTACCTAATGATGCATAGGGTATTTTTGAAGGAAATATGCCCTAGAGGCAATAATAAAGTTGTTATTTTATATTTCCTGATTCATGATAAATTTTTATTATTGATGCTAGAATTGTATTAATCGGAAACTTGATACATGTGTGAATACATAGACAAAACTGTCGGATTTGGGGATCCGCAAACCCTTGAGAGGTTCGAACTCTGGGGTGCGTGCGGAGATCTCAACCTGCCCAGCCTGCCTACTCGCGATCCTCCTAAGCCTAACGCGTCGAGCTCAAAGAGACATAAAGACACAGAGATTTATACTGGTTCGGGCCACCGTTGTGGTGTAATACCCTAATCCAGTGTGGTCTGGTGGATTGCCTCGAAGGGCTATGGATGAACTGGTACAGTGGATGAACAAGCCTCAGGAGGTGAGGTGTTCTGGTGTGGTGCTCTATTTGTTCTTATCCCGTCCCGTCTCTATGGTGGTGGCTAGTCATATTTATTGTGGCCTTGGTCCTCTTCCCAAATATGAGCGGGAAGGGATCCACAACGGTCGGATTTGAAAGGGGACAAGTAGTACATTCTATCCTGACAAAAGTAGTCTTCGCCTGTGAAAAGTCTATGGTCGTGATGCCGCGGTGGGCTCGTTGATGACCTCTGTCCTGCCGTCCTGGCTTTCTTGGTCTCGTTGCACCAGAATGGAAACCTTTGGCTGATTCACCGGGACTCCACGCCTGTGGCTTGCCTCCCTTGCATCAAAGAGGAAACCTGCGCTCTGCGCCCGCCTGGCGCCCGCCTGGCCTTGGTCGTCATGGCTCACGTCAGCTCAGCCTCGTGAGGTAACCTGCATAGAACTCTCCACCCCTCAGGAGTCCTCCTGAGGAGGCCAATTCCTTCGGGGGTCTTGGCATTGCCCGCCTCGCGAGGCTTGGCCCCTCGCGAGGGTCTTGCGGTGTTGGTGTTGAAGCTGGGCCATACCAGGCCGTCGATGGAGCCATGTGGTGGGCCGCAGGCAGGCAGGGCTGGATACCCCCGAATCCGGGACGCCGACAGTAGACCCCGGGCCCAAGGCGTGCTCGGACTTGGCTTCCAGGCGAAGCCAAAGGGCAAGGGTGGAGCGCCGCGGGCCCTATCAGCCTGCGGCCTTGAAGACACATGGCAGTTGATGGGACGTGGGCGACTCTGTTTTCCCATGTTGCCTCGGCAACTGCTCGACTTGACAACTGCATTCTGCATGCAGAGAGGATCATCATTACTAGAAATCATGGGAGGCCGACGATTTACCTTCTCCTGGCTATAAATGTGTGAGCGGGTGGAGCCCCTGCCCATCTCTCTTTTGTCTTGCTCCCGCCTACTTATTCTCCTCTCCATCTTGCTCCCATGGCGCCGATCAGGAGGTACTCTGTGGCGGAGAAGGGGAAGGCTCCTAGGGAGAGGCCTGACCCTCTCCCGCCAAAGAAACGGCTTCGCCTCCCTAACGACGCCGGCGTGGGGCGAGAGGTGGCCAGGACTTGGCAATCGAGGCCTCCGTCTGGCTTCCCCTCCCCCTATACTCCCGTGCTCAAGATGAAGGAGTGCACCATCGAGTGGCGCCTGATTAAGATGGCAGGGCCGCCATTGCCCTGCCGACCGCACCACGGACCCATGCCGAGGGTAGCTCGCGCGTTCGTGGTGTGGGTGGTGATGCCTCCCGACACCTCGATCTGACTCCCGCGGATCTTCGCCTGCGAGCTGCCTCCGAGGGGACCAGTGGAGCAGTGGCTGCAGCATGCAAGGTGCCGCAGCTTGGCCACCGGAGCTGAAGTCTAGGTGCTGCTGCCTGGAGACGTTTTCATGACGCGAGGATGGGGCGATATTGCTCGGGCTTGCTACATGGACTGGGTCCGTAACTTGAGGATTATCCTCATTGCTGCGTAGAAGAATTATGTCCTTGATGCACCGCTAGGTGTACCACCTGCCCCAACAACTGTAGACATTGTGAATGCCTGGCAGTCGCGTGTTGATAACTACTCGTTAGTTCAGTGTGCCATGCTTTACGACTTTGAATTGGGACTTCAAAGACGTTTTGAACGTCATGGACCATATGAGATGTTCGAGGAGTTGAAGTTGATATTTCAAGCAAATGCCCGAGTTGAGAGATATGAAGTCTCCAACAAGTTATATAACTGCAAGATGGAGGAGAACAGTTTTGTTAGTGAGCACATACTCAGAATGTCTGGGGTACCATAATGACTTGACTCAGCTGGGAGTTAATCTTCCACATGATTGTGTCATTGACAGAGTTCTTCAATCACTGCCACCAAGCTACAAAGGCTTCATGATGAACTACAATATGCAAGGGATGGAAAAGACTATTCCCGAGCTCTTCGCGATGCTAAAGTCTGCGGAGGTAGAAATCAAGAAGGAGCATCAAGTGTTGATGGTTAACAAGACCACTAGTTTCCATAAGAAGGGCAAGCGTAAAAAGAAGGGAAACTTCAAAAAGACTGACAAGCAAGTTGTCACTCCCGGGAAGAAACCCAAGTCTGGACCCAAGCCTGAAACTGAGTGCTTCTACTGCAAAGGGACTGGTCACTGGAAGCGGAACTACCCCAAGTATTTGGCGGATAAGAAGGATGGCAAGGTGAGCAAAGGTATATTTGATATACATGTTATTGATGTGTAGCTTACTAATTCTCGTAGTAGTGCCTGGGTATTTGACACCGGTTCGGTTACTCATTGAGGGAGTCCCGGACTAGGGGGTGTCTGGATAGCCGAACTATCATCTTCGGCCGGACTCCTGGACTATGAAGATACAAGATTGAAGACTTCGTCCCGTGTCCGGATGGGACTTTCCTTGGCGTGGAAGGCAAGCTTGGCGATACGGATATGTAGATCTCCTACCATTGTAACCGGCTCTGTGTAACCCTAACCCTCTTCGGTGCCTATATAAACCGGAGGGTTTTAGTCCGTAGGACGAACAACAATCATACCATAGGCTAGCTTCTAGGGTTTAGCCTCTCTGATCTCGTGGTAGATCTACTCTTGTACTACCCATATCATCAATATCAATCAAGCAGGAGTAGGGTTTTACCTCCATCGAGAGGGCCCGAACCTGGGTAAAAACATCGCGTCCCTTGTCTCCTGTTACCATCCGCCTAGACACACAGTTCGGGATCCCCTACCCGAGATCCGCCGGTTTTGACACCGACATTGGTGCTTTCATTGAGAGTTCCTCTGTGTCGTCATATTTAGGCCCGATGGCTCCTTCGATCATCAACAACGATGCGGTCCAGGGTGAGACTTTTCTTACCGGACAGATCTTCGTATTCGGCATCTTTGCATTGGGGGCCAATTCGCTTGGCCATCTGGAGCAGATTGAAAGCTACGCCCCTGGCCATCAGGTCAGATTTGGAAGTTTGAACTACACGGCTGACGTCCGCGGATACTTGATCTTCGACGGGTTCAAGCCACAGCCAAGCGCGCCGCACTGTCACGATGGGCATGATCTAGCTCTGCTGCCGGACAGTGCCCTGGAGGCCGCACAAGTTTCTGCTCCGACCCTTAGCTCGGAGCCGACTGCGCCGATCGAGGATGGGTGGCTGGACACCGCCTCGGGGGCTGCGATCTCTACGGCGATTGAGCCGAACACCAACCCTGTCCTTTGCGAAGCTCGTGACTCCAAGGTGCCGGACTCCTCTCCGGACTCCGAACATCCTGCACCCCTGCCAATCGAATCCGATTGGGCGCCGATCATGGAGTTCACTGCTACGGACATCTTTCAGCACTCGCCCTTTGGCGACATCCTGAATTCGCTAAAGTCTCTCTATTTATTAGGAGAGCCCTGGCCGGACTATGGTCAAGAAGGTTGGGATGCGGACAACGAAATTCAAAACCCACCCACCACCCACTTCGTAGCCACTGTCGATGACTTAACCGACATGCTCGACTTCGACTCCGTAGACATCGACGGTATGGACGACGATGCAGGAGACGATCAAGAACCAGCGCCTACAGGGCACTGGAAGGCCACCTCGTCATACAACATTTACATGGTGGACATCCCAAAAGATGGGAATGGCGATGGAACAACGGAGGATGACCCCTCCAAGAAACAGCCTATGCGCCGGCGTCAGCGGCGCCGCTCTAAATCCCGCCACAGCAAAAACGGTGATTCCGGCACGGGAGACAATAACACCCCGGACAGTGCCGAAGACAACTCCCTCTAGCAGGATTCAGTGCGGGAGGATGGAGAAGCCAGCCCTCATGAGAGAGCGGCAGGTAGAGAGGTAGAGGACGATAATTACATGCCTCCCTCCGAAGACGAGGCAAGCCTCGACGAATTTGTCGTGCCTGAGGATCCCGTCGAACAAGAGCGTTTCAAACGCATGCTTATGGCCACGGCAAGCAGCCTCAAGAAAAAGCAGCAACAACTTAGAGCTGACCAAGACTTGCTAGCCGACAGATGGACTGAAGTCCTTGCGGCCGAAGAGTATGAACTCGAACGCCCCTCCAAGAGCTACCCAAAATGCAGGCTGCTACCCCGATTGGAGGAGGAAGCACCTAAACCTACATCACCAGCGCATAATACGGCCGACCGGCCACCTCGTGGCCGCGACAGAGAGGCCTTTCGGCCCTCCACTTAAGCCGCACCCCGGCGCCGCTCAAAAAATACCAAGGCGCGGGAAAATGCGCCAGACCTGCGGGATATACTTGGAGGACAAGGCAAGGCAAACAAGATCGATCTACGGATCGCGTGGGCGCCCCACGATACGTGATGATAACCGTCACGCCGGATATGGCAATTCCGGCCGGGCCGAACACAGTAGACAAAGCTCATTTGAGCTGCGTCGTGATATAGCCCAATACAGAGGCGCCGCACACCCACTATGCTTCACAGACGAAGTAATGGATCATCAAATCCCTGAGGGTTTCAAACCCGTAAACATTGAATCATACGATGGCACAACAGATCCTGCGGTCTGGATCGAGGACTATCTCCTTCATATCCACATGGCCCGCGGTGATGATCTACACGCCATCAAATACCTCCCACTCAAGCTTAAAGGACCAGCTCGGCATTGGCTTAACAGCTTGCCAGCAGAGTCAATTGGTTGTTGGGAAGACCTGGAAGCCGCATTCCTCGACAACTTCCAGGGCACTTATGTGCGACCACCAGACGCCGATGACCTAAGCCACATAATTCAGCAGCCAGAAGAATCGGCCAGACAATTCTGGACACGGTTCCTAACCAAGAAAAATCAAATCGTCGACTGTCCGGATGCAGAGGCCCTTGCAGCCTTCAAACATAACATCCGCGACGAGTGGCTTGCCCGGCACCTAGGACAGGAAAAGCCGAAATCCATGGCAGCCTTCACAACACTCATGACCCGCTTCTACGCGGGAGAGGATAGCTGGCTAGCTCGTAGTAACAACATGACCAAGAGCCCTGGTAATTCGGATACCAAGGACAACAACGGCAGGTCGCGTCGCAACAAGCACAAGCGCCGCATTAATGGCGATAATGCTGAAGATACGGCAGTCAATGCCGGATTCAGAGGCTCTAAACCTGGTCAGCGGAAAAAGCCATTCAAAAGAAATACTCCGGGCCCGTCCAATTTGGACCGAATACTCGATCGCTCGTGTCAGATACACGGCACCCCCGAAAAGCCAGCCAATCACAACAATAGGGATTGTTGGGTGTTCAAGCAGGCAGGCAAGTTAACTGTCGAAAACAATGACAAGGGGTTGCATAGCGATGAGAAGGAGGAGACCCGGTCGCCGAACAATAGAGGACAGAAGGGTTTCCCCCCACAAGTGTGGACGGTGAACATGATATACGCAACCCACATACCCAAAAGGGAGCGGAAGCGTGCACTAAGGGACGTATATGCGATGGAGCCAGTCGCCCCAAAGTTCAACCCGTTGTCCTCCTACCCGATCACTTTTGATCGAAGGGACCACCCCACTAGCATCCGCCATGGCGGATTCGCCGCATTGGTTCTAGACCCAATCATTGATGGATTTCACCTCACTAGAGTCCTGATGGACAGCGGCAGCAGCCTGAACCTGCTTTATCAGGATACAGTGCGCAAGATGGGCATAGACCCCTCAAGGATTAAACCCACAAAGACGACCTTCAAAGGCGTCATACCAGGTGTAGAGGCCAATTGTACAGGCTTAGTTACACTTGAAGTGGTCTTCGGATTACCGGCTAACTTCCGAAGCGAGGAATTAATCTTCGACATAGTCCCGTTCCGCAGTGGCTAGCACGCACTGCTTGGACGAACCACATTTGCAAAGTTCAATGCGGTGCCGCACTACGCATACCTAAAGCTCAAGATGCCAGGCCCTCGAGGAGTCATTACGGTCAATGGAAACACTGAACGCTCTCTCCGAACGGAGGAACATACGGCGGCTCTCACGTCGGAAGTAGAAAGCAGCCTCTCCAGGCAATTCTCAAGTCCGGCTATTAAACGCCCGGACACCGTCAAGCGCGCCCGGAGTAACCAACAACAAGACCGCCTGGCACGTTCCGAGCATGAGTAGCAATGCGGCCCCAACCCCAGCCCTCGCGAAATTGCGAAACCAGTACTACGCGTACATAATTACGCTCTGGAAATACCATGGGCATAGGGGGAGGGGCACGACCATGGTAGGCCCAGAATGCGGCTCAACCGCACCACGGGCTCCCAGTTGTGTCATTCTTCTTTTTTCTCTTACTTTTAGGACTCCTTTCTCAAGAAGCCCTGTCTGGCAGTAGAATTGCCGAACACACGATGCAACAGCCAGGGAAGCGGAAAGCTAGGTCGAGTGTACAGGTGGTCTCTATAATGAGCAGTATACTTGTTTTACATATCATCCCGCAGATCGCTCCTAGAGGGGGACATGTCAAATAGTCCCGTCCATTGCTTATCGCACTATTTGTATCGTTCTGCTTTTACCGCAGCCTTTTTAATAAACAATGCACATCTTTTTCCTATTATTGCATTCCTTTTTTTATCTATATATGTTCACTTATGACATGTTGCATCCGTACGCTTTGGTACAGCCAAATACACCAGGGGCTTAAGTTCCCCAAAATATGGTGTGATAAGTCCGAACACTTTCACAAGTGCGGCACCCCGAACTTATAGCATTATATGCATCGGCTCCGAATCATGTCTTGGGTCAATAGTTGGGTTTGCCCGGCTCCCATGTTTTGGTACCTTATGTTCCGTTATATCGGCTAAGGTAGCGCTGGGAGAACCACTGCGATTGTGCCCCGGTTGAGCTGGGTTAAGCACCTCAGTGGAGAAAGCTAAAACTGACCGTCATGATAGGGCGAGAGCCGGTCGCTGTTCGAGAGGTTTTTCGAGTCCCTAAAGACTTATGCCGCTTAGAGCGAGGAGTCGGCTTTGTCCGGCCCAGGCGTGGATAGCGCCCCGAACTCGGTCTTCCGAATACTAGGGGCTTCGCCGAAATTTAAAATTATAGAATTCTATGGCTAAGTGAGAGTGTTCAAGCATTATAGTCCGGTTGCCTTGTTCGTTGCGTTGAGCGCCTCCCTCGAAGGACCCAAGAATGGGAAAAAGAGCGCTCAAGTTTATCCCGAACACCCCAGCACTCGTGGCATGGGGGCAGAAGCCGACGACTCGCCATCTCTCAAATTTAATAAACGGCCGCACAGAAGGTAATATTTTAAATTCACAAGCGTTGCTTAGCACATATGAACAAGTTTTCAAGCGTACAGGATAACAAATGCGAGTTTACTCAAAAATTACATCTTTGGAGCATTTACCCGCTATAAGGCGGGCACCCTTCAGGACGCCCTGATAATACATCTCAGGCTTGCGATACTCCCTGCCCGGCGGTGGAGCGTCCATCACAAGCTTCTCAACGTCCATCTTGCCCCAGTGCACTTTAGCACGGGCAAGGGCCCTACGGGCACCTTCGATACAGACGGAGTGCTTGATGACTTCAATCCATGGACAGGCGTCCACCAGACGCCTCACCAGCCCGAAGTAGCTCCCAGGCATGGTCTCCTTCAGCCACAACCGAACTATGAGGCCCTTCATGGCCTGTTCGGCCACCTTATGGAGCTCGACCAGCTGCTTTAGCTGGTCGCTCAAGGGCACCGGGTGTCCGGCCTCAGCATACTGAGACCAGAACACCTTCTCCGTCGAGCTCCCCTCCTCGGCCCGGTAGAATGCGGCAGTGTTGGACACACTGCGGGGCAGATCTGCGAATGCTCCTGGAAAGCTACGGATTCGGGAAAGTAACAAATAATTCACTTTCACGTGCCCGCTTTGCATGAAGAATGCCTTACCCGCCGCTATCTTCTTTATTGCCTCAATTTCCTGGAGGGCTTTTTAGGCTTCGGCCTTAGCGGCTTTGGCGCTCTCAAGAGCCGAGGCGAGCTCGGACTCTCAAGTCTGTGAGTCGCGCTCCAAACTCTCGTGTTTTTCCATGAGAGCCTGGATCTCTTGCCGCACCTCCGCCACCCGCTCCTCCTGCTTCTCTCGCTCGGTGCATTCTGCGGCCGCATTGCTTTCGGCCCTGGACACCGCTTCCTTCAGGGTTGCCACCTCGTTCATGGCCCCTGCAATTTTCACGTTATTCCTGTTATTTTTTGCAACCACATCTTTTATATACTTCCATAAGGTATTGCTTACCTTCCTTGTCCTCGAGCTGCTTCTTGGCAAGGCCGAGGTCGTTCTCGGACCGCTCGAGGCTCTGCTTCAATGCATTGACCTTCGCAGTCAGTGCAGCAGAGGTCAGCAGCGGAGCCTGCATTCCCATATTGACATACTTATGTTAGACTCTCGCGTACATCTTTTTAGATCCTCAATTCGGCTTTTCTTTCCGAACACCAAACTGAGCATCAGGGGCTACTGTCTATGCGGTAATATTTTTACATATCTTAATACATACCTCAAAGCCTGTTAAAAGGCTGGTACAGGCTTCGGTCAGCCCGCTCTTGGCGGGCTGAACTTTCTGGATCACCACACTCATAATAGTGTGGTGCTCCTCGTTGATGGAGGCGCCGTTGAGCGCCTCCAGCAAATTATCCGGTGCCTCTGGTTGGACGGAGGTCACCGGTGTCACAGTCTCGCCCTTCTCACGAAGGGGCCGCCCGCCGGACTCCGGAACCATTGAAGGTTCCGGTGCGGAGTCCGACCCAGGGCCGGACTTAGAGCCCTTTGGGGTTTGATCCCCCTTGTGCCCAAAGTCCGGGAGGTTGCCTTGCGGCACCTCCGGGACCTCCTTCTCCTAACTGGGCCCCTTTTGGGACCCCACCTCGGCGTCATCCGTAGCGCGAGGAGAGGAGACGGCCGGAAGTGAAGTGCTATTCATGTCCGATGACGCCAGGGAGCCGCTCGTTGAAGTGTCGAGCCCGTCCTTGGGCGGGCTGCCGGGTTATATTCGGCGTTAAGAGATTCTATGCGAAAAATGAAACACCATGAGTTATTCTGGTATCCGGACACTAACGATGTCGCCAGGGGCTTAGTCCTCGGTGGCCACTCCTCTTCGCCGTCGTCGGCGTTGGTGGAGTAGTCCGGAGGGAGGGTCCTTCCCTTCTTGGACCCTTCTTCCTCCCCTATTGGGGCGGCCTTCCTTTTCTTCTCTCCCCCCGCTGGGGGAGAGGCTTCTTTTACCTCCTCCCCGTCTTTGCGGAGGAGTCTGCCTTGGAGTCGTCGGACGATGAGTCCGACAACACCTGGCGCCGGGAACTCCTTCGAGCACCCGTGTCATTCTTCTTGGCCTTCTTCTCCGGCACCACATAAGGCTCCAGAACCAGCAGCTCCGTTAATTGGGCATCCGCTGGGTCTTCTGGCAAGGGAGCCGGACAGTTAACCTGCCCGGATGTCTTTTGCTAGGCCTGTCAAAGGTAAAGGGAGTTTTAGATCCCGCATAGAGTCAAACTATGAAAAACAAGTGTCCTGTAAAGGGTAAAATAGCTTACCTTGTCGGCTTGACGCTGCGAGCTAAATCCGCGATCTTCGGTAGCGGATGCGGGAGCCTCGGCGCCCTTGAACAGCACCTTCCAGGCATCCTCGTACGTAGTATCGAAGAGCCTGCTTAAGGTTAGGTGCTGTGCCAGATCAAACTCCCACAAATTAAAGGCCCGTTGTTGGCACGGGAGGATCCGGCGGATGAGCATGAGCTGGACTACGTTGACGAGCTTGAGCTTCTTGTTCACCAATGTTTTGACGCAGGATTGGAGTCCGATCAGCTCTTCCGAATTACCCCATGATAGGCCCTTCTCTTTCCAAGAAGTGAGCCATGTAGGGAAGCCAGATCGGAATTCGGGGGCCGCTACCGATTTAGGGTCATGCGGCTCGGTGATGTAGAACCACCCCGATTGCCACCCCTTTATGGTCTCCATAAAGGAGCCCTCGAGCCATAGGACGTTGGGCATCTTGCCCACCATGGCACCTCCGCACTCCGCTTGGCGGCCGCCCACTACCTTCGGCTTGACATTGAAGGTCTTCAGCCATAAGCCGAAGTGGGGCTGGACGCAGAGGAAGGCCTCGCACACACGATGAACACCGAGATGTTGAGGATGAAATTCGGGGCCAGATTGTGGAAATCCAGGCCGTAGTAGAACATGAGCCCCCGGACAAATGGGTGAAGTGGAAAACCTAGTCCGCAGAGGAAGTGGGTGAGGAACACCACCCTCTCATGGGGCCCGGGGGTGGGGATGAGTTGCCCCTTGTCGGGAAGCCAATGCGCGATGTCACTGGACAAGTAACCAGCCTTCCGCAGCCTTTTGATGTGCCCCTCCATGACGGAGGGGGCCATCCACTTGCCTCCTGCTCCGGACATGGCTGGGGAAGGTTGAGGCGAGGTGTGCGTACTTGGGCGCTGGAGCTCGAGTGCACGGAAATGGATAAGCAAAGGAGGAAGAAGGCGTAGGTAAAAAGGTGGATCCTTATCCCCTTATATGGACGGACGAAACTATGCGTCCCCACCGGCCTGGTAAAACTCGCTTATCTCCCAAGCGCCGTAATCAATGGCTCGGTTGGGTTACCCACGCCCGTATTGATGACAATCCCGGGATAAGGGGACACGATCTCTACTTTGACAAGACGTGCCAAGGAAACCGCCTCGCTAAACGCGCTGAGGTGGGACAGTAAAAACGATTCGAATAAAGGCTTGGCCGTGGTGTCACGCCACGGAATGCGTCAGCAGAGTGAATTTGGTAAATATTATTCTCTCTACGGTAGTATGTGGAACTTATTTTGTAGAGCCGGACACTATCCTTGTGTTCAAAATCTTCTATGAAGTATTCGGAGGAGGAACCCGCCTTGCAATGCCGAAGATAATATGCGCGCCGGACTCATCGTCATTGAAGCCTGGTTTAGGGGCTACTGAGGGAGTCCCGGACTAGGGGGTGTCCGGATAGCCGAACTATCATCTTCGGCCGGACTCCTGGACTATGAAGATACAAGATTGAAGACTTCGTCCCGTGTCCGTATGGGACTTTCCTTGGCGTGGAAGGCAAGCTTGGCGACGCGGATATGTAGATCTCCTACCATTGTAATCGACTCTGTGTAACCCTAACCCTCTTCGGTGCCTATATAAACCAGAGGGTTTTAGTCCGTAGGACGAACAACAATCATACCATAGGCTAGCTTCTAGGGTTTAGCCTCTCTGATCTCGTGGTAGATCTACTCTTGTACTACCCATATCATCAATATCAATCAAGCAAGAGTAGGGTTTTACCTCCATCGAGAGGGCCCGAACCTGGGTAAAAACATCGTGTCCCTTGTCTCCTGTTACCATCCGCCTAGACACACAGTTCGGGACCCCCTACCCAAGATCTGCCGGTTTTGACACCGACACTCATATTTGTAACTCAAAGCAGGGATTAAGGATTAATAGAAGATTGTCTAAGGACGAGGTGACGATGCGCGTCGAAAATGGTTCCAAGGTTGATGTGATCGCCGTCAGCATGCTACTCTACATCTACCTTCGGGATTAGTTTTAGACTTGAATAATTGTTATTTGGTGCCAGCTTTGAGCATGAACATTATATCTGGATCTTGTTTAGTGCGAGACAGTTATTCATTTAAATCAGAGAATAATGGTTGTTCTACTTATATGAGTAATATCTTTTATGGCCATGCACCCTTGAAGAGTGGTCTATTTCTGTTGAATCTTGATCGTGATGATACACATATTCATAATATTGATGGCAAAAGATGCAAAGTTGATAATGATAGTGCAACTTATTTGTGGTACTGCCGTTTGGGTCATATCGGTGTAAAAAGCATGAAGAAACTCCATAAAGATGGACTTTTGGACTCACTTGATTATGAATCATTTGATACTTGCGAACCGTGCCTTATGGGCAAGATGACTAAAACTCCATTCTCCGGAACAATGGAACGAGCTAGTGACTTATTGGAAATAATACTTACCGATGCATGTGGTCCAATGAGTGTTGATGCTTGTGGCGGGTATCGTTATTTTCTGACCTTCACAGATGATTTGAACAGATATGGGTATATCTACTTCATGAAACACAAGTCTGAAACATTTAAAAATTCAAATGATTTCAGAGTGAAGTGGAGAATCATCGTAACAAGAAAATAAAGTTTCTATGATCTTATCGTGGAGGAGAATATTTGAGTGACGTGTTTGGCCTTCATTTAAAACAATGTGGAATAGTTTCACAACTCACGCCACCTAGAACGCCACAGCGTAATGGTGTGTCCGAACATCGTAACTGCACTTTATTGGATATTGTGCGATCTATGATGTCTCTTACTAATTTACCACTATTGTTTTGGGGTTATGCATTAGAGACAGCTACATTCACATTAAATAGGGCACCGTCAAAGTCCGTTGAGATGACACCATATGAACTGTGGTTTGGCAACAAACCTAAGCCGCCCTTTCTTAAAGTTTGGAGATGCGATGCTTATGTCAAAAGGCTTCAGCCCGATAAGCTCGAACCCAAATTGGAAAAATGTGTCTTCATAGGACACCCTAAGGAAACAATTGGGTACACCTTCTACCACAAGTCCGAAGGCAAGATTTTGTTGCTAAGAAAAAAACCTTTCTAGAGAAGGAGTTTCTCTCGAAAGAAGTGAGTGGGAGGAAAGCAGAACTTGATGAGGTAATTGTACCTGCTCTAATTTTGGAAAGTAGCTCATATGAGAAATCTGTTTCCGTGATGCCTACACCAACTAGAGAGGAGGCTAATGATAAAGCTTATGAAACTACAGATCAAGTTGCTATAGAACCTCGTAGGTTTGGCAGACCACGATCCGCACCAAAGTGGAATGGTAATCCTGTTCTGGAGGTCATGTTACTTGACCATGACGAACCTACGAACTATGAAGAAGCTATGATGAGCCCAGATTCCGATAAATGGCTTGAGGCCATGAAATCTGAGATATGATCCATGTATGAGAACAAAATGTGGACTTTGGTGGATCTGCCCGATGATCGGTGACCCATAGAGTATAAATGGATCTTCAAAAACAAGACTGATACTGACAGTAATGTTACTGTCTATAAAGCTCGACTTGTTGCAAAGGGTTTTCGACAAGTTCAAGGAGTTGACTATGATAAGACTTCTCACCCGTAGCGATGCTTAAGTCTGTCTGAATCATGTTAGCAATTGCCGCATTTTATGACTATGAAATCTGACAAATGGATGTCAAAACTGCATTCCTTAATGGATTTCTTAAAGAATATTTGTATGTGATGCAACCAGATGGTTTTGTCGATCCTAAAGGTGGTAACAAAGTGTGCAAGCTCTAGCGATCCATTTATGGACTGGTGCAAGCATCTCAGAGTTGGAATACATGCTTTGATGAAGTGATCAAAGCATATGGTTTTATACAGACTTTTGCAGAAGCTTGTATTTAGAAGAAAGTGAGTGGGAGCTCTATAGCATTTCTAATATTATATGTGGATGACATATTGTTAATTGGAAATGATGTAGAATTTCTGAATAGCATAAAGGGATACTTGAACAAGAGTTTTGGAATGAAAGACCTCGGTGAAGCTGCTTACATATTGGGCATCAAGATCTATAGAGATAGATTAAGACGCTTGATAGGACTTTCAAAAAGCACATACCTTGATAAAGTTTTGAAGAAGTTCAAAATGGATCAGTCAAAGAAAGGGTTCTTGCCTATGTTACGAGGTGTGAAGTTGAGTCCGACTCAATGCCCGACCACTGCAGAAGATAGAGAGAAAATGAAAGTCATTCCCTATGTTTCAGCCATAGGTTCTATCATGTATGCTATGCTGTGTACTTGTCACGCCCAAGATGCGACCCTATCCTAAAGGAACTCGGAGGTCCCACAAAGGATAGAAGCGCATCTTGAAGACACTTTTGCAAGGTGGATATCATTACATCAACATTACATAATAGAAGGGGATACATACAAAAGGCATACAATGCCACACGAATACAACATCATCTTACATAAGAGCAACATCCGACTACGGATGAAACACAAACAGAAACTCAAACGACATCCACCCTGCTAGCCCAGGTTGCCGACCTGGAACCTATCCCCTGATCGAAGAAGAAGCGGAAGAAGAACCCCAAAACAAGTAAACATCGCTCTCGCGTCATGATCATCGCAAAACCTGTACCTGCAACTGTTGTTGTAGTAATCTGTGAGCCACGAGGACTCAGCAATCCCATTACCATGGGTATCAAGACTAGCAAAGCTTAATGGGAAAGGAAGGGGTAAAGTGGTGAGGTTGCAGCAGCGGCTAAGCAGGTATGGTGGCTAACATACACAAATAAGAGCGAGAAGAGAGCAAACAGAACGGTCGTGAAGCTAGCAATGATCAAGAGGTGATCCTGAACTCCTACTTACGTCAAACATAACCCAAAACCGTGTTCACTTCCCGGACTCCGCCGAGAAGAGACCATCACGGCTACACACACGGTTGATGCGTTTTAATTCGGATCTGGTGTCAAGTTATCTACAACCGGACATTAACAAATTCCCATCTACCACATAACCGCGGGCACGGCTTTCGAACGTTTAAAACCCTGCAGGGGTGTCCCAACTTAGCCCATGATAAGCTCTCGCGATCATCGAAGGATATTCCTTCTCCCAGGAAGACCCGATCAGTCTCGGAATCCCGGTTTACAAGACATTTCGACAATGGTAAAACAAGACCAGCAAGACCGCCCGATGTGCCGACAAATCCTGATAGGAGCTGCACATATCTCGTTCTCAGGGCACACCGGATGAGCAAGATGTCGGGTTGGCATAGACCCTAGTTGCCCAGGGGGCGCCGGACATCGCTCGGTTCGGACCAGCACTTAGAGAAGCACTGGCCCGGGGGGGGGGGGGCTAAAATAAAGATGACCCTCGGGTTGGCCGACCCAAGGGAAAGGTGTAGGTGGTGGTGAGGCAAATGGTAAAACCAAGGTTGGGCCTTGCTGGAGGAGTTTTATTCAAAGCGAACCGTCAAGGGGGTCCCATAAATCACCCAACCGTGTAAGGAACGCAAAATCCGGGAACATAACACCGGGATGACGGAAACTAGGGCGGCAAGATTGGAACAAAACACCAGGCATAAGGCCGAGCCTTTCACCCTTTACCAAGTATATAGATGCATTAATTAAATAAGAGATATTGTGATATCCCAACATAATCCTGTCCACCATGGAGCAATCTTCAACTTCACCTGCAACTAACAACGCTATAAGAGGGGCTGAGCAAAGCGGTAACATAGCCAAGCAATGGTTTGGTAGGAAGGGTGAAAAGGTTAGAGGCTGACATGGCAATTTGGGAGGCTTGAAGAGCAAGCGATAGGTCGCGCATCATAGCAATAGAACGAAGCAACTAGCATAGCAATGATAGTAATGAGATCCAAGGTGACGGTCATCTTGCTTGAAATCCCGCTAGGAAGAAGAACGAGTCCATGAAGAAGACGAACGGGAGTAGTCGAACGAATCCTCACAATCGCAACATTACCGGAACTAAGAAGCAACACCGGAAAGAAACAAACAACATGGTAAATAAACAAGCGTAAACATGGCATGATGCACAAACAAGTAAGATGCATGTCCGGTTTAATGAGGCATGGCATGGCAAAGTGCAACAAACAATACTACAAGTTAAGTGGAGCTCGTTTAATCTCGTTTAAGCTACCACATTGACAAAACACGACATTGACATATTTAGTTTAATCTCATTTAAGCTACGAAGCAATGTTAAATGTTGTTAAACATGGCAAGAGGTGAAGCATAATTAAACTACCTACCTAGGCAAGTTTATATGAGGCCGGAACAACAAACAACAATTCCGGGAAATCCCCATGTGCAATTTATGAATTTGGTACTGTTCTGCCCTAAAACATATTTTAATGTTGTTAAACAGCAAAATAAAGTGCACCATGTTAAACTAGGCATTTTTCCACCCCATTTACATATAAAGTTTATTTAAAACCGAGCTACGGTTATTTAGTTATGAAATAAAGCATTTTAGCATGGCATTTAAACAAATTAATGCAAACAGCAATTTAAACATTTTAAACATGGATGAAAATGGCATATTATGAAACTAGATGAAATTCTAAGCATGTTACATATATGACATGTTTTATTTGGATGCATGGTTAAATAGTTATTAGCAGTTTAAAACAGGGGCATTTCTGTAATAAGCATGTCCAAGATTTAATGACAAAATCACAGCACAGGGAAAAAACAAATCACGGGCCGAAATAGGACATGGGCACTGGGGGGGTTTCTCACCAGGCCTCATGGGCCGGCTGGAGGAGAGGGGCTGGCTGCAGCGCCTTGCTGGGCCACGGGTCGCGGTCAACGGGAGGTGTCGAGGCAGAGGCATCGCCCTCCTCTGCCTGAACTGATGCTGCTCGATGCAGCCAAGGAGACCGGCGACTGGAGGGGCCTTGGCGCGGCGGGGCTTGAAGGGGAGCGGTGGCGGGCTGCAGGGAAGGCCGGGAGCGGCGGAGATGGCCGGGACTCGACGGATCTGGGCGGCGATTGGGCTTGGTGGTCAACGCGACATGGGCGGCTTCCTCTGTCTGCTCCCGACAGAAGGAGGCAGCGCGGCGCGGAACAGCGCTTGGGCTGCGGCACGGAGACGACGGTAGTGACGCGTACGAAGCTCCGGCGAGGCGATGCAGATGCGGAGGAGGCGGTCGCGGGTGGCCGACGGCGGGCTTGAGCTCCTTGCAGCTTCCATGGCGTTCTCCTACGAGAACAGAGAGGGCGGGAGATACTAGAGTGAGAAAGAGAAGAGGAACCAAGGGAGGAAGGGGACAGGAGGAGAAGGAAGGCGAGGCCGGCCTAGGAGTGCTGGTTGCCGGCGGCGACGTCCGGTTGAGGGAGAGGCGGCGGGGTCGAGGCGTGGGCGCAGAAGCTCATGTGGGTGCTCGCACACGAGAGCGAGGCTCTTTCCTCGGGTGGTTCCTGGAGGCAGCGCAAGGATGAGGGAGCTCGTGCTCCTGGACAACGGGAGGCTCGGGGCATGAGCAGGGGAGCGAGGAGGAGGAGGTTGGCTGGCTGGAGATCGGTGGAAGGCGCTGGTTGGGTGGGAAGGAGGAGGCTTTGGGGGTTGGTCAGGCACAGAAACAGAGGAGGTGGGTGGCGACAGATCTGGGTGATGGGACGGAGAACAGTGGCGGCGGTTGTGGAGGATCCCTAGGAAATAGGGTTAGGTCCAAAATGGGCTAGGGGTAGACTATATATATGAAAAAAAAGGAATTGGATCATCTGATCAAAATCCGACGGTCGAAAATAAATAGGCTAGGACAGTCCAAATAAGAAAACGGAGATGTTTTATAGATGTTTGGGGATGATCTGAATCCAACGGTAACGACGGAGCGGGCCGGGTTCGGGGAAGTTTCGGACACGCGCGAGGGGTTTGAGAATTGTGCAGAGGGAGATAAGACCAATGTGTGCAAGTGTGTGGTTGGTCTCAGAACGGTCAACGAGGACAAGGGCCTGACAAAATGACACCGGAGGCAAAGAGAGAAAAGACAACTGCGAACGGCTATGAGTTTTGTGAAAAACATGCGGATGCAATGCTCATGATGCGATGATGAAATGCAAGACATGAACAAAATGCAAAACAAAAAAACAAAAACCCAACCACGGAGGAAAATAACATATCGCATCTCCGGAAAAGGCAAAAGTTGGAGTTACGAATATGGAAAGTTGAATCCGGGGCGTTACAGTACTAGACCTGATGTGTGCCTTGATATAAGTTTAACGGGGAGGTACCAAAGTAATCTAGGAGTGGATCACTGGACAACGGTCAAGAACGTCCTGAAGTACCTAAAAAGGACTAGGGATATGTTTATCATATATGGAGGTGACAAAGAGCTTGTCGTAAATGGTTACGTCGATGCTAGCTTTGACACTGATCCAGATGTGTCGGGGTTCTGGGAACGGGGGTCCCCAGACTTGCCTGCCTACGGCCTGCTGCGTGGCTCACCCAGTGGCCTAGTACGACCCGTCTTCATCAACCAAAGCTCAAGACCCTCGCGAGGGGCTAAGCCTCGTGGGGCGGACGACGCAGGGCCTTCTCAGGAGTGGCCTCGCCAGGCAGGCTCGCAAGGAGGCGGAGAGATCAAGGCGAGGGGTACCTCGCGAGGTGCTCATGACGCAAGGCATGGCGATGAAGACCAGGCGGGCGCCAGCCCGTGTAGTGTCCTTGTTTCCTCTTTGGTGCAAAGGAGGCAAGCGCAGGCGTGGAGTACCGAGGCATCAGGCAAATGTTTCCTTATCGGTGCAATGAGACCAAGACCAGTAGGACGGCAGGACGGAGGTCACCATGGAGCCCAAGACAGCGTCATCACCAGCACCTTTGGCAGTCGAAGACCACCTTTAGTCGGGATAGCTTGTACTAGTTGTCCCCTTGAAAATGGTCGTTGTCGGATCCCTTCCCGCTCAATATTTGGGAAGAGGACCAGGGCCTCTATATATAGGGCTAGCTACCATAGTAGAAGAACAAGTTAAGTTCCTCCACATGCCACACCAGCCCAAGAGCACCTCTCCTCGCGAGGCTGTTCTTCCATTGTACTGTTCATCATCAACCCAAGAGGCAATCCACCACACCACACACTGGATTAGGGTATTACACCACAACGGTGGCCCGAACCAATATAAACCTTGTGTCTCTTGTGTTTTTCATCGATCTAGCTTAGAAATCACGACGAGGCTGAGAGTGAGATTCGGTTGGAGGAGATCTTCGCGCGCACCCTAGTGTTCGAACCTGAAGGATTTTGCCGGAACCCGACATCCGAGACTTGGCACGCCAGGTAGGGGTGCGCCGGGGCTCTTCCTTCTGTCGGCCCGCTCTCCACCAACACCGCACTTCGCCTTCATGGCGGACAACGCGGCTCCAACTCCGGTGGCCAGCGCCAGTGCTGGGGCCAGGGGGCTCCGAGCCTTGGCCCCCGCCTTACGGTAGGTGCAGTGACCGCACAAGTTTAGGCCAGGGATGCCACCGTGCTACGATGGCACGGCGGACCCGCTGGCTTTCCTACTGGCATACAAGGAGGCCGTCCTCAAGGCCGGAGGCGACAACAAGGTCATGGCCAACTGGTTTCCCATGGCCCTCACCGGTGTCCCACGTGCCTGGCTGCTCAACCCGCCGACATCTTCTGTGGCCTCGTGGGAGGAGCTGTGCGACCTCTTCCTCACCCACTACGCGGCGCCGATGCCCCCGGTCATCGCAACTCTCCTAGGCGGCTCACAGGCACCACACTCAGACCGCCATGCCAAGCTATTCTTTCGCCAGATCGGTGCCGCCCTTGCGCGACAAGGAGCTCCTACGGGTTGGGCGGCACCCATGGCCGACCTGACCTTCAACTCGTACGATCACCCCGTCAACACCGCCTGCTCGGGCGCGCTCCCGATGCTCTGCACGCCCACCATCTGCCAGGTGGCCGTCATTAAGACCCTCATAGACGGCGGCGGCGGCCTCAACATGCTCTCGGTGGAGGCCTTCAGCCTCCTCCATGTACCGCTGGAACGACTCCGACCCAGCAAGCCCTTCTCGGGCGTCGGAGGCGGATCCTCCAACTCCCTGGGGCAGATCCGCCTTCCTGTGACCTTCGGCACCCACGACAACTTCCGCACGGAGCTGGTCGACTTTGACATCACCCACATCGGCCTCCCGTACAACGCCATCCTCAGATACCCTGCCTTGGCTCAGTTCATGGCAGCGACCCATCCGACATACAACCTCATGAAGATGCCCGGGAGTAGTGGCATCCTCACCGTAGCTGGCGATACCAAGGATGCTCTGCTGGCGCTCAAGCTCGCCCTCAAGACCGCCGCGGCAGCGCAACCCACCGACATGGACACCTCCAAGGCCAAGGGGTCTGCACCGACCAAGAAGAAGCAGTTGTTTACTCATGACAAGGCAGAGACCAAGGATGTGCCATTTGAGGAGGACGGGTCCTCAGGAGCCACCTTCACCATAGGTGCCAACCTCGACCCGACCAAGAGGAGGCGCTGGTGAAGTTTTTGTGCTCAAACAAGGAGGTGTTCGCATGGGAACCCAAGCAGCTAGGAGGGGCCCCAAGGCCGGTGATTGAACATCACCTGAATGTGTGCCCTAATGTACGCCCCGTGAAGCAGAAGGCGAGGCGGCAGTCCATCGAGAAGCAGGCCTTCATCATCCAGGAAGCCCGCAAGCTGGAGGTAGCAGGTGTTATTCGTGAGGTCCGCTACCCCGAATGGCTGGCAAACCCCGTTGTCGTGCCGAAAAAGGGAGGAAAGGAGCGCATGTGTGTCGACTTCACCAACCTCAACAAGGCCTGCCCTCAAGATCCATTCCCATTCCCCCGCATCGACCAGATTGTCGACTCCACAGCCGAGTGCGACCTGTTGTGTTTCCTGGATGCGTTTTCGGGTTATCACCAAATCAAGATGGCGGTGGAGGACGTGGAGAAGATAGCCTTCCTGACCCCATGTGGAGTGTACTGCTACACTTGCATGTTGTTCGGGTTGCGGAACATAGGCGCAACCTTCCAGCGGCTGATGCACATCACCTTGGGCCGACAGCTCAGGAAAAACGCTGAGGCCTATGTCAACGACATTGTGGTGAAATCTCGGGAGGCAAGGACCTTGATCCAGGATTTGGAAGAGACCTTCGCGAGCCTCCGTTAGGTGGACCTATGGCTAAACCCGGAGAAGTGCATGTTCAGCGTCGCTTCAGGCAAGCTGCTGGGCTTCCTCGTGTCCCACAAAGGGATCGAGGCCAACCCAGAGAAGGTCAAGGCAATCGAAGACACGAGTCCACCGCAAATCCTCAGAGAAATGCAGAAGCTCGCCGGTCGCGTGACTGCATTAGGACGCTTCGTATCCAAGTTGGGGGAGCGTGCCCTACCGTTCTTCAAGCTGATGAAGAAGAAGGGCCCGTTTGAGTGGACACAGGATGCTGACCAAGCGTTTCGAGGCCTTAAGAAATATCTGACCAGCCCTCCGATGATGGTGGCGCCGCGCCCTCTCGAGTCCTTGGTGCTCTACCTCGCCGCCACTCCCTACTCCGCTAGCGCAGCCCTGGTGGCGGTTCGGGAGGAACACCAGGCCAAGGCCGCATCACGCCCAGCCATGACCTCAGCCGTAGTGGTACAAGACCAAGAAGGCCTCGCGAGGACTACGACCTCGGCAACCAGAGACCAGCCTCCGCAGGAAGACGCCCCCAGGGCTGAAGAGGCCGCACCAGGCAACCAGGCGCTGGGGGCTCCATCGCCTCAGGAAGCATCCCAACCTTCGGAGGACACAAGCCTCGTCAGCACACCCACCCTTGCAAGCATCCGGTGTACTTCGTCAGCACGGTGTTGCGGGACGCAAGGGCACGATACCCCATGACTCAAAAGCACTTACTCATGCTCTTGGTGGCCTCACATAAGCTGCGACACTACTTTCAAGGCCACCCCATCAAGGTCGTCTGGGCCTACCACTGGAAAGGGTACTCAGGAGCCCCAACTCCGCTGGAAGGGTCGCCGAGTGGAACATTGAGTTGCAAGCGTTTCAGTTGGAGTTCAGCACAACCAGGGTCGTCAAGGGAGCCGCACTTGCTGATTTTGTGGCAGAATGGACAGAGGCGCCAGGGCTCAAGGCGGGCGAGGATCGATCTCTCTCCCCAGGAAGTGAGGCGCCAGATGGCTGGGTCATGTACTTCGATGGGGCATTCTCGCGGCAGGGCGTGGGGGCTGGTGCAGTGCTTATATCCCCCACTCAGGACAAGCTCTACTACGCCGTACAACTTTGTTTCCAGCAGGGAGAGAAGATCTCCAACAACATAGCTGAATATGAGGGCCTCATAGCAGGCCTGAAAGCTGCAACAACACTGGGAGTGAAGCGCCTCGTCGTCAAGGGCGATTCACAACTCCTCGTCAACTTCTCCAACAAGGTGTACGAGCCAAGGTACGGGCACATGGAGGCATATCTTGCAGAAGTACGCAGGATGGAGAAGCAATTTTTGTCGGCGTTTTGGGAACGGGGGTACCCAGACTTGCCTGCCTGCGGCCTGTGGCGTGGCTCGAGGAGTGGCCCAGTACGGCCCATCTACATCAACACATGGTCAAGACCCTCGCGAGGGGCCAAGCCTCACGGGGCGGACGACAGGAGGCTCCCTCAGGCGTGGCCTCGTCAGGCTGGCTCACGAGGAGGCGGAGAGATCAAGGCGGGGTACCTCACGAGGTGCCCATGACGCAAGCCATGACGACCAAGGCCATGCGGGCGCCGGCCTGCGCAGAGTCCTTGTTTCCCCTTTGGTGCAAAGGGGGCAAGCACAGGAAAGGGTATCAAGCAAAGGCAACCATTTCGGTGCAACAAGACCAAGACCAACAGGACGGCAGAACGGAGGTCATCGTGGAGCCCAAGCCAGCGTCATCGTCAGGGCCTTTGGCAGGCGAGGACCAACTTTAGTTAGGATAAGTGTACTAGATGTTCCCCTTCAAAATGGCCAATTGTTGGCGCCCTTCCCGCTCAATATTTGGGAAGAGGCCCGGGGCCTTCGCCTATAAATAGGACTAGCCACCCACAGGGTAGGAGGGCTGGATCTGGACCCGATCAGATCAACCAAAGAGAGAGAGAGAGAGAGAGGTTACTGAACTCCCCTAGCAGTTCATCGCCCCAACCAAGAACAGACCCTTGCGAGGCTGTTCTTCCCTTATACTGTTCCTCATCAGCCCCAGAGGCAATCCACACACCACACACTGGAGTAGGGTATTACACCACAATGGTGGCCTGAACCAGTATAAATCTTGTGTCCCTTGTGTTGTTCTTCGTGTAGTTTAGATCCTAGCGAGGCGGTGAAACACGGGTAGGCTGAGGGTGTGATCTCCGCACGCACCCCAGTGTTCGAACCTCAAGGGTCTGTCGGGACCCAAAATCTGACATTTGGCGCACCAGGTAGGGGTGTGCTGGAGTCTGCTCTCCTTCGCCCCATGTCTCGCCGCCCATCGCCTCATCTTCACCATGTCCGGCGACCCCACGGGCAACCCAGATCCCTGGGCGGCTTGGCCCGCCCACGCAGAGCCGCTTGCCCAGGGCGACCTCAACCCCGTGCCCTAGGCAGCCCGTGGTCCACAGGGCGCTGCGGGCCGTGGGCGACGCGGTCAGGTGACACCAGCCCTCACACCACGGCAGGTGCGGTCGGCAGCGAGGGCCTCGAGCCACGCCGTGGCCACAGCGCCGTACTCACGGCGAGAGCTGGCGAACTCAAGGGCCACGCTCACGGTGGCTCGAGAACTACTACAATGCCGGCTGCTAGAGGGCGGCCGCGACGTACCACTGGAGCGGGTGGCGGAGCTCCTGGGCTCCGCTGCCTCGGGGGCTCCCCCCTTCTGCACCCAACTGCCACCTCAGGCCCAAGGTGGACCGCACGGAGGCCCCACGCGCACCCGCGTAGCTCCCAGCGGATTCCAGGGCCACTCCAACACGAACCTGGCCCTCAGCGCCTGGCCACCAATGGCGCCGTCTCCGCCTCCGACCTACGAAGGGGGATCCACTACAGCACATGGTCCCAGTGAGCCACCACGCTACCACCCCCAGGTTGGCATCGCGAGCAGAACTGCGTGGCACATGGGGCACTACGGCGAGGCCTTCGTGGCGGTGGCCCCGGAGGCGTACGTGCCACACATGATGGATCAAGGACACGCGCAGGAGGAGGACCATGGCCAGTTCCTTGGCCCAGGCTGGGGAGAAGAAGCACCTAAGGCTGAGCTCTTTCAGGAGCCAAGGGAAGGCCCCGTCGACCGCGCAGGAGGCAGTGACTATCGGGTACCGCTAATCCCTCAGGAACAGGCATACGCTAACCATGGATCGCAGGAGGTACAGGTCGTCGCAGCGGGTGGCTTCCCCAATCCAGCAGCTCCCCATCCCTCAGGAGGAGGGCACCGGGGGCTGCAGGAGAGGGGCCGAGATCCGGCCTCGCCCACGCGGCGCTCGGAGCAAGGCGCCCTCAGGAGGTAGGCCCTCTGCCGGGGAGGTGCCCCAGGGCCTACCCCCGGCAGAGGACCCGTGGTTGTCGGGGTAACCGTTGGCGACCGCTCTATCCCGTTGGCAGCGTCCTCAGTCTCCGGCCGTCGTCGGTGGCGATAGAGTGTGGCGCAAGGCGGGCCCCTCGTCTGGCGATATGAAGCAAGGCCGGTACCTGTGAGGAAGGCCCAGTGCCTGTGAAGCTCGCCGCCCCGTGACACTCTCACGTAATAATGAGTGGGGCTGTACACGCCCCAGAGTCTCGGGAGAGCCGCCCTCGGGCCTCGGGGGCTCCCGCCCACTCCCAGTGGCAGCACTTAGCTCCACGCCGGTGAGAAGACGTCGAAGACTTGACTAGGTGCCGGACATGGCTTTTTCTGCTTTTCTTGCTTTTCCCCCCTGGTTGTTGCTTTTCCCTGTTGGATTTAAGTTGGATTTGAGCTTAAAACTTGCGTGTGTCCGGGGAAGGGGTGTTTAGTCTCGTTCGAGCAATCTCTTGCGTTCTAGTTGCTGCTTTGCGTCCGTCCGATCTTCAGCTGCCTCCCCTCGCGAGCCCCTCGCGAGCTTGGCCAGGCCCAACATAAACGCAACCCAAACTACCATCGGCATGCCCTCTCAGGAGGATCTACTTGCAAGTTCAACGGGCTCGTCCGAGAGACGCTCAGGGCACCACAACCCTCCGCAGGCTAGCTCAGGGCCCTCGCGGGCCAAAGGTAAACAAGCTGGTTGGCTCGCCATAAACCAGTCGCCCGGCGCAGGCACGCGGGTGATACCATGTCTACAAATAATCTAACTGCAAGTTTTTACACGAGGGGCTCCCCCTCCCAAAATGCTCTTACAATCTCCTGGGCCAAGACCGAACTCTCTCTGCGCAGGGTAGAAACAGGAACGACACATGATCAGTAGGATAAATCCCCCAATGCATCCCCAGGAACACCTCCGGAGCCGCCGCTGGCGTCGCTGGCTTCGCCGTCGCCTCCTACGGCATCACCGACAGCACCAGGGTCATTCATCACTTCGCCCTCACCAGCGCCCGGGCCATTCACCACTCCGCCCTCGTCGGCGGCTACGACCACGCCGTCATCGTCAGTGGTGAAGGCCCGAACTAGGGCGTCCACACTGTCTTCCACCCAGTTCGCCAGATCGCCCCAGACGGCCAAGGGCACCGGTGCGATGGCGGCATCGAAGTCGAAGTGGGGGTCCATGTGCTGAAGATGGCTGAAGACACGAGAGAAAGCACGCCCAAGTAGGGCGCGGCTCCTCTCCTCCACTAACCTGTCGGCTCTACTCGAATGGGCCTCCAGCTGCGTCACCATGTCGGTGAAGAACTAAAGGTTACCAGCATAGTTGAGCACATGAGGTTCCCCGACGGCTGCCTCGCAGACGATACCCAAGGCTGTGTTGGCTCTTTCCCGGAGCTCGCGGAGCATGGGGCCGTGCACGTGCTCCAAGGTCTGCCGCTAGCGTATCTCGTCCTCGCTCCGCCGCGCAACAGCCTCAGCCGCATCCACCCTTTGGTGGAGAAGAAGCATCTCGGCTCGGGCAGAAGCCAGTTCTGCCTGTGCCGCGCCAAGGGCGGCCCTGGTTGGTCAAAGCTAGGCATCTGCTTCACGAAATCGCCCCTGTTTGAGCAAAGGTACAGCAGGGCGCCCCCCTGCCGGATGCTGCCAGGAGTAGGGTCCCCGGTCAGGATCATGAGAACCTTCCTCAGCACCTCGGGCATCAGATCTTCCTCTTAGAGCCTCATGCAGTCTTCACGTCTCTCGAAGGCCCACATCCGCCAGGAATGACGCTGGAGAGGAGCAATACGGCACAGGAGGAACTCCTTCACCACCATGGGTGCCGTCACACCAAGCGACCTCAAGTACGTGAAGCAGTGCCAAACGAAGACAAGCCGGGGGCTCGTGAGCGTCTCCTGGCCCCACCCCGAGTTGGGGATAGCCAAGTCCAAGCGCGCCTTGGGCCCGGGGGCTACTGTCGGCGTTCTGGGAACGGGGGTACCCAGACTTGCCTGCCTGCGGACTACGGCGTGGCTCGAGGAGTGGCCCAGTACAGCCCATATACATCAACACATGCTTAAGACCCTCGCAAGTGGCCAAGCCTCGCGGGGCGGACGACAGGAGGCTTCCTCAGGCGTGGCCTCATCAGGCTGGCTCACGAGGAGGCGGAGAGATCAAGGCGGGGTACCTCACGAGGTGCCCATGACGCAAGCCATGACGACCAAGGCCAGGCGGGCGCCAGGCGGGCGCCGGCCTGCGTAGAGTCCTTGTTTCCCCTTTGGTGCAAAGGGGGCAAGCACAGGAAAGGGTATCAAGCAAAGGCAACCATTTCGGTGCAACAAGACCAAGACCAACGGGACGGCAGAACGGAGGTCATCGTGGAGCCCAAGCCAGCGTCATCGTCAGGGCCTTTGGCAGGCGAGGACCAACTTTAGTCAGGATAAGTGTACTAGATGTTCCCCTTCAAAATGGCCAATTGTTGGCGCCCTTCCCGCTCAATATTTGGGAAGAGGCCTGGGGCCTTCGCCTATAAATAGGACTAGCCACCCACAGGGTAGGAGGGCTGGATCTGGACCAGATCAGATCAACCAGAGAGAGAGAGAGAGAGAGGTGACTGAACTCCCCTAGAGGTTCATCGCCCCAACCAAGAACAGACCCTCGCGAGGCTGTTCTTCCCTTGTACTGTTCCTCATCAGCCCCAGAGGCAATCCACACACCGCACACTGGAGTAGGGTATTACACCACAATGGTGGCCTGAACCAGTATAAATCTTGTGTCCTTTGTGTTGTTCTTCGTGTAGTTTAGATCCTAGCGAGGCGGTGAAACACGGGTAGGCTGAGGGTGTGATCTCCGCACGCACCCCAGTGTTCGAACCTCAAGGGTCTGCCGAAACCCGAAATCCGACAGTTTTGGGGGCTAGAGTTGCAGCATGTGCCCCGCGGCACCAACCAAGAGGCTGATGACATCGCGAAAAGGGCGTCCAGGCGGCTGCCTCAGGAGCCTGGCATTTTCGAGGAACGGCTCTTCAAGCCATTGGTGACACCGTCACTTTCAAGCATAGCACAACCTCAGGAGGAACTCCCTCAGCCACCTGCCACAGGAGCCCCGACTCGTGGCCCGAATTCGGGAGCACGCTTACTCTTGGCACTGGAGCCTCAGGAGGGATGTTGGACCACATAATACAAGGACTACCTGATGCAAGGGAAGCTGCCAGAGAAAGAGGAGGATGCAGAACGCGTGGCCCGGCAGGCCACGGCCTACTGCATCCAAGACGGTGAGCTATACCGAAAGCGACCAAATGATGTTTGCCTACGTTGCATCTCCAGGGAACAGGGGAAGGAATTGCTGGCTGAGATACACGATGGAGATTGAGGACACCACTCATCATCACGGACCCTGGTCGGCAAGGCGTTCCGCGGCGGGTTCTACTGGCCTACGGCACTCAACGACGCGATCGAGCTGGTGAAGTCCTGCAAAGCCTGCCAATTCCATGCCAAGCAGATTCATCAGCCAGCTCAGGGCCTGCAGACCATCCCGCTCTCGTGGCCGTTCGTGGGGGGCTGGATATGTTGGGCCCATTTCCTCGAGCGCTTGGGGGTTACTGTCGTGGTTCTAAGCCTGACAGTAGAAAGAGGGGGTAGGTATGGAGAGGCAAGATCTTAGCTATGGCGAAGATGTAGACGCAATGTTTACGAGTTCAGGCCCTTCCTGGAGGAAGTAATAGCCCTACGTCTCGGTGCCCGGAGGCGGTCGATTGGATTATGTGTGTTGATTTACAGAGTGTGCGAACCCTTGTGCCAGAGGAGGGGGATGGCTTATATAGAGTGCGCCAAGACCCCAGCCCCACTCCATTACAAGGGAACTAATGTACATAAAGTAAGGGCGTTACTGGTAACGCCAACATTTAGTACTCTTAATGCTCATGAAGACTGAGGAGTAAATATCTAGCCGTTGTGTGCTCTTCCGGCTTCTGGTCTTCGATATCGTCGAGTGATCTTCCTTGTGGTCGAGTGACGACAGGTAACGATCGTTGAGTGGTGTGTACGTCGAGTGGATTTCACTCGACGTACACGACTGGTGCTCTTGTGTGGACTCTTGGTCTTTCCATCTTCCAAGGTAGTGACATTGGGTAGGACGTATAGGTCAAGCCTATGACCCTACCCCGAGTCTGTATCCTCGTCAGTAGCCCCTGAATGGATTAAGGTGTGAGAGGAAAGTAAGACAGCATTGGACTTGTCCTGTGCTTCATGTCTCCACGAGTGTTTCCTGTTAGACTGAACACCTGCATTGATACTTCAGAGTCGACTCGGTTGCCTTGATCCATTCAGGAAGTCCTCAACTGAACTGGTGGCCTCATGCGTCGAGTGTTGTGTGGGAGCGTGAGATCTCGGGAGAGATTGTTTGCAGGGAATCCCGGATTCTGCGGGATATGAAATTTCAGAGGCGCGCAGGTAAGAGGGCGCCGAAAAAAGGGGAACCCGGACGAGCCGAGACGCCTCGATTATTGCACCGCCTTTTTCTCCATGTTCACTACGCGCAACGGTAGCAGGATTTGACGGGATTGCCCGGCCCCACGCGTTAGTCACTCGGAAGTGAGCCTTTATAAGGCGACGGGGCCGGGGTGCTTGCACTGTGCACGCCCGCCTCTTCTTCTCCTTTCTCTGCTCCTCCGCCGAACCAAGCGCTTCCGCCTCCGATGTCACTGCTTTCCCACCATGGTGAAGGACAAGACGGCGTCGCTAGAGGGCCCCAAGAAGGCGACGGGGGCGGCGAAGGGCAAGAAACCAAGCCGCGGATCGTCATCGCGCTCGGGGTTGCCGCTAGGCTGGATCCAAGGCGATTGGATCCGGTCTTCGATCCAGCAGGAGGATCTGACCGAGCTGGAGGATACCGGGCTGATTGCAGAGGGAGCGGCGAGGCTGCCGAAGGGAGAGACAGAGCTGCAACCTCGACCGAGTGAGTGTGTCTTGCTCGCCACCCATGTCGACTGGGGCTTCTCGCTTCCTCCGCATCCTTTCTTCCGAGGGTTTTTGAACTTTTTCGGGGCACATCTCCATCACTTTTCCCCCAACACCATCACGTATCTAGCCGCGTTCGTGTCGATGTGCGAGAACTTTTTAGGGTGCCGACCGCACTGGGGTCTCTTCAAACACATCTTCACCATTCGTTCCCAGTCGGTTAAGAAGGCGAAGTCGAGCGACTCGAAAACCCACGTTATCCAAATGTGCAGGGGTTTAGGTATCCAAAAGAGGAATAGGAGTGCTTTCCCCGCTATGATCCTCCCTGAATCCGTCAGGGGCTGGCAATCGACCTGGTTCTACTGCCAGGACGTGGCGACTCCGGGCCAGTCGACCGATCTTCCTCCTTTTTCATTCGACAGTGTCCAGACTTCTGCAGCACTGAAGGTTACTGCTGCTGAGACCATTGAGACGAGGATGTTAGTGGACCGAGTGGTCTAGCTCATCAATGATGGTGTCACTGGCATGGACTTGCTGGAGGTATTCCTCGCTCGGTGTATCCAGCCTGTCCAGTCCCATGACGACCCGATGTGGTTGTACTCAGGGCCGGGCGATACCACTTGGGTCCATCCACAAGAAGTGTCGCTCGGCACCATGGCCTTGTGGTTGAAGGGTATCACGGGCAATCAAGATAATCCTAGAGGATCCAGGCGAGTCGCCCCTTTCGGAAGTGACAACCCACCCGACAAGGTACCTTCTCCGTTCTGACTATTTTTCGCTTGCATTCCGACTGTGTTTGGTGTTGGCTGACTCTTGTTTTGGCCAACTTGCTTTGCAGGTATTCACAGAGATGTACTCAATGCCCAACGGCGAACAGGATTTGGCGCAGGACCAGGAGGGGGAGGACAGCGCGGAGGAGAGTGGCGAATGGGAGTCCCTGGGAGAGGAGGAGGAGGAGGAGAGTGAGGAGTCGAACAAGGAGGATGAGGCCGACTCGCCACCGCGCTCTGAGCATCGATGCAAGCAGCAACACGATCCATCCGGCGGTCGAGTGAAGAGTGTGGCTCCAAGTGCCACCACCCAGAAGCGCACTCGGACGTCGACTCTGGAGCCGACGGAGAAGGTGGCTAAGCAGCCTAAAATCGCTCCTTCCAAGAACCGAAAGACGCTACCGCACATCAAGATGGACGTCCCCGTTGCCTCAAGGTGGGTATCTTGTTTGCGTTTCTGTAAGTCGACTGAAGGTTTTCCCGATCCGACTGACTAGTTCTTGTGTCCTTTCAGCCCCACCTCCGCTGCCACTGACATGGACGTTGACAAGGCACCAGAAGACGAAGAAGCCACCTCACGGGCTGGTAAGTTCATTCAACTCAGTCCTGTTCCACCGAGTGGGTGGTCGATTGACTGAAAATTTGGTGCTTCTCTTCTTATGTAGCTCCGCAAGATATCGTTGTCCTTCCCGATGACGAGGAAGAAGCGCCCCCACAAGAGAGGAAGAAGAAGAGTGGAGGTTCGAGCAGAAGGAGACTTGAAGTCCAAATCCCTCAGTCGACGCCGGCACCTGGGGCGACAGCTCAGACTAACGTCACATTTGCTGATCCATTGACGACTGATCATCCGTCGGGGTCGACTGCACAGACGCCTGCTGCACCAGTGCAACTCCATTCGTCTGACCCGGCCACTACTTTGACCCCTCTGGAGCCATCCCTTTTTGCTACATATCAAACTCCGACGAGTCGGCAAGTGCCACTAGGGAAGCTCTTCGCCAGGCAAATCTTATCATGGAGCAGGTGAAGGTGATGCATGAGGCTAGTCAGATAGCCTACAATGCCAGCACTGCCCTTCAGACCAATGTTCAGGTTAGTAAACTTCCGACTGAACTTTTGAACGTTGCTTTATATCTGATCACCCACTAGGTGTTCCTTCATTTAGAACCCAAGAAATCTCTGATTCAGTGGGGGCACGTCAAGTGCACCCACTGGGTGTAGTCCCCGAGACCACGGTCGGCTGCTGGCAGTCGACTGAGGTCTGATGAGGGTTGATCATTCTACCTCTGCTTTTTTACTGAGTATTGATCTGATCCAGCGGGGGCACGCTGAGTGCACCCATTGGGTGTAGTCCCGGGACTACTGCGGAATATTTTATTTGGCAGTAGTCTTAGAGTAAACCTTCTCTTTCATTGTTGTTTGTATGTGTCGACTGATATGTCTGTCTTTCTGTGTAGAGGGCTTGTGATCTGGGAGCTCGGCTCACTGACTTAAAGAAGAAGCATATCAGTGTGGATCTTGATCTCGAACTTGCGAAGAAGAATCTGAAGAAAGCTCAAGAAGAAACAGCCATCATGGAAGGTAATCACTCGGCCATTTTGTCTGCTTTATAGCTTTACACTTGGCACTGGCTTTTCTTCCAGTCTCTTTGAACCGAGTGAATTCGCATAAGCAGATGTGCGTAGTGAAAATTGCCAACTCCAGTCTCGTCTCAAGAGTGTTGTTTCTTTAGAGAGGATGAAGGAAGCTCTGGAGTAGAAGGATCTGGACCTTGCAGCTGCTCAAAAGAAAGCGCGCGAGAAGACGAAGCTTGTGGACGAGAAGCTGGCTTCAGTCAGCAAGTTGGAGGATGAGAACGCGATGTTGAAGACGGCTGTCTCGGACGCTAATCGTGAAGTTGAGCAACTGCGGAAGGACAAGGAGAACTTGACCGCTGAAGTCAAAGGCCTCAGGACCAAGACTGGCAAGCTAGAGTCTCATTTAGAGCAACTCGCAGCAAAGCTTGTCCTGAAGCTTGAGGGTACGTTTGTCCCGTTAAATAACTGTCATCGACTGAGATTCGCAATACTGTCAACTCATTGTTTGTTGTGATGAAACAGAACTCTGTCAGGACTTCGAGGCCGAAACAGGACGGGTCGAGACAGGTCTCGACCCTATCAATTGCCCCATGAAGGATGAAGCCGCGATGAACTTGCTCCGACTGGAGTCGCGCTTGGATGGTGCAGTCGACTATCTGGCTCGGCTGAAGGCGGCGATGGTCCGAGTGGACGCCGAACTCTGGCCTCAGGCGGAAATGTCTCAAGACCTCGAGTCCTTGATGACTCGACTAAACCAGATCGCAGACCGAGTGCAAGAGTGTAAGAAATCTTCCGCCCGCTTTGGTGCTGACGTTGCTTTGTCTTTGGTCAGAGTGCACTGCAAGGAGGCAAAGGCAGGAAGTTATCATGGCTATGGATGTAAGGATATGACATTGTACTAAACTTTTTGATACTTTAATTCAATATATACAGTAGGAGCCCCTCCTACTGTTTCAGGTGTCAAAAAAAGGAGGCAAAGGAAGACAAGCTGGCAGCCCTCAAGGTGGCGAACACCAAGAAGCACTCCTTCTAGGACTTCATGGACACGTTCCTCGAAGCAGCCACTCACATCACCGACAGCATCGACCTCGACAGCTTCTGCAACCCGGCCAGTCCTCCTCCCGCTGAGTGATTAAAAACATTCTACCACCACTTTATTTGCCTCGGAATGCCGAGTGGATTTGTAATCGTTAAAACTCCTTCGGGCCCGATGTCCGAGCACTTTATTTTGCGGCTAAGAAACTTCGGACTTATCACCTCACACACTGCGTCTGTCTTCGAATCAAATTCGCCTTTTTATCGAATTATTGTCCTTTTGCTTAATGCAGCTTCTGGAGGAGGATGTCCAGTCGCCTGATCGAGCAACCTTTGAGTAGCATTGATCAGCTCATCAGCAAGGCACTCGGCAATGCTCTTGATGTTCCAGTCGACCGGTTGGGTGATCCTTGAGTAGCATTGATCAGCTCATCAGCAAGGTACTCAGCAATGGTCTTGACGTTCTAGTAGACCGGTTTGGTGATCCTTGAGTAGCATTGATCAGCTCATCAGCAAGGTACTCAGCTTCTGGAGAAGGACGACCAGTCGCCTGATCGAGCAACCTTTGAGTAGCATTGGTCAGCTCATCAGCAAGGCACTCAGCAATGGTCTTGACGTTCCAGTCAACCGGTTGGGTAAGGTTTTTGAACCTTAGGCGAGTACGAGACTGCGGCTAAGCCTCCCGAGTGAGAGGATTGCTCTTCACTCGGTGAGATTTTTCAAACTTAGGCGAGTACGAGACTTCAGCTAAGCCCCCGAGTGGGAGGATCGCTCTCCACTTGGTAGGATTTTTCATTACTTAGGCGAGCACTGGGCTGGAGCTAAGCCCCCGAGTGAGAGGATCACTCTCCACTTGGTAGGATTTTTCATTACTCAGGCGAGCACTGGGCTGTAGCTAAGCCCCCGAGTGGGAGGATCGCTCTCCACTTGGTAGGATTTTTCATTACTTACGCGAGCACTGGGCTGCAGCTAAGCCTCCCGAGTGAGAGGACTGCTCTTCACTCGGTAGGATTTTTTCGAACTTAGGCAAGTTCGAAACTGCAGCTAAGCCCCCGAGTGGGAGGATCGCTCTCCACTTGGTGGGATTTTTCAAACTTAGGCGAGTACGAGACTGCAACTAAGTCTCTGAGTGGGAGGAAGACTCATCACTCGGTAGGATTTTTATCACTTAGGCGAGCACTAGGCTGCAGCTAAGCCCCGAGTGAGAGGCAGACTCATCACTCGGTAAGATTTTTATCACTTAGGCGAGCACTGGGCTGCAGCTAAGCCCCCGAGTGAGAGGTAGACTCATCACTCGGTAGGATTTTTATCACTTAGGCGAGCACTGGGTTGCAGCTAAGCAACCGAGTGAGAGGCAGACTCATCACTCGGTAAGATTTTTATCACTTAGGCGAGCACTGGGCTGCAGCTAAGCCCCCGAGTGAGAGGTAGACTCATCACTCGGTAGGATTTTTATCACTTAGGTGAGCACTGGGCTGCAGCTAAGCCCCCGAGTGAGAGGCAGACTCATCACTCGGTAGGATTTTTATCACTTAGGCGAGCACTAGGCTGCAGCTAAGCCCCCGAGTGAGAGGCAGACTCATCACTCGGTAGGATTTTTATCACTTAGGCGAGCACTGGGCTGCAGCTAAGCCCCTGAGTGAGAGGCAGACTCATCACTCGGTAAGATTTTTATCACTTAGGTGAGCACTGGGCTGCAGCTAAGCCCCCGAGTGAGAGGTAGACTCATCACTCGGTAGGATTTTTATCACTTAGGCGAGCACTGGGCTGCAGCTAAGCCCCCGAGTGAGAGGCAGACTCATCACTCGGTAGGATTTTTATCACTTAGGCGAGCACTAGGCTGCAGCTAAGCCCCCGAGTGAGAGGCAGACTCATCACTCGGTAGGATTTTTATCACTTAGGCGAGCACTGGGCTGCAGCTAAGCCCCCGAGTGAGAGGCAGACTAATCACTCGGTAGGATTTTTATCACTTAGGCGAGCACTGCGCTGCAGCTAAGCCCCCGAGTGAGAGGCAGACTCATCACTCGGTAGGATTTTTATCACTTAGGCGAGCACTGGGCTGCAGCTAAGCCCCCGAGTGAGAGGCAGACTCATCACTCGGTAGGATTTTTATCACTTAGGTTCAGGCGAAATAGATTCGTGGCTAAAGTAGCATACACAAAAGAAATAAATGACAACCACTCGGAAGGAGTAAATTATGTCTCTTGATAATTAAACTAACAGGTATTCCTTATTACATCCGATCGGTTTAACTATTTGAGAATAGAAATGGCGGAGCAGATCCGCATTCCAGGCGCGCGGCTCATCTATGTTCTGTTCGATGTTGAAGAGACGGTATGCTCCGTTGTGGAGCACCTTGGTGATGACGAAAGGGCCTTCTCAAGCGGGGGCGAGCTTGTGTGGCCTTTGTTGATGCACTGGGAGGAGTGATGAAGCTATGTACCTAGGGTAGGGTCATGGACCTGTCCAAACTACCCTCCCCAAGGACATCTCTAGAAGAAACCACCTGTCAATTGACACAGAAGTATTCCACTCGACGGACTCGAAGACACTCGACCCTGAAGCCAACCACTCGAAAGCCAGGAGATCTAAAGTCACTCTGCACACAAACGGTCGGTCATTAAGTAGCTTTTATGGTCATCATAGCACTTTATTTGTGGCTTTATCAGTAACGCCTGATCTTAACGTACTTTAAACCCTACATAACTGAGGGCCGGAGGAGTCTAGCGAACTCTATATAAGCCACCCCCTCCTCAGTGTAAAAGGTTCGCACCCCTATAACTCTTACACACATAATCCAGTCAACCGCCTCCGGGCTCCGAGACGTAGGGCTGTTACTTCCTGCGAGAAGGGCCTGAACTCTTAAACCTCTTGCGTATACAACTACTCCATAGCTAGGATCTTGCCTCTCCATTCCTACCCCCCTACACTACTGTCAGACTTAGAACCACGACAGTTGGTGCCCACCGTGGGGCAGGTGTCTTAGCGACTGATTGGAGAAGTTGTGATTTTTCCGATCTCCTTCATCATGGTTTCAGGCGGAGTTTTGGTTGAGGTCCGCGAGATCCGTCTCGGCGCGCTCACGTTCTTCGCCGACGACTCCGCTTGGCTTCAGGAGGCTCCGCTCGACGTCGACACGCTCCCTGTCCGCGGGGCGACGCACTTTCGCGTGTGCGACCGCGGCGTCCTCCTGCGGCAACGTCGACCCAGTATCGGTCGGCTCCTGTGTCGTCCTTCCTCCCTGTTTCCCGCCGGCGCAAGCGCTCTGGTCGGTCGAGGCTTCAGCGGTGGGTGAGGCACGCAGTGGCTCGCCAGTCGGCCACCTCCCAAGTCGCGGCGATCGAGCCTGATGAATCTCCCTACGGCCTGTTTGACCTGTCGACTGGCTCCGTGGAGACTGCATCCGAGTGCGACAGCAGTGACCCAGCGGCAGAGGTTCTGATGGTTGATGGACCATGCAGTCCTCCCGGCTTTCCCTGCACCGACGGAGGCGACGGCAGAGGCGATCCGGCGCATGCCCACAAAGAGTATCACCCCAAGCCCGTCACTTCGCTGCAGACGGAAGAACTTTGCCGCCTGAACATGGATGTGCTACACACTTCTATCATTGGAGAAACCCCCGAGGCTCGTGCCTTAGAGGACGCGCGCTTGGCCAACTTGGCTGAGCGCACTCGACTGGAGAACCTCCAGCGAGCACTCGACGAGCGTGCGCGGCAATGGGTTCCAGAATCCAGTCGACGTCAACTCTTTCCACCACCGACTCAGGTATATCGAACTCCGATTCAGAATCTAGCAGCTACAGCCCGTATAGCAGAGTCGATTCAGCCTTCCCAGTCAGAAGCTGGCAGAGGCTTGTTACAGATCAGAGCATTACTCCGGGCAGCAGGAGATCAAAATTCAGCTGTATCACAGTCACGGAATAGGATTCACAGCAGATCCGTCGCTGCAAATACAGTCCAGTCGGCCCATAGCCCAAGATCGCCCCCGAGGCGTGAGGAACGTGGAGACCGGCGTAATCAGTACAAGAACCGTGAGCAGTATGATCACCGACTCGATCGTGATGATCAACGTCGAGTGCCCACCCCTTCCCCAAGGGGTGGATCGTACGCGCCTCGACAGCAGGATGACAGACGCCATCACAGTGTTGGGCGAAGGATTCCAGTTGACCCCAGGGAACCAGGCTTTGATGCGAGATCCATTATCGTTCAAGGTTTGGTCGACAGGAATAGAGCTCACCGAGAAGGTCATGACAGAGATGTACCCACCAGCAGCAGAGTACACGTCTCAGGACCAGAGTGTTTCAGCAGAGCCATCAGGGCCGCGGTGATTCCTCCCAACTTCAGGTTGGCGACTGGGGTCAGTTAGTTCACTGGTGAGTCCAAGCCTGATACTTGGCTTGAAGACTACCGAGTGGCTGTTCAGATTGGTGGCGGCAACGATGAGGTGGCCATGAAACACCTGCCTCTTATGTTGGAGGGCTCGGCCAGAGCATGGTTGAACCAGTTAGCACCCAACAGCATTTACACTTGGGAAGATCTTGCCCGAGTGTTTGTCAGAACATTTGAAGGCAAGCGACCAGCAGGGTTGATAGAGCTGCAATCTTGTGTGCAGAAGTCGAATGAAACTCTAAGGGATTACATCCAGAGATGGATCACGTTGCATCACACGGTAGAGAATGTATCTGATCACCAGGCAGTCTGTGCCTTCAAGGAAGGCGTTAAGTACAGAGAGCTAAACCTAAAATTCGGTTGAACCGGAGACATGTCTCTAAGTCGAATGATGGAGATTGCCACCAAGTATGCCAATGGTGAAGAAGAGGATCGGCTCTGGAGTGGCAAGCACAAGTCAGTCGCCCACGAAACCGGAGGAGAGAACTCCAGTCGGAATCAGCTGCTCCTGGAGAAGCCTTGGCCGTGACTCAAGGAAAGTTTAAAGGGAAGCCCAAAGGGTCTTGGAACCCTAAGAAGGTGAAGGACAAGTAAGGGAATGACATGATGGATTTGCCGTGCCACATCCACACGAAGAAAGATGAGGAGGGTAAATTCATTTACCCGAAACATACCACTCGACAGTGTCGGCTCTTGATCCAGCAATTCCAGGGGAAACAACCCAAAGATAAGGAAAAGGAGTCGGCCAAAGTTGAGGACAAAGAGGATAGTGATGATGGATATCCCCAGATCAATTCCACCCTGGTGATTTTTGCTAATGTTGAAAGCAAAAGTCGATTGAAGGTTATGAACCGAGAAGTGAATATGGTTGCTCTGGCGACACCCAGTTATCTGAAATGGTCTCAGACTGCCATCACATTTGACCAGTCTGGTCATCCGACACACATAGCCACCCCTGGGAGGCAAGCTTTGGTGGTCGACCCAGTCGTCGAAGGCACTCAACTGACTAAAGTTTTGATGGATGGTGGCAATGGCGTGAATAAATTGTATGCAGAGACGTTGAAAGGGATGGGCATTCCGATGTCCAGACTCAGTACCAGCAACATGAGTTTCCATGGAGTCATTCCTGGAAACAAGGCTGAGTCACTCGGCCAAATTGCTCTTGATGTGGTTTTCGGTGATTCCAAGAATTACCACAAAGAAAAGTTGACATTTGAAGTTGTGGATTTCCAGAGTGCTTATCACACCATTTTTGGCAGGCCAGCTTATGCACGTTTCATGGACCGACCATGTTATGTGTACCTCAAATTGAAGATGCCTGGTCCCAAAGGTGTGCTTTCAGAAAGGCTCAAAGATCGCTGATGCTCAGATGGCAGTGGTAGAGCTGCAGGAATATCAGAAGACTGCAGACCCGAGTGATTTGTTGCGAGCCAAGAAGTCCGCTACGGAAGCAGCATTTCAGTCGTCCGGTGAGACAAAATCGATTCACATTCACCCGACCGACCCCAGTGCTTCTCCGACTCCTATCTCTACAACACTCGACTCCAAATAGGAAGAAACGCTCATTCCTCCGTGAGAACTGGGACATCTTCGCATGGAAGCCTTCTGACATGCTGGGTGTTCCCAGGGGGCTGACTGAGCACCGTGTACGAGTCGACTAAAAAGTGAAACCTGTCAAGGAACATCTTCGATGGTCCGCCGTCCAGAAGAGAAAGGCCATTGGCGAGGAGGTGGCTCGGCTCTTAGCAGCGGAGTTTATCCGAGAGATTTACCACTCCGAGTGGCTTGCCAATGTTGTCATGGTCCCCAAGAAGGACAACTCACTTCGCATGTGCATTGACTTCAAACATATCAATCGGGCCTGCCCGAAAGATCCTTTCCTCTCCCCCGCATCGACCAAATAGTCGACTCGACTGCGGGATGTGAGCGCCTGTCTTTTTTAGACGCCTATTCCGATTACCATCAGATCCGTCTGTATGGACCCAACGAGATCAAAATAGCTTTCATCGCTCCATTCGGGTGCTTCTGTTATGTCACCATGCCATTCGGCCTCAAGAATGCCGGAGCCACATTCATGAGGATGATTCAAAAGTGTTTGCTCACTCAAATCAGTCGGAATGTGGAAGCATACATGGATGATATTGTGGTCAAATCACAGAAAGGTTCCGACCTGCTGACTGACCTTGCTGAGACATTTGCCAACCTCAGGAGGTATGATATCAAGCTTAATCCATTAAAGTGCACATTCGGAGTTCCCGGCAGGAAGTTACTCGGTTTTCTCGTTTCCGAACGAGGAATCGACGCCAATCCAGAAAAAGTTGGTACTATACTCCGAATGAAACGTCCTATGCGTGTGCACGATGTCCAGAAGCTTACTGGTTGCTTGGCCACTTTAAGTCGATTCATCTCTCGTCTTGGTGAAAAGGCATTGCCTCTTTACCGACTGATGAAGAAGTCAGACAAGTTCGAGTGGACTCCTGAACCTGATGCAGCGTTTGCAGAGCTAAAAGCCCTGCTCTCCACCCAGCCGGTGCTTGCTGCCCCGATCAGCAAAGAGCCTTTGCTGCTTTACATTGCAGCCACGGGACAAGTCGTCAGTACACTACTTACGATCGAGCGGGAAGAATAAGGAAAAGCCTTTAAAGTTCAGCGCCCAGTATATTATGTTTTTGAAGTTTTGACCCCATCAAAGCAAAGATACCCTCATTATCAGAAGCTTGTATATGGGATTTATATGACCACGAAGAAGGTTGCTCATTACTTCTCTGACCATTCCATTACAGTCGTCAGCGACGCCCCATTGTCAGAGATTCTACACAATGGAGATGCAACTGGTCGAGTGGCAAAATGGGCGATTGAACTTCTTCCCCTAGATATCAAGTTTGAGGCAAAGAAAGCCATCAAGTCCCAAGCAATAGCAGATTTCATCGCCAAGTGGATTGAACAGCAACTGCCGACGCAAGTTCACTTGGATCACTGGACCATGTTCTTAGATGGTTCTAAGATGCTGAATGGTTCCGGTGCTGGGGTAGTGTTGGTTTCCCCCCGAGGAGATAAGCTCAGATATGTGCTCCAGATTCACTTTGATTCCTCCAATAACGAAGCAGAATACGAAGCACTTTTGTATGGGTTGCGTATGGCCATTTCACTCGGCGTCCGTCGCCTCATGGTCTATGGCAACTCAGATTTGGTAGTTAACCAAGTGATGAAGGAGTGGGACGTCAGAAGTCCAGCCATGACTGGTTACTGCAATGCAGTGAGAAAGCTAGAGAAGAAATTCGAGGGGTTAGAGCTTCATCATACACCCCGACTGAAAAATCAAGTGGCTGATGATTTAGAAAAAATAGGTTCCAAGAGAGAAGCCATTCCCAGTAATGTGTTTTTGGAACACATCCACACACCATCAGTTCAAGAGGATCCTTTCACCGAAGAAGCCCCGCAGACAAAAAGTGCCACGGATCCGACTGAAGTTGAAGTTCCAGTTGTGGTCGACCTGATCATGGAAGTTTTGGTCATCACTCCCGACTGGACAGAGCCGTACATCGCGTATATCCTAAGGAAAGAGCTCCCAGAGAATGAAAAAGAGGCTCGACAGATCGTCCGTTGATCCAAAGCCTTTACCGTGATAAAGGGACAGTTGTACAGGGAAAGTGCGACTGGAGTCGGTCAGAAATGTATAACACCAGAAGAAGGTCGGATAATCCTTGACGATATCCACTTGGGGACCTGTGGTCATCATGCGTCCTCTCGGACCATTGTGGCTAAGGCATACCGAGCAGGGTTTTATTGGCCAAGAGCAAATGAAATGGCGAAGGAGATAGTCGACAAGTGTGAAGGATGTTAGTTCTATTCCAATATGTCACACAAACCCGCCTCAGCCTTGAAGACCATTCCACTTGTCTGGCCCTTCGCTGTTTGGGGATTAGATATGGTTGGACCACTGAGAACTGGCAGGAGCGGCTTCACCCATGTACTGGTGGCAGTCGACAAGTTCACTAAGTGGATTGAAGCTAAGCCTATCAAGAATCTTGATGCCTGTACTGCTATCAGCTTCATCAGAGAGTTGATATTCAGATATGGAGTTCCGCACAACATCATCACTGATAATGGGTCAAACTTCGATTCTGACAAATTCAGAGCCTTTTGTGCTTCTCAAGGCGCGCGAGTCGACTACGCTTCTGTCGCTCACCCTAGTCGAATGGACAAGCAGAAAGAGCAAACAGCCTAATTCTCAAAGGACTGAAACCCCGGTTGATGCGTGATCTCAAACACGCAGCACGCGCGTGGGTCGACGAACTTCCATCAGTTCTCTGGGGATTGAGGACTACTCCTAATCGGTCAACTGGGCGAACTCCATTCTTTTTGGTCTATGGAGCTGAAGCGGTTCTGCCGAGTGACCTGCTTCACAATGCACCCCGAGTCGAGCTCTACTCTGAATATGAAGCAGAACAAGCCCGACAGGATGCAGTCGACCTTCTAGAAGAAGAAAGAGAGATGGCCATGATCCGATCGACTATCTAGCAACAAGACTTGCGTTGATTCCATGCCAGAAACGTGAAGAGTTGAGCCTTCCAACAAGGAGACTTGGTCCTCCGAGTGGATCAAAAGAAGCCACACAAACTCGCTCCTACTTGGGAAGGCCCCTTCATCGTCACCAAAGTTCTCCACAATGGAGCGTACCGTCTTTACAATGTCAATCGCCAGATTGATGAGCCACGATCTTGGAATGCGGAGCTGCTCTGCCCCTTTATACTTAAGTACTCACTCGGATGAGATGTAATAAAAAGTACCTCTGTAGTTTGTTTATCAAAGACAAGAGTGTTATAATTTTCCCAGTGATTGTTGTTGCTTTTCTTTGCGTGAGAAAATCCCCCAGTGGGTGGCTTAGCTGCGAATCTGTCTCATCTAAGTTTGTAAAAAAAATTCCTGCCGAGTGACGAGCAAGCCTCTCACTCGGGGGCTTAGCTGCGAATCCGTTTTGGTTAAGTATTTAAAAATCCTACCGAGTGGAGAGCAAACCTCCCACTCGGGGGCTTAGCTGTAGTCCAGTACTCGCCTAAGTATTTAAAAATCCTACCGAGTGGAGAGAAAGCCTCCCACTCGGGGCTTAGCTGCAGTCCAGTACTCACCTAAGTATTTAAAATCCTACCGAGTGGAGAGCAAACCTCCCACTCGGGGGCTTAGCTGCAGTGCAGCACTCGCCTAAGTATTTAAAAATCCTACCAAGTGGAGAGCAAACCTCCCACTCGGGGGCTTAGCTGCAGTCCAGTACTCGCCTAAGTATTTAAAAATCCTACCGAGTGGAGAGCAAACCTCCCACTCGGGGGCTTAGCTGCAGTCCAGTACTCGCCTAAGTATTTAAAAATCCTACCGAGTGGAGAGCAAACCTCCCACTCGGGGGCTTAGCTGCAGTCCAGTACTCGCCTAAGTATTTAAAAATCCTACCGAGTAGAGAGCAAACCTCCCACTCGGGGGCTTAGCTGCAGTCCAGTACTCGCCTAAGTATTTAAAAATCCTACCGAGTGGAGAGCAAACCTCCCACTAGGGGGCTTAGCTGCAGTCCAGCACTCGCCTAAGTATTTAAAAATCCTACCGAGTGGAGAGCAAACCTCCCACTCGGGGGCTTAGCTGCAGTCCAGTACTTTCCTAAGTATTTAAAAATCCTACCGAGTGGAGAGCAAACCTCCCACTCAGGGGCTTAGCTGCAGTCCAGTACTCGCCTAAGTATTTAAACATCCTACCGAGTGGAGAGCAAACCTCCAACTCGGGGGCTTAGCTGCAGTCCAGCACGCGCCTAAATATTTAAAAATCCTACCGAGTGGAGAGAAAACCTCCCACTTGGGGGCTTAGCTGCAGTCCAGTACTCGCCTAAGTATTTAAAAATCCTATCGAGTGGAGAGCAAACCTCCCACTCGGGGGCTTAGCTGCAGTCCAGCACTCGGCTAAGTATTTAAAAATCCTGCCGAGTGGAGAGCAAACATCCCACTCGGGGGCTTAGCTGCAGTCCAGTACTTTCCTAAGTATTTAAAAATCCTACCGAGTGGAGAGCAAATCTCCCACTCGGGGGCTTAGCTGCAGTCCAGTACTCGCCTAAGTATTTAAAAATCCTACCGAGTGGAGAGCAAACCTCCCACTCGGGGGCTTAGCTGCAGTCCAGTACTCGCCTAAGTATTTAAAAATCCTACCGAGTGGAGAGCAAACCTCCCACTCGGGGGCTTAGCTGCAGTCCAGCACTCGCCTAAGTATTTAAAAATCCTACCGAGTGGAGAGGAAACCTCCCACTCGGGGGCTTAGCTGCAGTCGAGTACTTGCCTAAGTATTTAATCCATTCCGATCTGCAAGGACGACGAGGTGCAGGTCGACTGCTACCTTCTCCTTCGGAGCTACGCCACAAATACAACATGCGCTCTGCAAGGATGACGAGGTGCAGGTCGACTGCTGCCTTCTCCTTCGGAGCTACGCCACAAATACAACATGCGCTCTGCAAGGACGACGAGGTGCAGGTCGACTGCTACCTTCTCCTTCGGAGCTACGCCACAAATACAACATGCACTCTGCATGGACGACGAGGTGCAGGTCAACTGCTGCCTTCTCCTTCGGAGCTACACCACAAATACAACATGCGCTTCGTTCCGATCCGCAAGGACGACGAGGTGCAGGTCGACTGCTACCTTCTCCTTCAGAGCTACGCCACAAATACAACGTGTGCTCCATCCTGATCCGCAAGGACGCAGGTCGACTGCAATCTGTGCTCCATCCCTACCTGCAAGAGCGATGAAGTGCAAGTCGACTGGACTTTCCACCTCAGAGCTGCGTCTCAAGCACTAAAGTATATTCCAAGTGAAGAACAAAGTTCTCTCGAAGACAAATGCAAGCATATTCAACGATAAGCCAAGTTCAGATAACATCCTACGGATTCAGAAGTGCTCAGGAGTCAAGCCTGTAAAAGTTTATCGGTTACAAAACCACTCGGCATTTCGAGGCAAATTTAAGGCAAAGCATAGAAGTTTTTTACTCCTCAGGTGGAGGACTGGAGGGTGCGACAAACTGGTCCAAGTCAATTCCGTTAGCAATCCGAGTGGCAGCAGCAGTGAAGGTCTCCATGAAAGATTGGAAGTCATGCTTCTTGGTATTGGCGACTTTGATGGACGCCAACTTTTCCTCTCGCGCATCCTTGCAGTGAACACGGACCAGGGACAGAGCAACGTCAGCGCCGCACCTAGCAGAAGACTTCTTCCATTCTTGCACTCGACCTGGAACTTCATTCAGTCGAGTCATTAGAGACTCGAGGTCATTTTGAAGTGTCGCTCCTGGCCAGAGTGTCGTGTTGATTCGCGACGCCGCAACCTTCAGTCGAGCAAGGTAGTCAACCACACCAGCAACACGAGACTCCAGTCGGAGCACTTTCATAGCAGCTTCATCCTTCACAAGAGAGTTAATGGGGTCCAAGCTTGTCTCTACTCGACTGGTCTCCTCCTCGAAGTTTTGGCAGAATTCTGTAAACACAATTCAAAGATAATCCAGCAATTCTACGATAAGTCGATGATAACAAGTCAGTCGGGTAGGAGACATTACCCTCAAGCATGATGAATAACTTCTTGGCGAGCCCTCCTAGATAAGCCTCCAGATCGTTCTTCTTCCCCACCAGTTCACTAACCTTGTCATTCAAAGCTATCTTATCATTCTTCAGACGGCTGACCTCCTTGTTGGACGCATAGAGAGCAGCTTTCGGATTGGCGTTCTCCTCTTCAAGTTTACCGACTGAAGCCAATTTTTCTTCCGCAAGCTTCGTTTTGTCCAAAGCTGCCTTCTGTGCCTCGGCAAGGTCATGGTCCTTCTTCTTCAGAGCCTCCTTCGTTTTATCTACAAAATGACAATGAGATCAGAATCAGGAATGGGCAGAAAGATAAAGATAGTCGTCAAGATTCTCACCAACCATACCTTTTGCTTCATCTTTCGCCTTCTTAAAGTTCTCCTGAACAAGTTTCAATTCAAGGTCGAGCTGGATCTGTTTGTTTTCCAATTCAGTATAGCGAGCCACAAGCTCACAAGATTTCTGCGAAGGGTCAGTCGATAGACATCAAAGATTGGTTGCTTCCGAGTGACTAAGAAAAATCGTAACATTTCTAAGACTACAGCCGAATCAAAATATTCAACAGTAGTCTCGGGGACTACACCCAGTGGGTGCACTCAGCGTGCCCCCACTGGTTCTACTGACTCGGTCCGATCAGTCGGTCGAAAGAGACAAAGAGGTTATGATCCTAAAATTATAACACTATAGCTAACTGCCAGTAGTCAGCCATGGTCTCATCATGATCTACTAAAGAAAAAGAAAAAGAAAAAAACATAGGTTCTTCAGACCTTAGTCGACTGCCAGCAGTCGACCATTGTCTCGGGGACCACACCCAATGGGTGCACTCAGCGTGCCCCCACTGGTTATAAGATTCCATTCGACATGGTTCGACCAGACCGAGTGAAGAAGTTAGAGTGAAGAAATTCAAAATACAAAGACTACAGTCGACTGCCAGCAGTCCACCATAGTCTCGGGGACTACACCCAGTGGGTGCACTCAGCGTGCCCCCACCAATCCAAAAATTCAATCGACACACCCAGTGGGTGTACAGATACAAAGATCTTCGGAAAAAAGTCTGCAGATAGCATATCCTAACAGAACAAGCAGTGACCAACTAACCTGGACATTGCTCTGAAGGGCTAAGCTAGCATCATAGGCCACTTGGCTGGCTTCTCGAATCGCCTTCACCTGCTCCATCATGATCTCCGCCTGGCATATAGCCTCCTTAGCAGCACCCACTTGGTCCTCTGGGACGTGGTGTGTGGCGAAAAGGGAGGGCGGGTCAGCAGTCGACGACGAAGGTCGAACACTCGTCAGCGGCATAGCGAAGGACACAGAATTCCGAGTGATATTACCACCATCCTGAACTGGTGCCTCAGGCACTGATGCAGTCTGAGTGGTCTTACCAGCCGGCGCCTTTCTATTCCTCCTCGGCCTCAGCGGCGCCTCATTGTCATCATCAGGGTGATCAATGACATGAGGAGGGGCTACAGGAAAAATCCAAAGTTAAAATCGAAATCCAATCGACCAAAAGTGAAATTACAGAGAGCATACCAAGGTTGGAGGTGGCAGCGTCTTCCATTTCCTGGTCTTCATTCTTGGTGGAGGTCTCGGAGGTAGCAGCATTGTAGATTTCAGAAACTAGTCGGTTAGTCAATGAGTCGACCAAGAGTCTGTCCATGCTAAATGAGAAAACACAAGTTCTGTTGTTACCCGAAAATGGTGGGAATGGTCCTTCTCATCTTGGGCAAGGCCTTCGGCGGCTTTGATGACGCCGCTCGTGGATGCTTCGGTGCTTTTTCAGTCGGCGCCGGAGAAGCCGTACGAGGGCGCTTTGATGATTGCCCAACAGGCGCAGTCGCTTTGTCACGCTCGCTCGCGGGGTCGTGGGTGAGCTTGGATCGCCTTTCCGTGCGAGGGGGATCGACTTCCTCCTCCTCCTCTTCACTGGAGCCGTCGTCATCCTCTTCCCCCTCACCATCAGATTGCCACTCCTCCTCACTTTCACCTCCGCTCGCCTCTCCCTCCTCGGCCTGTTCTTACGCCCCGTTGGGCATCGAGTACATCTCAGTAGTGGCCTAGAAGACAACAAACAAGACAAAAGTCAGTCGACTGATTTTAAGCAAACAGAATGAACAAAACAAGGTCACAGTCGGAGATGCAGAATCGGACCTGGTCTACTTCGTATGATTGGCCGAGTGGAGGAATCCTCCTGGCTCCTCGGGGGTTGTCTTTGTTCCCTGTGATACTCGACAACCACCCCTCCAACGTAGCCTCTTCGACCTCCTCCGGGTGAATCCGAGTGGTGTCATCGAGACCCGAATACATCCACATTAGATGGTCACGAGCTTGGAGCGGTTAGATACGTCTCCTGAGGAAGACCTCTAACAAATCCATAACAGTCACCCCATCGCGGACAAGCTGAACCACTCGACCAACCAACACTTTGACTTGAGCCTTCTCTTCTGGTGTCACTTTTAGAGAGGAAGGTTTTGCTGCTCGGTTCAGGGAGAAAGGGGGGAGACCCGTCGCCTGTCCTGGAGTCGGCTAGTCTTGGTAGTAGAACCAGGTCGACTGCCACCCGCGGACCGAATCAGGAAGAGTTATAGCTGGAAAACAACTTTTGCTTCTCATCTGGATCTCAAGGCCCCCGCACATCTGAATCACTTGTGTCCTATCGTCACTCGACTTGGCTTTCTTAACCGACTGAGAACAACAAGTGAAAATGTGCTTGAAGAGGCCCCAATGAGGACGGCAACCCAAGAAATTCTCGCACAAAGACACGAAGGCAGCAAGGTACACGATGGAATTCGGAGTGAAGTGGTGGAGTTGCGCTCCGAAAAAGTTCAAGAAACCCCGGAAAAAAGGATGAGGGGGCAAGGAGAATCCGCGGTCGACGTGAGTGGGGATAAGGACACACTCACCCTCGAGAGGCTGTGGCTCGATCTCGTTCCCCGGGAGGCGCGCAGATTCGTGAGGAATGACTCCCCCCTCGGCCAGGTCATCAAGGTCTTCCTGACGAATCGCCGAGGGCATCTAGTCGCCCTGGATCCAGCCCCGCAGCAAGGCAGACCTCGAGGAAGATCCGCCCCAACCGGACTTCTTCGCCTTCGCCTGCGCCGTCGCCTTCTTCGCGCGCTCCAGGGCCGCCGTCTTCTCCTTCACCATCGCCACAGACGAAGCCTGAACAGACCGACGGCACCAGGACGAGAGTAGAGGTGGCGGAGGAATTCGAGAAGAAAGGGGAAAAATGGAGGCGCACTGTTCAAAGGCCCTGGGCTAGCGGCTTGTATGGAGTTGCTTCCGAGTGACTGACCGGTAGGCCCAGACGATCCTGTCAAATCTCGCAACAGTCGCGCGCGCGATACGTGGCAAAAAAGGTGGCGTGGAGATCGAGGCGTCTCCGCCCTATCCTGTCCGATTACTGCAGCCTCCTCCTCCCCGCGCGCTTCCCAAAATTCGAATCTCGCAAAATCCACGAGCAGCAGAACAACTTGTCAGACGGAGGACCTCCTCCACACCGTCACTCGGAGCTTTTCTAGTAAAGAAGTTCACTGGACTGAAACCAAGAATGGATCAAGGCAACCGAAAAACAAGTTGGTGTCGTTACTTAAGTTCATGGATCCAGAACAAGATACGCTCATAGGACGAAAAATGGGTCGGAAGAGTTCTCAACTCCTTCCCCACTCAAACCTCGATCCATTCGGGGGCTAATGATGAAGCTATGTACCTAGGGTAGGGTCATGGACCTATACAAACTACCCTCCCCAAGGACATCTCTAGGAGAAACCACCTGTCAATCGACACAGAAGTATTCCACTCGACGGAGTCGAAGACACTCGACCATGAAGCCAACCACTCGACAGCTAGGAGATCTAAAGTCACTCTGCACACAAACGATCGATCATTAAGTAGCTTTTATGGTCATCATAGCACTTTATTTGTGGCGTTATCAGTAACGCCTGATCTTAATGTACCTTAAACCCTACATAACTGAGGGCCGGAGGGGTCTGGCGAACTCCATATAAGCCACCCCCTCCTCAGTGTAAAAGGTTCGCACCCCTGTAACTCATACACACATAATCCAGTCGACCGCCTCCGGGCTCCGAGACGTAAGGCTGTTACTTCCTCCGAGAAGGGCCTGAACTCGTAAACCTCTTGCGTATACAACTACTCCATAGTTAGCATCTTGCCTCTCCATTCCTACCCCCTACACTACTGTCAGACTTAGAACCACGACAAGGACCAAGTCCCCTTCCTGGAATGCACGACCCCTTACGTTCTTGGCGTGGAATCGACGTAAGTCTTGCTGATAAACGGTCGACCGGATCAAAGCCATCTCTCTCTCTTCCTCCAAGAGGTCGACTACGTCTTATCGAGCTTGCTCTGCTTCTTCTTCTGAGAATAGTACGACTCGGGGAGCATTGTGGAGCAAATCGCTCGGCAAAAGGGCTTCGGCTCCGTAGACCAGAAAGAAAGGAGTTCGTCCAGTCGGCCGATTGGGGGTTGTCCTCAGCCCCCAAAGCACCGATGAGAGCTCATCGGCCCAAGCCCCTGCCGCATACTTGAGGTCGCGCATTAGCCGAGGCTTCAACCCTTTGAGAATCAATCCATTCGCTTGCTCAGCTTTTCCATTCGACTGGGGATGGGCGACTAAAGCGTAATCGACCCTCGTGCCCTGGGAGGCGCAAAAAGCTTTGAACTCTTCAGAATCGAAGTTCGAGCCGTTATCAGTGATGATGCTATGAGGGACGCTGTATCTGAATATAAGTTCTCTGATGAAACTCACGGCTGTGCTCGCTTCAAGGCTCTTAATGGGCTTGGCTTCGATCCATTTGGTGAACTTATCGACTGCTACCAGCACATGAGTAAGTCCACTCCTGCCTGTCCTCAGAGGTCCTACCATGTCCAATCCCCAAATGGCGAAGGGCCAGACGAGTGGAATAGTCTTCAGAGCTGACGCGGGTTTGTGAGACATGTTGGAATAAAACTGACAACCTTCACACTCGTCCACTATTTCCTTTGGCATCTCGTTAGCGCGCAGCCAGTAAAACCCGGCGAGGTATGCTTTGGCTACGATGGTCCGAGAGGACGCATGGTGACCACAGGTCCCCGAGTGGTTATCGTTAAGGATCATTCGGCCTTCTTCTGGCATGATGCACTTCTGGCAGGCTCCAGTTACACTCTCTCTGAACAACTGTCCTCTTATGAAAGTAAAGGATTTGGACCGTCGGACGATCTGTTGAGCTTCTTCTTCATCCTCTGGGAGTTCCTTCCTAAGAATATATGTGATGTATGGTACTGTCTAGTCGGGAGTGATGACCAAAATCTCCATGATTAAGTCGACCATGGCCGGGACTTCGACTTCAGTGGGATCTGTGGCACTCTTGGGCTGCGGTGACTCTTCGGTGAAAGGATCTTCTGGAACTGAAGGTGAATGGATATGTTCCAGAAACACGTTTCGGGGAATAGCCTCTCTCTTTGAGCCTATCTTGGCCAACTCATCTGCAGCTTGATTTTTCAGTCGGGGTATATGGTGGAGCTCCAAACCTTCAAACCTCTTCTCCAGCTTTCTCACTGCATTGCAATAACCGGTCATTGCTGAGCTTCCGACACCCCATTCCTTCATGACTTGGTTAACCACCAAATCAGAATCGCCGTAGACCATAAGGCGACGGGCGCCGAGTGAAATGGCCATACGCAACCCGTATAGAAGTGCTTCATATTCGGCTTCGTTATTGGAGGAATCAAAATGGATCTGGAGAACGTAACTAAGCCTGTCTCCGGGGGGGATACCAAAACTACTCCAGCACCTGAACCATTCAGCATCTTGGAGCCATCAAAAAACATAGTCCAATATTCCGAGTGAACTTGAGTCGGCAATTGCTGTTCAATCCACTCGGCCAGAAAATCTGCAATTGCTTGGGACTTGATAGCCTTCTTTGCCTCGAACATCTAAAGGGAGGAGTTCAATCGCCCATTTGGCCACTCGACCAGTTGCATCTCTATTATTCAGAATTTCGGATGGTGGTGCATCGCTGATGACTGTAATGGAGTGGTCAGAGAAGTAATGCACAACCTTCTTCATGGTCATGTATATTCCATAGACAAGCTTCTGATAATGCGGGTATCGTTTCTTGGATGGAGTCAAAACTTCAGAGAGATAATAGACTGGGCGTTGAACTTTGTAGGCTTTTCCTTCTTCCCGCTCGACCGTAAGTACTATACTGACAACTTGTCTAGTGGCTGCAATGTAGAGCTGTAAAGGCTCTTTGCTGATTGGCGCAGCGAGCACCGGCTGGGTGGAAAGCAGGGTTTTGAGTTCAAACGCTGCTTCAGCTTCATCAGTCCACTCGAACTTATCAGACTTCTTCATCAATCGGCAAAGAGGCAAGGCCTTTTCACCGAGACGAGAAATGAATCGACTCAAAGCGGCGAAACAACCAGTCAGCTTCTGAATGTCATGCACCCGCACGGGGCGTTTCATTCGGAGGATGGTATCAACTTTCTCTAGATTGGCGTCGATCCCTCGTTCAGAAACAAGAAAACCGAGTAACTTTCCTCCTAGAACTCCGAACGTGCATTTTGATGGATTAAGCTTGATATCGTATCTTCTGAGGTTGGCAAAGGTTTCTGCAAGGTCAGTCAATAGATCAGAACCTTTGCGAGACTTGACCACAATTTCATCCATGTACGCTTCCACATTCCGACAGATTTGAGTGAGCAGGCACTTCTGAATCATTCTCATGAATATGGCTCCAGCATTTTTCAAACCAAAAGGCATGGTGACATAGCAAAAGCACCCGAATTGGGTGATGAAGGCTGTTTTTATTTCATCGGGACCATACAGTCGGATCTGATGGTATCCGGAATATGCATCTAAGAAAGACAAGCGTTCACACCCTGCAGTCGAGTCAACAATCTGATCGATGCGAGGGAAAGGAAAGTGATCTTTTGGGCAGGCCCGATTGATATGCTTGAAATCAATGCACATACGAAGTGAATTATCCTTCTTAGGAACCATGACTACGTTGGCTAGCCACTCGGAGTGGTAGATTTCACGGATGAACTCTGCTGCCAACAGTCGAGCTACTTCTTTGCTGGTTGCTTTCCTCTTCTGCACGATGGACCGCCGAAGATGTTCTTTGACGGGTTTTATTTTGGGGTCGACACGCAAACGGTGCTCGGCCGGTCCTCTGGGTACACCCGGCATGTCAGAAGGTTTCCATGCAAAGATGTCCCAGTTCTCACGGAGGAACTGGACGAGCGGTTCTTCCTATTTGCTATCGAGTGTCGTTGATATATGGGTCAATGCGGCACTAGGATCCGCCGGGTGAATATGAATTGGCTTCGTCTCACTAGTTGATTGGAATGCAGAATCCATGGCAGGTTTCTTGGCTCTAAGCAGATCACTCGGATCCGTGTTCTTTTGATACTCTTGGAGCTCAACTGCTGCCATCTGCTCATCGGTGATCTTGGAGCCTTTCTGGAAACACTCCTCAGCCTTCTGTCGACTGCCTGTAACTGTGATCACGCCTTTGGGGCCAGGCATCTTCAGTTTGAGGTACACATAACATGGTCGATCCATAAAGCGTGCATAGTCCGGTCTACCCAAAATGGCATGATAGGCAATCTGGAAATCCACGACTTCAAATGTCAACTTTTCCTTATGGTAATGCTTTGAGTCACCGAAAACCACGTCGAGGGAGATCTGTCCGAGTGACTCGGCCTTCTTCCCAGGATTAACACCATGAAAACTCATATTGCTCTCGCTAAGCTTGGACATCAGAATGCCCATCCCCTTTAGAGTCTCAGCGTAGAGGATGTTCAAACCGCTGCCACCGTCCATCAGTACCTTGGTCAGACGAGTGCCTCCAACCACGGGGTCAACTACCAAAGCTTGCCTCCCAAGGGTGGCCACACGAGTAGGGTGGTCAGACTGGTCGAACGTAATGGCTGTCTAGGACCATCTCAGGTAGGTGGTCGTCGTCGTGGGAGCGACCATGTTCACCTCCCTGTTGATGACCTTCAGTCGACTCTTGCTTTCAATGTCAGCGAATATCATCAGTGTGGAATTGACTTTGGGATAACCATCGTCTTCCTCTTCATCTTCACCTTGGTCCGACTCCTTCTCCCTTTCAGTGGGTTGTTTCTCTCTGAACTGCTGGATTAGGAGTCGACACTGCCGGGTGGTATGCTTCGGGTAAATCAGATTACCTTCCTCATCTTTCTTTGTGTGGATGTGGCACCGCAAATCCATCACGTCATTCCCTTCCTTATCCTTCACCTTCTTAGGGGCCCAGGGCCCTTTAGGTTTTCCCTTAAACTTTCCTTGATTCACTGCCGCAATCTCTCCAGGCATTGCCGGCTCGGCCTTGCACTTCTGTTTCCGACTGGAGTTACCTCCACTGGTATCTTGCCCGACTGGTTTGCTCTTCCCTCTACGGAGTCGACCTCTTCTTCTATGTTAGCGTACCGGGTGGCTATTTCCATCATTCGAGCCAGAGTCATATCCATAGACCGACCGAATTTCAAGACCAACTCTCTGTATTTGACGCCTTCATTGAAGGCGCACACGGATTGATGCTCTAAAACATTCTCGACGGTGTGGTGCAGGGTGGACCATCTCTAGATGAACTCTCTCAAAGTTTCATTTGGCTTCTGCACGCAGTGTTGCAGCTCAGGCAATCCTCCAGGTCGCTTGCACGTGCCTTCGCAAGTTCTCACGAACACTCGGGATAGCTCTTCCCAACTGTGAATGCTGCCCGGAGCCAACTGAGTCAGCCATGCTCGGGCTGACCCTTCCAACATTAGTGGAACATGCTTCATTTCTATCTCGTTGTTACCGCCCCCAATCTGCACAGCCACTCGGTAATCTTCAAGCCAAGTTTCAGGCTTGGATTCACCAGTGAACTTACTGATCCCAGATGCCAGCCTGAAGTTGAGGGGTATCACTACTGCCCTGATGGCTCTGCTAAAACACTCGGGACCAGAAACAAGCACTCGGCTGTCACTTGGACGGCCTCTGCCAGGGTCTTCTCTGTGTGCCCTGTTCCGGTCGACCAGGCCTTGAACAAGGATAGACCTCGCGTCGAAGCCCGGTTCCCTTGGGTCGACTAAATTCCTGCGCTCACCACTGTGATGGCACCTATCATCGTTCCGACGAGGTACGTATGACGCACTCCTTGGAGGAGGCGTGGGTCCTCGACGATGATTGTCGCGGTCGAGTGGATGATCATACTGCCCACGGCCTTCACGCCACGGAGGCGGTCTTGGGCTGTGAGCCGACTGAACCGTGTCCGCTGCAACGGATCTGCTATGAATCCTATTCCGCGACTGAGATACTGCTGTATTCTGCTCTCCTGCTGCCCTGAGCAAGGCCCGGATCTGCATCAGCCCTCTGCCAGCTTCCGACTGGGAAGGTTGGATAGACTCTGCTATTCGGGCCGCAGCTGTGAGATTCTGAACTGGCATGCGATATACCTTAGGTGGAGGCGGGAAAAGCTGTCGTCGACTGGATTCATGGATCCGCTCCTGGGCGCGCTCATTGAGAGCACACTGAAGGTTATCCACTCGAGTGCGCTCAGCCAAGTTGGGGAAGCGTGCTTCCTCCAAGGGGGTTTCTTCGCTGATGGGCGTGTGAAGTGTGACCATGTTGTGACGAAGAAGATCCTCTCTCTGCTGCGAGGAGAGAGGTTCGGGATGATACTCCTCGTGGACCCGTGATGGATCACCACCAGCCTCTTCGCCATCCTCACGGCGAAAGCCAGGTGGGACACACGGACCATCAACCATCATGACTTCAGCCACAAGATCACTGCTATCGCACTCGGACGCCGTCTCCGCGGAGCCAGTCGACAGATCGAACAGGCCGTGGAGGGTTTCGTCGGGCTCGATTGCTGCAACTTGATGGGTGGCCGAACGTCGAGCCACTGCATGCCTCACCCACCACTGAAGCCGCGACTGACCGGATCACTTGCGGCAACGAATAGCGAGAAGGAAGGATGCCACCGGAGCCGACTGATACTGGGTCGACGGTTTTCGAAGAAGAACGCCATGAACGCACGCGCGAAAGTGCACCGCCCCTCGGACAGGGAGCGCCTCGACATCGAGCGGAGCTTCCTAGAGCCACGCCGAGTCGTCGGCAATGAAAACGAGCACCCCGAGACGGATCTCGCGGCCCTCAACCATCTCGCCGCCGGAAATCATGATGATGATTGGAAAACAAACTTGCAATTTCACCAACAAGTCGCTAAGACACCTGCCCCATGGTGGGCGCCAACTGTCGTGGTTCTAAGCCTAACAGTAGAAAGAGGGGGTAGGTATGGAGAGGCAAGATCTTAGCTATGGCGAGGATGTAGATGCGATGTTTACGAGTTCAGGCCCTTCTTGGAGGAAGTAATAGCCCCACGTCTCGGTGCCCGGAGGCGGTCGATTGGATTATGTGTGTTGATTTACAGAGTGTGCAAACCCTTGTGCCAGAGGAGGGGGTGGCTTATATAGAGTGCGCCAAGACCCCAGCCCCACTCCATTACATGGGAACTAATGTACATAAAGTAAGGGCGTTACTGGTAACACCAGCATTTAGTACTCTCAATGCTCATGAAGACTGGGGAGTACATATCTGGCCGTTGTGTGCTCTTCCGGCTTCTGGTGTTCGATATGGTCGAGTGATCTTCCTTGTGGTCGAGTGACGATAGGTAACGATCGTCGAGTGGTGTGTACGTCGAGTGGATTGCACTCGACGTACACGACTGGTGCTCTTCTGTTGACTCTTGGTCTTTCCATCTTCCAGGGTAGTGACCTTGGGTAGGACGTATAGGTCGAGCCTATGACCCTACCCCGGGTCTGTATCCTCGTCAGCTACCGCTACCTCTACGTCGCCATCGACAAGTTCACCAAGTGGGCAGAGGTGGAAGCTGTCCGCACCATCCCAGCCGGTTCTGCAGTCAAGTTCAGCAAGGGCCTCGTGAGCCAGTTTGGGGTACCTAATCGCATCATCACCGACAACGGTTCGCAGTTCACCAGCAATCTCTTCAAAACTTATTATGCTAACCTTGGAACGCAGATATGCTACACTTCGGTGGCGCACCCCCGGAGTAACGGCCAGGCCGAACGCGCCAACGCAGAGGTCCTGAGGGGCCTCAAGACCAGGACCTTCAAGAAGAAGCTAGAGGCCTACGGCAGGGGCTTGTACGAGGAGCTCCAGTCCGTGCTGTGGTCCATCCGCACTACCGCCACCAAGCCAACTGGCGAGAGCCCGTTCTTCCTCGTCTACAGAGTAGAGGCGGTCCTCCCTCACGAGGTCACGCGTCGCTCCGCGCAGGTCCTAGCGTTTGATGAGGCGCAATAGGACACCATGCGGGGGATGGACCTCGTGCTGGGGGAGGAGCGTCGTCGTGAAGCCACACTGCAAGCAGCGAGATACCAGCAGGTGCTGCTGCGGTATCATTGTTGCAACATCCGCCCCAAGACTCTCGAGGTAGGTGACCTTGTACTTAGGCGGGTGCTCTCCAGGGAAGGGCTGAATAAGATCTTGCCCATGTGGGAGGGCCCGTTCAAGGTTGTCCATGGTTCTAGGCCTGGTGCCGCGCGCCTAGAGACTCAGGAGGGGGTACCCATCCCAAACGCCTGGAACATCCAGTATCTCCGGAAGTTTTACCTCTGAAGAAAGGCCCAGTGCCTGTGAAGAAGGCCCGGTGCTTGTTAAGCTCGCCGCCCGAAGAAAGGCCCGGTGCCTGTGAAGAAGGCCCAGTGCCTGTGAAGCTCGCCGCCCATGACACTCTCACGTAATAATGAGTTGAGGTTGTACACGCCCCGGAGTCTCCAGAGTGCCGCCCTCGGGCCTCGGGGGCTCTCGCCCACACCCAGTGGCAGCACTTAGCTCCGCGCTGGTGAGAAGACGTCAAAGACTAGACTACGTGCCGGACGCGGCTTTTCATTTTCTTTCCGCAGTTGGCTTGTTCTCCCTTGTTTGAACGTTTATTAAAGTTGCTTCTAGAGTTATTTGCCGTCTTCTGGCCCTGTTCTCTGTTTTCAGCTTTCGCCTGACTTGTTCTCTCTCTTGCAAACCTCGCGAGGGGCTGCGTGGGCGCCCTCGTGAGCGTTTCCCCTCTTAATTTTCGTGAGGCTCTCTCATTCGAGTTCACTGTGGGAGCACCCTCCCAGTCCATGTCCCTCGGTCATCGCGACACGAAGCACCGGGCCATGGCCGGCAACCCTCACAACCAAGGTTCAGAAATGATTCTCCCAACAGACTTTTTGCAGCTCTTAAGGCGCCCGGCGAGGCCTCAAGCAAGCACCTCGCGAGGCCGAAACTACTGCAAGCGTCCCGAGCTAAGTTATTCCTACGCGCAGACACATAACAACGACACCATAACACAGCACTAGAACAATAAATGCAATATTATAATCAGGGGATCATAGTCTGTTGCACGCCCCCACGGGGCCCCATACTTCTCTCTCTTGATGCAAGAAAAGGATGGAAAACAAAATAAAAGCAGCGCGTGCCTTGCAACAGCTCGCGAGGAGGGATCTGCGTCGTCCTCCCGAGCTCAATCGGACTCCGCCTCACGCTTTACCGGAGCGCGGCGACGGGACGACCCGCCATCGCCCTCGAAGCGGGCGCGGCGGCGTTGTGACTGATCGGGGCCACCGCTGGAGGAGCTGTCACCGGAGGAGGAGCCGTTGAGGCTTGACGAGCTGCGGTCGCCACCGGGAGCGGGTTCGCCTTCGCCCTCGTCACGGCCGTCGCCAAGGCCGAGCACCTCGTCGCCATCATCGTCTTCAGGGCAGCACCCAACACGGCGGCCATCTTCTCCGAACATCCTCACATAGAGGGGCGCGTCGCCGTCATACTTGAAGTGGATGGTGCACCGCCTTCCTAGGCCACGCGTGCGGGCAAACGTCTGCCAGCCCCGGGTCAGGGCTACATTGCTGGCGACGGAGATCTCAACCGCGACCCAAGAGGCCCTGCTGCAGCAGCCATCCGCCTGCAACCAAAGCCCACCGACGCCAGCGGCCGGCAGTTCACCGGCGAAGAAGCGAGGGAGCTGGAGCCAGTTGCCGGCCGGGGTGTCCAACCACACAACAAACTCCGGCAGCACCTCTGCCGAATGGAAGCGCGGCCGGGGAGGCTGTGCAGCCACGGCACACCCTCCCCCACCAAGTGGACTGCCTCGACATGGGCGGCCACCACCGCGTGAAGGACCACCGCCGCGACCATGAGAAGCCACGGCAGGGGGCGCGGGATGCTTGCGAGGACGACCGCGGCCGTGCTTGGGCGAAGGAGAGCCAGGCCCTCCCTAGCAAGCCTTCCCCTTCTCCGCGGCCGAGAACCTCTTCACGGGCGCAATGGGTTGCTGCAAGCAATAGGAGCGAGGAGGGAGAAGAAGCAGGCGGAGCAAGAGGAGATGGGAAATGGGGGCTTTCATCCCTCCTCATTTAGTATCCCAAGGGAGGCCAACTGTCGACCTCCATAATCACAGGTAATGCTGACTCCTTTTTGCATGCAGCAGGGACTCGTCAAATCAGGCAGTTGCCGAGGCAGCATGGGGAAGCGGAGACGCCCACGTCCAATCAGTCGCCACGCGTCGACCACGGCCGCTGGCTGTTGGGGCCCGCGGCGCTCCGTACTTGCCCTTGGGATTCGCTGCTAGGCCAAGTCCGAGCATGCCTTGGGCCCGGGGGCTACTGTCGGTGTTCTGGGAACGGGGGTCCCCAGACTTGCCTACCTGTGGCCTGCTGCATGGCTCACCCAGTGGCCCAGTACGGCTCGTCTTCATCAACCAAAGCTTAAGACCCTCACTAGGGGCCAAGCCTTGCGGGGCGGATGACGCAAGGCCTCCTTAGGAGTGGCCTCACTAGGCAGGCTCGCGAGGAGGCGGAGAGATCAAGGCGAGGGGTACCTCGCGAGTTTCTCATGACACAAGGCATGACGATCAAGACCAGGCGGGCGCCAGCCCGCAGTGTCCTTGTTTCCTCTTTGGTGCAAAGGAGGAAAGCGCAGGCGTGGAGTACCGAGGCATCAGGCAAAGGTTTCCTTATCGGTGCAACGAGACCAAGACCAGTAGGACGGCAGGACGGAGGTCACCATGGAGCCCAAGACGGCGTCATCACCAGCACCTTTGGCAATCGAAGACCACCTTTAGTCAGGATAGCTTGTACTAGCTGTCCCCTTGCAAAATGGCCGTTGTCGGATCCCTTCCCGCTCAATATTTGGGAAGAGGACCAGTGCCTCTATATATAAGGCTAGCTACCACAGTAGAAGAACAAGTTAAGTTCATTTGCACGCCACACCAGCCCAAGAACACCTCTCCTCGCGAGGCTATTCTTCCATTATACTGTTCATCATTGATACGTCTCCAACGTATCTACTTTTCCAAGCACTTTTGCCCTTGTTTTGGACTCTAACTTACATGATTTGAATGAAACTAACCCGGACTAACACTGTTTTCAGCAGAACTGCCATGATGTTGTTTTATGTGTAGAAAAGAAAAGTTCTCGGAATATCCTAAAAATTGATGGAGGCACTTTTTGGAATTAATAAGAATTTCTGGGCGAAAGAAATACACTAGGGGGCCCAGGGTCTGTCCACGAGACAGGGGGGCGCCCCCCTGTAGGGCGCGCCCTCCTATCTTGTGTGCCCCCTGGACCTCCATCGACCTCAACTCCAACTCCATATATTCACGTTTGGGGAGAAAAAAAATCAGAGAGAAAGTTTCATCGCGTTTTACGACACGGAGCCGCCGCCAAGCCCTAATATCTATCGGGAGGGCTGATCTGGAGTCCGTTTGGGGCTCCGGAGAGGGGTATTCGTTGTCGTCATCATCATCAACCATCCTCCATCACCAATTTCATGATGCTCATTGCCGTGCGTGAGTAATTCCATCGTAGGCTTGCTGGACGGTGATGGGTTGGATGAGATTTACCATGTAATCAAGTTAGTTTTGTTAGGGTTTGATCCCTAGTATCCACTATGTTCTGAGATTGATGTTGCTATGACTTTGCTATGCTTAATGCTTGTCACTAGGGCCTGAGTGCCATGATTTCAGATCTGAACTTATTATGTTTTCATGAATATATGTGTGTTCTTGATCCCATCTTGCAAGTCTATAGTCACCTATTATGTGTTATGATCCGACAACCCCGAAGTGACAATAATCGGGATACTTCTCGGTGATGACTGTAGTTTGAGGAGTTCATGTATTCACTATGTGTTAATGCTTTGTTCCGGTTCTCTATTAAAAGGAGGCCTTAATATCCCTTAGTTTCCGCTAGGACCCCACTGCCACGGGAGGGTAGGACAAAAGATGTCATGCAAGTTCTTTTCCATAAGCACGTATGACTATTTACGGAATACATGGCTACATTACATTAATGAATTGGAGCTAGTTCTATGTCACCCTATGTTATAGCTATTACATGAGGAATCGCATCCGGCATAATTATCCATCACTGATCCATTGCCTACGAGCTTTTCATATATTGTTCTTTGCTTATTTACTTTTCCGTTTCTACTGTTACAATCACTACAAAAACCCCAAAAACATTTATCTTTACTTTTGCTACCGTTACCTTTATTATCATACCACTTTTGCTACTAAACACTTTGCTACAGATACTAAGTTATCCAGGTGTGGTTGAATTGACAACTCAACTTCTAATACTCAAGAATATTCTTTGGCTCCCCTTGTGTCGAATCAATAAATTTGGGTTGAATACTTTACCGTCGAAAGCTGTTGCGATCCCCTACACTTGTGGGAACAAAGCTCTATTCTCTGAGTCACTTGGGATTTATATCTGTTGATCACTATGAAGAACTTGAAAGACGATCAAACTACTATTTTGCCCTCAACTATGAGGGGAGGTAAGGAACTGCCATCTAGCTCTGCACTAGATTCTCCTTCCATTATTAGTAAGCTTGCGACACCTAAACCTGCTACTGCTATGAATTCTAATATGTCGCATGTTATTGATGATGCCACTTCTGCTATGCATGATGAAACTGCTTCTGTGCTTGATACTACTTTGCCATTAGGTGAATTTCTTGATGAACAACTTGCTAGAGTTAGGGGGAATGAAATTACTGAAGAACCTATTATTGATGATAGTGATGATGAAGGTTCTCCCAATGATTATGTATTGCTTGTTGTTCCTAAGGGTTATGTTATGAATGAAGAAGCTGCTAGGGAAATCTTTGCTTGCAATGATAGATATGATCTTAAGAAATTATTAGCTAAATGGAAGCAACAGTCTCTTAATGCTAGAATGAAACCCGATCCTGCTTTTGCTACTTCACCTATATTTGTTACTGATAAGGATTTTGAATTCTCTATTGATCCTGAAATTATTACTTTAGTTGAATCTGATCCTTTTTATGGCCTTGAATCTGAAACTGTTGTGGCACATCTTACCAAGTTGAATGATATAGCTACCCTGTTTACTCATGATGAGAAGTCTCGCTATTTTTATATCCTTAAGATATTTCCGTTCTCATTAAAGGTTGATGCTAAGACTTGGTATAATTCTCTTGGTCCTGGTTGTGTGCGTAGTCCCCAGGATATGATTTATTACTTCCCTACTAAATATTTCCCTGCTCATAAGAAACAAGCTGCCTTGCGGGAAATATATAATTTTGTGCAAATCAAAGAAGAGAGTCTCCCACAAGCTTGGGGGAGGCTTCTCCGGTTACTTAATGCTTTGCCTGATCATCCTCTTAAGAAAAATGAAATACTTGATATCTTTCATAATGGACTAACCGATGTTTCCAAGGACTACTTGGATAGTTGTGCTGGTTGTGTTTTCAGGGAAAGAACAGTCGACGAAGCTGAAATATTACTGAATAATATGTTGACTAATGAAAATAATTGGACTCTTCCTGAGCCAATTCCTGAAGTAATTCCTGAACCAATTGAGCCAACTCCTGAGCCTATTCCTAAACCCACTCCGAAGAAGAGAGGTGTTTTGTTTCTCAGTCCTGAAGATATGCAAGAGGCAAAGAAATCAATGAAAGAAAAAGGTATTAAAGCTGAAGATGTTAAGAATTTACCTCCTATTGAAGAAATACATGGTCTTAATGTACCGCCTGTTGAAGAACCATATTGTCTTGATAATCCAACACGGGTAGTAAAGGTAAATTCTCTCTATAGATATGACAAAGTTGAAATCCCCTCTACTAAATTTCATAGCCCATGCTTAGATGAATTTGATGACTTTATGGCTAGACAAGAAAGTTTTAATGCTTATGTTGGTAGAGAGTTAAAGAATAATGCTTTCGAGATAGGACGCGTAAGCGATAATCTGGCTAGAGTTAAAGATGAACTTCACCTCGTTAGAAAATATGCTTCTATGGTTGCTACTCAAGCTGAGAAAGTACTTAAAGCTCAGAATGATTTGCTTGATGAATTAAATAATAAAAGTGACTTTGCTGTTAGAGTGGCTACTAGAACTGGTAGAATGACTCAGGAACCTTTGTATCCTGAAGGCCACCCTAAGAGAATCGAGCAAGATTCTTAGAGAAACAATCTAGAGGTACCTAGTTCTTCTAAAAAGAAGAAGAAGAAAGACGATAGAACTTTGCATGCTTCTAGTGAACCTACTGTAGACACACCTGAGAATCCTAATGATATTTCTATCTCTGATGCTGAAACACAATCAGGTGATGAACATGAACCTAGTGATAATGTTCATGACAATGTTCATGTTGATGCTCAACCTAGCAAAAACAATGATGTAGAAATTGAACCTGCTGTTGATCTTGATAACCCACAATCAAAGAATCAACGTTATGATAAGAGAGATTTTGTTGCTAGGAGGCACGGTAAAGAAAGAGAACCATGGGTTCAGATACCCATGCCCTTTCCTCGTAAACCATCCAAGTCAAAGGATGATGAGGATTTTGAGCACTTTGTTGAAATGATTAGACCTATTTTCCTACGTATGCACTTAACTGATATGCTGAAAGTAAATCCTTATGCTAAGTATATGAAGGATATCATCACAAATAAAAGAAAGATACCGGAAGCAGAAATTTCCACCATGCTTGCTAATTACACTTTTAAGGGTGGAATACCAAAGAAACTTGGAGATCCGGGTGTACCAACTATACCATGTTCCATCAAAATAAATTGTGTTAGAACTACTTTATGTGGTCTTGGAGCCGGTGTTAATGTTATGCCTCTCTCTTTATATAGTAGACTTGAATTGAATAAGTTGGCAGCTACTGAAATATCTTTGCAAATGGCTGATAAATCAACTGCTATACCTGTCGATATTTGTGAGGATGTGCCTGTTGTAGTTGCAAATGTCACTATCTTAACGGACTTTGTTATTCTTGATATTCCCGAGGACGATAGTATGTCTATTATCCTTGGTAGACCTTTTCTTAATACTGGAGGGGCTGTTATTGATTGCAACAAAGTCAATGTCACTTTTCATGTTAATGGTAATGAGCATATGGTACACTTTCCGAGGAAACAATCTCAAGTTCATAACATCAATTCTATTGGAAAAGTTCCAACTATTATTATTGGAGGTTTTGAATTTCCTCTCCCTACTGTCAAGAAAAAGTATGATATTCTTATTGTTGGGGATTTTCATATACCCGTTGAGGTAACTTAGTGTTATTCGAAATTTCTCTGGTTCCATGTTATTCAGAATGAGTTTGTTAACAAGACTTGATCAACCTTGTTATTGGATTCATTTTGATGATCATGAGATGGATGAAACTAGAAGGCACAACCTTTTGTACCCACTTTTTACTTTCTGTTTTTTAGAATAAATAAAGAAAAAATAGTACTATCCGTCTGTTTACTGAATTATCCGTGCAATAAAAAATAGTCCGAAAATAAAAGTGCTCCAAATGCCCTGCAAATTTAGTATGATTTTTTCTGGAATATTTGAGGATTTTAGGCACTGAAAACACTTCAGGAGGGGCAAGCACCAGGCCACGAGAGTGGAGGGCGCCCCCCCTATAGGGTGCGCCCCCTGTCTCGTGGGCCCCTAGTGGCCCCCCTCCACTTATGCCAGCACCCACACACTTCATCTTCTACCCAAAAAAATCCCCATCCAGCTCAAGCACGAGTTCTAGCTCGTTTTCCTGCGATTTTCGATCTCCTTGCTCAAAGCTCCATTCATAAAACTGCTTTAGGAGATTGTTGCTTGGTATGTGACTCCTCCATTGGTCCAATTAGTTTTTGTTCTAGTACTTTATTCATTGCAATTTTTCGCTGCATAGGTGACCATGTTCTTGAGTTTGCATGTTAAACTTTTGAGGTCCCAAGCAATTCTGATGCATGATATAGGCTCTAGGCACTTGTAGGAGTAGTTGCTACCAATCTTGTTTAGTTTTATTCACTTTTATTTTGAAGTTACTAAAATTTGAGAAATTTTCAAAAAAAGAATTATGCTTAGAAGAATGTACCAAGGTGGCTCCTCGGCAAAGAAAGGGCCAAGGATTGCTATACGTGAGCAAGATGTTGAATTGCCGAGGAACGCGGATGTACGAGCTTGTGAGTGGCCATCCGATGATTTTATGGTCGAAGCAGGCTTCAAGGAGGAATTTGACGCGTATGTACGTAATGCTGAGCTGGAGGACTTCTTACAAGATAAGTGTCATCAGTACTATCAATTGACTGATTCCTTTGTGGGGAGGTTCCAATATATCTGTGCGCGTAATTCTCCTAGTGTCATGTTTGATATTTATGATACATCTTATACCATGGACTAAGAGGATTTCACAACTGCTTGCAAACTCCCGCAGTGGGATAATATTAATGATCCTCGCAAATCTGAATTTAGAGATTTTCTTGATAGTATTACTGTGGGAGAATCTAGGGACATAGCACAAGCTACCATAGAGAGCATTCATTTTCCTGCTATACATTATTTTGCTCTCTTTATTGGTAGATGCATTAACGGTAAGGACGATGCATGTCACATGTGTGTCCCTGATCTTTGTGTCCTCAAGAGTGCTGTGTCAGGTTATAAAGGTTATAACTTGGGGGCAATAGTTGCACGTAGGTTGCAGAATAATAGTAGAAAGGGGGATTTATTTGGAGGAATTTATGCAACCCGTGTGGCTAATTTTATTAATATAGCCCCATGAGAGGGGGATATGATTTTACCTCCTGTTTATTTCGATAAAGAAGCTATGTTCAATCATCATTTTCTAGAGAGGAATGAACAATTCCTCCATTATCGACTAATCTATGACAGACGCAACGTCATCCCTGTTACTCTTCCTACTCCCTACCTTTTTTATTATCAGGCAAAAGGAAGATATGTTGTCACCACAGAGGAAGCAGCTGAATACGAGAGGGGAATGGAGGCAGCTCGCCAACACGCTGCTGCTCAAGAGGCGTGTCGGTGTCAAAACCGGCGGATCTCAGTAGGGGGTCCCGAACTGTGCGTCTAGGCGGATGGTAACAGGAGACAAGGGACACGATGTTTTACCCAGGTTCGGGCCCTCTTGATGGAGGTAAAACCCTACGTCCTGCTTGATTAATATTGATGATGTGTATTACAAGAGTGGATCTACCACGAGATCAATGAGGCTAAACCCTAGAAGCTAGCCTATGGTATGATTGTTGTAATGGATGTTGTGTCCTATGGACTAAAGCCCTCCGGTTTATATAGACACCGGAGAGGGCTAGGGTTACACAGAGTCGGTTACAATGGTAGGAGATCTACATATCCGTATTGCCAAGCTTGCCTTCCACGCCAAGGAAAGTCCCATCCGGACACGGGACGAAGTCTTCAATCTTGTATCTTCATAGTCTTGGAGTCCGGCGGATGATGATAGTCCGGCTGTCCGGACACCCCCTAGTCCAGGACTCCCTCAGTAGCCCCTGAACCTGGCTTCAATGACGATGAGTCCGGCACGCATAATGTTCGGCATTGCAAGGCGGGTTCCTCCTCCGAATAATCCATAGAAGATTGTGAACACCAAGATAGTGTCCGGCTCTGCAAAATAAATTCCACATTCCACCGTAGAGAGAATAAAATGTACACAAGTTCAATTTGCTGACGTACTCCGTGGCATGACGTCACGCCACTACCAAGCCTTTACTTGAATCATTTTTTATTATACCACCTCAGCGCGTTTAGCGAAGTGGTTTCCTTGGCACGTCTTGTCGAAGCAGAGATCGTGTTCCCCTTATTCCGGGATTCTCATCAATACGGACGTTGGTAACCCAACCGCGCCCGTCGCCATGCCTCCTCCATCGAAGGCGAGTCCCGAACGGTCATGGAGACGGCTCTTGGTATTCTCCCTCTTTATAATAGGACCAAGGCTCGTTTCTTTTCTTCAATCTTCCACCGAATCTTCTCCTTGCTCCAAGTTCCAACACCCAGAGCCCCAGATTCGAGCGCTTCGGACCTTTAACAATGTCCGGCTCCGACCTTCAGGGCCGGTGGATGCCCTCCTCCGTTACGGAGGAGGACGTGCTGAAGCTGCGAGAAGCCAAGTACCTGACCTACGAGATTTCGCACAGGTTGCCCGCTGAAGGGCAGGCCATCCCCACCCCCGAGCCCGGCGAGTATGTCGTCTTTGTATCCCACCTCCGTCGGGGTTTAGGCTTCCCGACGGATCCTTTTGTGAGAGGGCTCATGTTTTACTATGGGTTGGAATTCCACGACTTGGCTCCGGAGTCCATCCTCCATATTTCCGCGTTTATTGTTGTCTGCGAAGCCTTCCTCCGCGTCACCCCCCACTTCGGCCTGTGGCTGAAGACCTTCAATGTGGAGCCGAAGATGATCGGGGGGTATCAAGCAGAGTGCGGCGGGGCGGCCGTAAGCAAGAGGGCCGATGCCTCGTGGCCCGAGGGCTCCTTCCAAGAGGAGCTCGGCTTGTGGCAGCAGGAGTGGTTCTATATCACCGCTCCGAAGAGCAGCAGGCAGAAGCCGCTGCCTCCATTCCGCTCGGGACCTCCACGACGGTTGATGTTGTGGGTCAACCAAGGGCTCAATTGGGGGCCGTCAAGAGACGTGCCCCTATTGCAGGGCCGGATTCGAGACCTCCAAGCGAGGGAGATCGATCTGGTCGTGGTGATGCAGGTTATGCTGATTAGGCGTCTCCTGCCCTGCAAACGTCGTCCTCTCCGGCTATGGGAGTTCAATCTGGAGGGACCATGGATTCTCCAACACTTCATGGGTACGACACCCGTGGAGATGTACAAGTTGTTCTTCGGATCACAGGCGGTGTGTCCGGAATTGACCGAGGATGCCGGCCTAAGCTGCAATCGCCCGGATACTCAAGTAAGTAGCTCAGTGTTCGGACGTACCGTTTGTTTGCCTTTCTACAATTCGCCTTTTAACCCGTTATCCTTCAACAGGAGTGGATAGCGCAAGCAAAGCTGATACGGTGTCCGGCGCCCCTCCCAGAGACCGCGCCGGAGCCCGTGCTGGTCAGAATGTTGGAGGTTGTGCCTTCAGAAGAAGGCGAAGGGGAAAATGGAGGAGCTACCGCTTTGCCCAAGGGGGCGCTTGAAGAAGGGGGGATCGAGAATCCCTCCCTCCAGGGGGAGAAGAGGACCGCCTCCGAAGACCCGGAGGCCAAAGCCCCTAAGCGGGGGAAGAAATCTTCACCAGAGGGTCCTGCGTCCGGGGAGGCCCCGGCAGCACAGTCTTCTCTAAAGAATCAGCCCTCCAGCGAGCCGTGAGTAGAAAAAAGGGGAAGTTCATTAATAAGAAACATTCCTATTTGTGCTTCCGAGGATAACCGAAATTTTTACCTTGTAGTTCGGATATGCGACCTTCTCAGATGAGCTCGTCTTCGGGGGATCTCCGTCCGGAGATGATGGAGTGAGACGCCTCCGTCTGCTGCGCCGTCGGATAGGGCGGACGAGCCTGAAGTGTCGTCACGGAGGGTATCCCCGAGCCCGGCAGAGCCGAAGAGTTCGGCGCCGACTAGTGTTCGGTCGGGGGAGCTGAAGGATCTGCTTGAGAGGGCGTCCATCTCAGAAGATCACCATGTATTGATGAATATGGTGATTGGAAGGATTTCGTCCGCCGAAAGCGGATTGCATAATGCCGTCAGGAGTTTGCTGGCAGGATTTGAGGTATGTAAAAATGACACACCTTTTGACAGTTTTGCACATGGAAGTGCACCCTGTATAGATAGTAGCCCCTGAGACTCGGTAGGTTGTCGAAAGCGACAGCGTGCCGAGGATCAAAATCGCAGGTTTTAATCTTCGCCGGTCCTATGCAGGTGGCGGATCGTCCGGGGGCCAGCCGGACTGACGGAGTTGCCGAACTAAAGCGGCAACTCGATGTTGCGGATGCGGACATCGCGCTAGTCAACAGGCGACTTGACGAGTCGCAAGGTAAATTTTTTTCCCCGTAGTCACCTAGTAAGGGAGCCGAAGCCCATATCTTATAATATTTGTGCTTGACGCAGATGGTGCTGCTGCTGTGGAGAGCCTTCGGGCCGAACTTGCTCAAGCCAAGGAGCAAGCCAGAAGGAGTAATGCGGTGGCCGAGGAGTTAGAAGCCGAAAGGGCTGCACACTGCTGAAGCAGGGAAGAGATGGCCGAACTGGCCGTTAAATTAAAGGATGCTACCGACCGCAATGAGGCTCTTGAAAAGGAGCGCCTATCGGAGCGAGAAGACCTGGGGAAGGCCACCGCCGAAGCCAAGGATGCCCGTTCTGCAATGCGGGCTATGAAGGAGGAGCTGTGTCAGGCCGGGGATATTGTGGCTGGCAAGCCTTTTCTGCTGCACCGCAGATTTACGGATCCAAAGTATGTCCAGCTTGGCCAGCTGTGGGGTCTAGAGGATCCATATATGGACTTAGCGGCGAGTGCCGCGGACGCCGTTGTTCACTTCCGAAGTCAGAAGGATCACAAGACGGAAGAGCTATTTTGGTCTCAATTCCATAGTCCGGATCGTTCACTTCCGCTGACCGATCGGTTGGCCGAATGGGCTGAGCTGAATAGGTTGTCCGGACTTGCCATGACAGATATCGTGACTCATGTCTGGCCTGAGAGGCCCAAGCCGACGAGCTATTTTGGCTTATTGCAGCAGTTTCTTGGGGTGGTGCCACATATCAAGGTGATGAAGCGGTCGGCCTGCATAGAGGGTGCGCGGATGGCCCTTGCCCGTGTGAAGACACATTGGACAGAGATGGATGCCACCGCTGTTGCAACCCAGGGTTCGGACGAAAGCTGGTTACCCGCCGAGCACTATTTTGGGGAAGTTATGGGTGGTGCTCGTATAATAGAGTCGCAGTGCTCGAAAAATGTCATGTTCAAATGAACGTTTTATCTTGTAAAACGATGTTTATGATATAGGCGCTTTTTGTACTTGTGCGTTCAAGTACTGAAATATCTCCTGTGCGGCCGTTTATGTATACGTATGTATAACCTGAAAGATGGCAGTCGTTGGCTTCAGCCCCCACGCACAAGGTGCGGGGGTGTTCGCAAAAATAGCGCATTTTCACACTTAATCCGACGTCTCGGTCCTGTTTAAGGAGGTGGTAGCGTAGCAAACGAGGCAACCGGACTATAATGCTTTATCACTTTCACTTAGCCATCGGAGTTCGAGGGTGGGGCTACGATATAGCCCCTGGGGCACCGCGCTCTCCGAATTCGGGGCGTGTATGTGCCTGACCGGGAAACGGTCCTTTGTCAAAGCGGAGGAATTCTAAACATTCCGGTGGTCGATCGAGTGGTTGACCAGTCTCTCGCTGTATCATGACAGTCAGTTTTTGGCTTTCCCAACTGAGGTGCTCGCCCAGCCGAACTGGGGCACAATCGCAGTAGTTCTCCTGGTGCCGTGTTAGCCGATGATACAGAACGTAAGGCAGCAAAACACAGGAGCCGGGCAAACCCAACATTTGACCAAAGACATGATTCGGAGCTGATGCATATAAGGCCTAACTTGAGACACCGAACACTCCCTAAGGTGTTCGGTCTTTTATATTAACGGGCGAAACAATGCCCTAAGACCCTTGTGTCCAGGTACGGGCGAGGTCCTCTGACGCGGCCGATGCCAAAACGTCAGTATCCTCTTGTCGTGGCGGGGGACGAGCACCTATTGGGCAGGGCCCCTTTTCTGGTCCGGCAGGGAGCGGAGGGCGCGCGAAGAGCAGATCGAGGTCGAGCACGCGAGGGATTTTACCCAGCTTCGGAGCTCTCCGGAGAGATAAAACTCCTACTGCTGCTTTGTGTTTGTATTTGTTCTTGCTCGAGAGCGTGGGTGTGCTGTGGTCTCGAATGAGTCGAACTGACCCGAAACCAAACCCCCTCTATGTGCGCATGGGCCTCCTTTTTATAGTCTAAAGGGGTCACCGACAGGTGGCACGCAGAGAGAGAGGGGTAGAAAAGTAAAATCGCGGGTTGGTACAACCACTATCAACAGTGCCCCCTACCTAACTCTGACGGCAGGGGACAAGAGCATTTAATGCCCGTCCGGTCGCCCAAACAGTGTAGGAAACGACCGTTAGAGGCGCCACCGATTGCCACGATGGCCTCCTTGTCATCTTTACTTGCCACCTTGCACCGCTCAGCTGCACAGCCACCCGCCACGTGCACCAGGAGTGATCCTGCGGCGACACGTTGCTAGATGCGCTGGAGCGTGGGCGCTGAGTGGCGGCTTCGCCGCGGCAAGCGTCTTGCCGCGGTCTCTGTCTTGTTGCACCCGCAAGTTTCCGCTCGCCGGGCCTTGCCGGGACGCGCGGTGCGTCGCGGCAAGTTTTCTGAAGCGCCTTGGTTGGCCTTCCCGGCAAGCTCCTCTTGTCGGGGTCTTGTCCTTCCCGGCAAGCTTCTCTTGCCGGGGCCTTGTCTTCGCAACTAACACTTTGTTCTTGAATGGCAGTAATATGAATAGTGAAGGGTCTTGGCGGACGCCCGGCAAGCCTTGCCGCGGGACGCTGCGACTGCCCGTGCACAAGTTCGGGGTACTAAGGTACCCCTACTTTAGTACACCGACAGGAGCCCCCGGGCCTGGGCCATACACGGTGCCGAGCGCTGTTGGGCCAGGCCAAAAACAGGGCATGGGCACGCGCGGCCTAGGTCCAAACCAAATCCACTCTGTATCCACCGCGTCCTCCCGTAACGGCACGCGTCAATCGTGGCGTCGTGGGGGGGGGGGAATCGTGGGCAATTTTTTAAGCCAGGAAATGCGTAACGTTCGCATCCCCTGTTTATAAGCAGAGGAAACAGGGCCGTTCCCCCACCTTCGCCACTTGCAGTTCCTTCCTCCGAAAGCTCCACCGCTTCCCAAGCCGAAAGAGAGCAGCGCTCCACCGCACGTCGCCGCCGTCGCCGCCGTCGCTTCCGCGTTCCTCCGCCGCCTCCGCCATGGCTCTGAAGACCGGCAAGACCACGAAGTCGGCTGAGGCGTCGCGGCTCGAGGCGATGCGCAAGGAGCACGTGCTTTTCCCCCCCGAGCTCACCCGGAAGGCGCTGCGGGAGGAGTTCTATCTCTTCTGGTCGACGGAGACGCGGGCGTATCCGCGCACGCTGGTGCTCTCCGCCGAGGCTTCCAAATTGAAGCGGTGCCCAAAAGGGTACTATTTCTTTCCGGTGTTCTTCTATTGCGGGCTCTGCCCACCTTTTTCCGATTTCTTCTGCGACATCATGAATACCTACGGGTTCCATCTTCTCGACTTCACCCCCAACGCCGTTCTGACAATGGCGGTTTTCGCACACCTCTGTGAGAACTTCGTTGGTATCCACCCAAGCGTCGCTCTTTTTCGCCATTATTTCACCCCCCGAGCCGAGAAAGGAGAGCCATTGGCTGGCGGAATCGCCTGGACCTCACGAATCGGCATGAAGGAGGTGTATCTGGCGGGCGAGCTTCGCAGCAAGTGGGATGAGTGGAGGGCGGAGTGGTGCTGGATCTGTGATGCCAATCCGCAGCCATTCACCAACCTGCGCCAGACTCGGGTGGTTCGCGGCGGTGATTGGAGCGCTCTGTCGCCGGATGATGCCAGGCTGAAGATTGCCACCACCCGAATCCTCCGGCTCAGGCTTGCCGGACTCACAGCAGGGGCAGTTGGCGCAGATTTCCTTCGCCGTCGCATCGCCCCTTTGCAGAAGAGGGGGAGGCCCGCCTGGCTGTTTGGCGGCCCGGTGGATATCATGAGGCTGCGTCCGGGCCTCAACTTCAACTTCACAGTTCTGGAGCTCGACGGGATGCTGAAAGAGATGTTCAAGCATGACGCCAACCATCCAGAGTGGTTCAGGCTGCTGCAGGGCGTCAACCCGTTGTGCAACAACTCCCAGCGCGATCGCATCTGTGCAATGATGCCAGAGTGCGACTCGCACGGGATAAGCCCAACTTGGATGGAGCCCGCCGACGACGTCGTGCAGCAGTTCTTCGATAGCTTGACGGAGGTAGCAGTCAACACCGACGAGAAGAGGCTCCTCACCCGCGACACCACCGAGAACGAGATGCGCTACATCGCCACCAGGGCCGAAGAGGCAGCGGCAGCCGCCGCCGCGGGCGAATTTGGCTTCACATTGGCGGAGGCAGAGGCGGCCGAGGCGGCAAGCCTTGCCGACCGGGAGGACCTTGCCGGAGAGGTCTTCGGCGAGGGGGAGCCCGAAGCCGAAGCGAGCGAGCGCGCCGAGGGCGCGAGCGGCCAGCCGTCTTCAAGCAGCTTGCCGCAGGCGGAGCCCCCAGCGCAGCCCCAATTTCAACCAAGAAGGCGCCTTCGTCGAGTTGGGGATATAGCAGGGGGGCAGGCAGGCCAGCAGCCGCGGCGCCGTGGGACACGCTCCACCGCGGCAAGGACGGTTGCCGCGGGGGGGTCCCAGGCTATGCCGGCAACTGAGGCGGGGTCTTCTCGGGCCGCCACGCCTGATCCTGCCGCAGCCCCCGGCAAACGTCCGAGGGAGCCTACTCCTTCGCCCCACCGCGCAGAAAGGGTACCAGACTTCGACCTCTCTGCGCTGAGCTCCGACAAGGAGGAAGAAGAGGAGGAGGAGTAAGGCTTTCTCTTCGCTGTACTTGTTTTTCTTCAATCTTTATCGCTGCTTGTCTTGCATCTGATCTGCTTCTTTCCGAATTTCTGTTCTATTTCAGGACTCTGGCCGAGAGAGCGGCGAAGAGGGCCAAGGTCCCTGTGGTTGTCATCGAGGACGATCCTGCTGTGATAGCAGAAGATACGTCCGAGACCACCTTGACGGACCTGATCCCTTCTCCCCGCAGCAGCCCCCAGCACAGCCCCCAGCGTAAGTGTTTGGTTCACTTCCCGTTGTGGGGCGTGCATGGGTACTTTTTCTTTAGCTGATGTCTTGATTGTTGATTCATTCGTGTAGGAGCAGAACAGGCCCATCAGGAGCAACCAGAAGCCGCCCCGGAGATGTTGTCTGCTTCAACTACGCCGCCAAGGGGCGATTCTCCGACAAGGGAGTGCTCCCCGGCAAGGGAGAGGTCCCCGGCAAGGGATGGATCCAGTGAGCCCCCGGTGGTGGAGCCCATGGTCACGGAGCCCAGCACAGGTGACCCTCCTTGTTGGAAATCCTCCCTTGGGTTCTTCTCTTGATCTTCTTTTCTGGATTTTTGCTTGACTTTTTCTTCCTCCTCCTTTCTTCAGATTCCCCCCTCACAGACCCCATGGAGACCGAGGCCACCGGCGGGGAGGGCGTACGCGGCAATGCTGAAGATGCCGCCACTGACGAGGAAGAGGCCGGCGCTGATGAACCCGCCGACGAAGAAGCCGCCAGGGCTACTGGTGCAGGAGCTGGCGAGGGGTCCGGCGATCGTACTGACGACACAGAGGGCGCAGGAGCGCAAGGCGCTGCACCGACCGCCGACCCCTCCGCCGCTGATGCAGCGCCGGGCTCCGAGGAGTCCCGGCCAGGAGCATACTTGAAGGCTGGCGAGGGAGTATACATCAAGCTTCCCTGGGCGTCGAGCTCCAGGGCACCGGTCGAAGGAGAGGAGTTTGACGGGGAAGTACTCGCCTCAGCTGGGTTGGCGGTGGTCGACGCGCCAAGCAGCAGCAGTGGCGGGTCCGAGGAGGAGCAGTTGCTCCGGAAGTTAGTGTCACTCTATCGCGCCCGGCAAGCGAAGCTTGAGTCCCGGGAAGCACTTGTTGCGCGGGCGGGAGTTGACAGAGAGAAGCATGCAGAGGAGCTCAAGAGCCGCAACCAGGAGGCCCTCCGATCCATTGCGGAGGAGAGGGCGCAGCTAGGCGAGGTGAAGAAGGCGTTCATCCTGGAAAAGGCTGAAGCCGAGGAGCAGCAGAGGCTCGCCGCCGAGGAGCTGTCCAGGCGGGAAGGTGAGCTGACACAGAAGAAGGTTGAGCTGGACAGCCACGAGGAAGAGCTCGACGCACGAGAGCAGTGACTTGGTGGGGCACTCAAGGAGGCGAAGGACGCCGCCGCGGCTGCCGAGGCCGCCAAGAAGGAATTAGAGGAGAAAGTGGCGCAGCTGGAGGCGGATATGGGAAGGAAGAATGAAGAGCTTGCCGCACTCCAGCGCAAACGCGAGAAGGATGCACTTGCCCATGGCGATCTGCAAGTTCAACTCGCCGAGAAGGCCAAGGAACTGAACGCCGCCAAGGACTCGAGTGCTGATGTGGAGCTGAAGCTGGCCACCTTGGCGGAGACGCTGGAGGGTGCCAAGAGGCGAGAGGACGAACTGAAGAAAGAGATCAAGGGCAATGAGGAGCTGCTGACGAGGGCCGCTGAAACTCAAAACACCTTCAGTGCTACGGTGGAGCTCTGGACGGAGGGCCTCGTCAACATCGCTGCAACCACCGACGAGGAGCTGGCGCAGCTGGACTTGGCGGGCTTCGGGTACTCCCCCGACGAGAACCTCCAGCCCAGTGTCAAGCTTACTCTGTTCTTCAAGGGTGTGGCGATGGCGCTCCAGCAGCTCCGTGAAAGGATCCCAAAGAAGCTGGCTGACGAGTCGCGCGCAATCTGCACCAAGGTCTTGGAGAAGGTGTTGGTGAAGATACTCTTCCGCAACCCGGGCCTCGACCTCACTCGCGTCCTCAAGAAGCTGCCGGCGGGTGCTGATCTCGAAGAGCTCAAAGCCATCGTCGCACCCATCGTGGACAAGGTCAATGAAGTCAAGAGGGTCGACGGCGATCGTGTAGATTAGGCCGCCCCTTTCCTCCTTTTTCTTGCCGCTGCTAGATATGTCATAGGAACAATTCATTAGAGTGCGGCAAGTTATTTATTGTAATATAACTTTACTCTGGGTACTATCTGCTATGTTACTTCCTTTATTCGATTCCATCCCTTGTATGTCTTTACCCTTACGCTTTTAGGGAACTTGCCGGCGCAAGCACATTTGCCGCAAGCGCTGAGTGCGGAACATCAGCAACCTGCTGGCGGTGTTGCCTCCGGCAAGAAACCTTGCCGGGGCTAGTTGCAGCACACTTTCATTGTTGAGCGGACTCGAAACAAAACAAGGGCGCAACCTAGCCACGAGCCGGTTCCTCCGTGCACAGGTTTTTCATACAAGGCATGGTCGTTCAAGGAATATAACTTAAATTTTTTTAAAATGACTGTGCTCAAACTTTGGCAACTTAGCTTTTCTGTCGTTTGTGTCCCGGCAAGGCTTATGCTTCTTTGAACGACGTCCGGTCCACACGTTTATCTTCTCTTCCCCCCCCCCCCCGGTGAACTTGTGGGCGGAGGTGCCTTCTTTTTGAGCAAAAGAAAGAAGAGAAAATAAATTCATGGAGCCTTGGAGCTCGTTATTGCTTACCGGGGGCTAGTTCTGCACAAAGTGTCAGTGTATATATGCTAAAAAGAAGAAGGTATAAATTTTGACAGTATGTACTGAACATAAAATCTTTATTTATGCACGGGATCTGCGCCCGGTTTTGTACAAAGGGTTACATGCAACAACGGCAAGGCTTGTACAAAAGGTGGTTGCCGGAACGGGTCCCGGCAACCGCGCCTTATGGGTAAAACTTGCGAAGATGCTCTATGTTCCAGGAGTTGCTCACCGGAAAGCCATCTTCGGTCTCAAGGCGGACATCGCCGGGCCTAGTGACTTGCTTTACCCGATAAGGGCCTTCCCACTTTGGTGTCAACTTGTTGGAATTCTTGGCGGATTGAACGCGCCGAAGAACAAGGTCGCCTTCCTCGAAGCTTCTGGCGTTAACTTTGCGGCTATGGTAGCGGCGCAAAGCTTGCTGGTAGCGAGCAGCTCACACAGCAGCCTGAAGACGATCTTCCTCGAGGAGCAGCGCGTCATCTTGCCGCAGCTGCTCTTGCTCAAGCTCATCATAAGCGAGCACCCGAGGCGATCCGTATACGAGTTCCGTGGGGAGAACTGCCTTTGCTCCGTAGACAAGAGCAAAAGGTGTCTGGCCAGTGGCTCAATTTGGCGTCGTCCTGATCGACCAAAGCACCACTGGCAGCTCCTCAATCCAATTCTTTCCGCACTTGTGCAGCCTGTCGAAAGTTCTGGTCTTGAGCCCGCGCAGCACTTCAGTGTTTGCCCTCTCCGCTTGACCGTTGCTTCTCGGGTGAGCAACAGAAGCGAAGCAGATCTTGGTACCAAGACCTTGGACGTACTGCATGAAGGTGCGGCTCGTGAATTGCGTGCCATTGTCGGTGATGATCCTGTTAGGGACTCCGAAACGGCAAACAATTGACCTGAAGAACTTGACTGCTGACTGTGCTGTCACCTTCCTCACTGCCTCCACCTCTGGCCACTTCGTGAACTTGTCGATTGCTACGTACAAGTATTCGAAGCCCCCGGCGGCTCGGGGAAAGGGGTCGAGGATGTTGAGCCCCCAGACCGAGAATGGCCATGATAAAGGGATTGTTTGGAGAGCTTGAGCTGGTTGATGAATCTGTTTGGAGTGGAACTGGCACGCTTCACACTTGGTTACTTGTGCAGTTGCATCCTGGAGGGCTGTCGGCCAAAAGAAACCTTGCCGGAAAGCTTTGCCGGCAAGTGCTCTTGCGCCAATGTGGTGGCCACATATGCCTCCATGTATCTCCGCCAACAGCTCTTGTCCTTCTTCCCGGGAAATGCACTTCAATTTCACTCCGTTGAATCTTTTTCTGTACAGTATGTCATCGACAAACTGGTACATACTTGATTGCCGGGCTACTTTCTCTGCTTCTTCCTGCTCTTCGGGAAGTTCTCATGTTTGAAGGAAATGGACGATCTGCTGTGCCCATGCCGGAGCTTGCGGCTCGACGACAAGGACTAAAGGCGTAAATGCTGCTGCGGGAACATCTGCTTCTACGGCAAGGATCTGGGATCCTGCCGGAGCGTGATGCTCCCCGGCAAGCATGTCGGGACACAACTTGTCGGGAGCGTCTGCTTCAATGAAACAAACCCTAGGGCTTGTCGGAGTAGACTGCTCCTCAGCACTCTTTGTGTTGATCCTGGGGACCTTCTTGGCGGCGGCTTCGAGGAGCTCTGCCGGAAAGTAGTCGCTAGTAACCAACTTTCTCTTTTTGCTTTGTCCAGTTGATGGTGTCACAGATGGTTGAGTCAGCTTGAGCACAAAAATCCCTGGTTCCACAGGCAACTTGAGTGCGGCGCATTTTGACAGGCCATCTGCAATGTCATTCTGAGCTCTCGGAACATGTTCCATTTGCAGGCCGTCAAAATGTTCTTCCAGCTTCCTCACTTCATCGATGTAGGCTTCCATCAACGGACTTTGATAATCATTGTTGACTTGATGGACGACAAGCTGTGAGTCACCCCTGACAATAAGCTTCTTGATCCCAAGTTCTGCCGCGATCCTGAGTCCGGCAAGCAGTCCTTCATACTCTGCAGTATCGTTTGTTGCCTGCTCCTTGGGAAAGTGCATTTGGATCACATACTTGAGGTGCTCTCTAGTGGGTGCGACAAGCAGCACACCTGCACCGGTGCCTTGCAGCGAGAAGGCACCATCAAAGTACATGACCCACTCTTTGCTCGCTTCCTTGACGGGGATGCTCCTCTCTGGAGTTTCTTCATCAGGCGTCAGCGTCCATTCTGCTATGAACTCTGCCAGTGCTCGGCTCTGAATAGTTGAAGTACTTTCAAACCTGAGGCCAAAGCTTGACAATTCCAGTGCCCACTCGACAATCCTGCCTGTTGCTTCTGGATTCTGCAATATCCTCTTCAACGGAAAGCGAGTGACAACTGTGATCTCATGCGCTTGAAAATAATGGCGCAGCTTCCTCGAGGCCATGAGAAGGCCGAAAAGCAACTTCTGCACACCAGAGTACCTTGATCTAGCCCCCTGTAGAAGGGAACTGACAAAGTAAACTGGGCGCTGCACCATCTTCTTCTGTTTCTCTTCCGGCAGCTGCACAGACCCATCCTTGTCGGGACCAGAGCTTGCCGGAGAAGCCCCCTGCTTGTCGCTGGATTCGCTTGCCGTGGCTGCTGGCTCATCATCCGCCTCCCTCTCCGCTACTAACGCCGCACTAACCACTTGATTGGTTGCCGCCAGATACAGCAACAACTTCTCTTGTGGCTTAGGTGTGACAAGTACTAGAGTGGGGGATAGATATCTTTTCAAGTCCTATAGCGCAGCCTCCGCTTCCGGAGTCCATTTCATTGGACCTGCCTTCTTCAAAATTTTGAAAAATGGCAGGGCGCGCTCAGCAGACTTTGAGATGAACCTACTGAGAGCAGCAACGCAGCCGGCAAGCCTTCGCACATCCTTGACTCGCTTCGGGGCTTCGATCTGCTCGATGGCCTTGATCTTGTCGGGATTGGCTTCAATCCCCCTCTGGGATATAAAGAACCCGAGAAGCTTGCCAGAAGGAACTCCAAACACGCACTTCTCGGGGTTCAACTTGAGATTGATCTTGCGCAGATTTGCAAATGTCTCATCCAAATCTTGGATCAAAGTTTCTCTGTCCTTGCTCTTGACCACTATATCATCCATGTAAGCTTCTACATTCCTGTGCAGCTGTGGCTCAAAAGCATGACTGACTACCCTTGCAAATGTGGAACCAGCATTCTTTAGTCCAAAAGGCATTCATACAAAGCAGTACGTGCCACATGGAGTAATGAATGCGGTTTTCTCTTCATCTTCTTCTACCATGAAGATCTGGTGGTATCCTGAGTATGCATTAAGAAATGAAAGCAGATCACATCCTGCCGTGGAGTCGACAATCTGGTCAATGCGCGGCAAGGGAAATGGATCTTTGGGACAAGCTTTATTAACATCCGTGAAGTCAATACAAAGCCTCCACTTCCCATTCGCCTTGCGCACGACTACTGGATTGGCTAACCACGTTGGATGGAGTACTCCTCGGACGAGGCCTGCTGCTTCCAACTTCTTGATCTCTTCTGCAATGAACTCTTGGCGTTCCACCGCTTGCTTCCTGACTCTCTACTTGACGGGCCGCGCGTGAGGACAGACGGCAAGGTGGTGCTCAATTACTTTCCTGGGAACACCGGGGATGTCAGATGGTTGCCATGCAAACACATCGACATTCGCCCGCAGGAAAGCAATGAGCGCGCTTTCCTATTTGGGGTCAAGCGTGGCACTGATGGTGAAGGTACCACCAGTGTCGTCCTCCTTGGCGGCCACTTTCTTGGTCTCTGGTGTGGCTGTCTTTGCCTTCTTGCACTTGCCGGTGGAGCTCGATGGTGCGTCCTCGACGGTAGCGCAGCACTCCGAAGAGGTGCGCTTGCCGGAGTGGGCATCAGAGCTACTCTTGCCGGACTTGGTCTTCTTCTTCTTCCCCCCGGGAGCTTCAGCGGCAAGTGGTTTGCGCTCTGCTGCGGCTGCTGCTTCCCGATAGATCTTGTCGGTATAGATAAGTGCATCCTTCTTGTCGCCTTGGACAGAAATGACACTTATCGGACCAGGTATCTTGAGCACATTGTAGGCGTAGTGAGAGGCTGCCATGAACTTGGCAAGCGCTGGACGACCAAGTATCCCATTGTAGGGCAATGGAAAATCAGCAACGTCAAATGTGACTCTCTCTGTCCTGAAATTCAGCTCACTTCCAAATGTAACTGGCAGTGTGATCTTCCCCTTCGGCTTGCTCCTTCCCGGGTTGATTCCTTGAAAAGTACCAGTCTCTTCAAGCTCGCTGTCGGGGATCTGAAGCTTCTGGAGCACCGCGGAGGAGATCAGATTTAGGCCGGCCCCGCCGTCAACCAACATCTTTGTGACCTTGAGGTTGCGGATGGTTGGCGATACCAACATCGGTAAGCACCCGACCGTAGTGATGCGATCAGGGTGATCCTCAATATCAAAGACGATGGGCGTGCTGGACCACTTCAGGGGCTTGCGCGATTCGACCGACGGTTCTGCTACATTAACCTCTCGCACCCACTGTTTGAGTTGGCGGTGCGAGGTGTGCAGAGAAGCACCGTCGTCGATGCACAAAACCTCTGTCGCCTTCTGAAACTCCTGCTCGTCGGCCTCATCCTCATCTTTCTCATCATCTTCATCTTCGTCTTCGTCCTTGTCGCGGCCACGGGGTGGTCTGTCTCCTAGCCGCTGCTTGGCCTTGTCGCGGCGCCCTCCCCGGGCGGGACGCTTCTTGCCGGATCCTCCGCCACCTTCCTGGGCCTTCTCCTTGTCGCGACGCTCGTACTCAGCTTTCTGTAACTCTGCCATCTGCTCAACCTTTTTGCAAGCTTGGAGGTCATGGCCCTTGGTGCGATGGATCTTGCAGTACTGCTTGCCGGAGCCGTCTTGCTTGTCGGCGGCCACCACAGCCTCGCCGGAGTCGCCAGCCTTGGCCTTGTCGGCACTGCCTCCGTTGCCGGAATGCTCAACAACTAGCACATCCTTAGCCTTTCTCTTTCTGTTATTCCGCCTCCGGTTCTTCCTTGCCGGAGGGGCGTCCTCACTGTCAGATCCTTCTGCTCCTATGTTCTCGCCGGGGAGTTCCCTCCCCTCCTCAGCCCATGCACACTTGTCGGCCAGAGCATAAAGCTCGCTGACATCTCTGATTTTGCACATCGCCATCTCCTCCCTCATCCTGCGGTTACGCACGTTCTGATGGAACACGCTAATAACCGTGGCGGGGTGGACGTCTGGGATGTTGCGCTGCGCCTGGCTGAATCTTTGTATGTACTTGCGCAGGGGTTCTCCTTCCTTTTGGGCGAGCAGATGGAGATCGCTCTCCTGGCCATGGGGTTTGTGGCCGCCTGTGAAGGCGCCGACAAACTGATGACACAGGTCTGCCCACGAAGAGATGGAGTTGTCCGGCAAGTGCATGAGCCAAGATCTGACGTTGGGCTTGAGTACCAACGGGAAGTAGTTGGCGAGGATCTTCTCGTCGCGCCCCCAGCAGCCTGCACCGCTATGGTGTAGACGCTGAGGAACTCTGACGGATGTATCCTGCCATCATACTTCTCGGGCACGTCTGGCTTGAAGTTCTTGGTGCTGGGCCACTGGACCTGCCGCAGCTCACGGGCGAACGCAGGGCAACCTACCGCGTACGGCAAGTCGCCTGGTTCCACTGGCGCATGCATATCAACAGCGGGCCCAGCGCGCTGGTCAGACTGACATCGCGCTTCTCTTCGACGCTCGATGCGGGTACGGGCGTCTTCTTGTCGTCGTTCTTGGAGAACTTGGTGTTAATCGCGGCGAGCTCGCGGGTCCGACGACGCGGTGGAGTCGGTGTCGAGGTTGGTCCGGCGAGTCGGCGACCTTGGCCTTCTTGGCGGGGAGTGCACAGTGGTAGCACCCCCACCAGTCTTGTCGCCATCGGCTTTCGCCTGGGCGTCTTGCTGCGGCTTCGACGAGCTTGGTTGCCGGGGCTTGTCGGCGTTGGCGAAGCCGATGAGACTCTGGATGGTGATCCTCCAGTCGTCGATCTTGTGCGGCGCTGGAGGGTAGTCTAGTAGCAGTTGGGCTCGGGCCAACGCTTCCTCTGGTGTCTTCGGCGGCGGGGGCGAACGATGCGAGGAGCGGGATACGCTCAAACTTCTAACGGTCTTAGAAGGAGCAGCATCCCGTCCAGGCAACCGTGCCGCGCTCGTGCCAACGTGTTGGCGTGTTCGTTGGCCTTGAGCGTCCCGCGACCCGCCGGCCTGACCTTGTTCCAATGCGAGCACGGTGCCAGGAGCACCATGGCGTTGCTGATCCCGCACCTCCTGAGAGGGGTGCGGTGCATGTACGGACGCTGAAGCTTGCGGGGCCTTGTCCTTCGACCTGGTGACGATGTGAGTCCCCCCGTCGACGCCCGTTCCTCCGCCGGCATCCGCCCCACCGCCTGTTTGCTCCGGCGGCGTTGGAATCGACGTGGACGGAGCGGCCACCTCCGAAGCCTTCTTCTTCGGTGGCATGTCGATGACGATGTTGGTGTAGCGCGCGTGAAGACCGGATCAGGTTCGCACAACCTCGACGCCCCCTACCTGGCTCGCCATAGATGTCGTGGCGGGGGACGAGCACCTATGGGGCAGGGCCCCTTTTCTGGTCCGGCAGGGAGCGGAGGGCGCGCGAAGAGCAGATCGAGGTCGAGCACGCGAGGGATTTTACCCAGCTTCGGAGCTCTCCGGAGAGATAAAACTCCTACTGCTGCTTTGTGTTTGTATTTGTTCTTGCTCGAGAGCGTGGGTGTGCTGTGCTCTCGAATGAGTCAAACTGACCCGAAACCGAACCCCCTCTACGTGCGCATGGGCCTCCTTTTTATAGCCTAAAGGGGTCACCGACAGGTGGCACGCAGAGAGAGAGGGGTAGAAAAGTAAAACCGCGGGTTGGTACAACCACTATCAATAGTGCCCCCTACCTAACTCTGACGGCAGGGGACAAGAGCATTTAATGCCCGTCCGGTCGCCCAAACAGTGTAGGAAACGACCGTTAGTGGCGCCACCGATTGCCATGATGGCCTCCTTGTCATCTTTACTTGCCACCTTGCACCGCTCAGCTGCTCAGCCACCCGCCACGTGCACCAGGAGTGATCCTGCGGCGACATGTTGCTGGATGCGCTGGAGCGTGGGTGCTGAGTGGCGGCTTCGCCGCGGCAAGCGTCTTGCCGCGGTCTCTGTCTTGTCGCACCCGCAAGCTTGCCACTCACCGGGCCTTGCCGGGACGCGCGGTGCGTCGCGGCAAGTTTTCTGAAGCGCTTTGGTTGGCCTTCCCGGCAAGCTCCTCTTGCCGGGGTCTTGTCCTTCCCGGCAAGCTTCTCTTTCCGGGGCCTTGTCTTCGCAACTAACACTTTGTTCTTGAATGGCAGTAATATGAATAGTGAAGGGTCTTGGCGGACGCCCGGCAAGCCTTGCCGCGGGACGCTGCGACTGCCCGTGCACAAGTTCGGGGTACTAAGGTACCCCTACTTTAGTACACCGACACCTCTCTGGTTATCATGAAAAAAACCAGGGGATTATAGCAACAAGAGACAGTAAAAAAGGTTTACGCAGGGTCTTAATCTGAAAAGAATCCTAGCACCGGGTCCCTACTGCACGTCTGCGCCTGTGTCTCCGTTCTGCCATTATCCTGGATGTGTGTGCACGGTGTTCATCTGTAAAAAGAGAGGAACTTAGTTTGAAAAGAAAGCGTGCGAAAAGTGCATAAAGAAAAATATTAATAAATTAATAAATCTGAGCCTATATTAGCCCATTGTTGCTTATATGCGCAGCCCCCTGTGAAGGGATGTGCGGCTAGGGAGCCCCTAGCTTATTTATGCCGGACTCGTCTAGCCGTGTCCGGGGTCTTTGAATGACCCTCTTAATGAAATGATGCCACGTGGACCGGGCATTTTGAGTGTAAGAGACGCGTAATGTGGTATGGCGTTGAAGCGAACAAAAGCTTCACGCCCCAATAGTGCTTGGTAGCTACTTTTGAATGGGGCGACATGGAAGATTAGCTTTTCGCGTCGGAAGTTCTCCAGTGACCCGAACACAACTTCTAGTAATAAGGAGCCTGTGCACTTGGCGTAAGGGCCTGGCGTCACTCCTTTAAAGGAAGTGTGGCTATGTCGAATTTTAGTAAGGTCTATCCCCAACTTGCGGATTGTGTTCGGATATAGCAGGTTTAAAACGCTGCCGCCGTCCATCATGACTTGTGTAAATTGTAGTCCGTCGATTATAGGCTCCAATATCAGAGCAGTCCATCCTGCATTTCAAACACTTCTGGAATAATCCAGGTGGTCAAAAGTGATTGGTTTTGACATCCAATCTCGAGGTTCCGCTGGGGTGGACCGTGCGAGACCCATCTTAGTGGGTGCCGCATTGTTTTTCCGTAATATCACATGAAGTGAGTTTACTGTTTTGACTTCTTGTGGGAAAGTCTTTTGTTTTCCGGTGCTCTGCTGGTGGGGGTTATCATCATCCTCGCTTGATGCGTCAACCCCTTGTGTTCGGCGTTTAGTCGGCCGGACTATTTGAAAACCCAACAATCTCGGTGGGTGTGGTTTGCAGGCCTTCCGGGGGTACTGTGGATTTGACATATCTGATCCAAAATTTTGTTTAAGTTGGAAAGCTCATCACTGTTATCCTTAAGAGGCAGTGTTTTGTTGTTTGGCTGCGAGCTTTTGAATCCGGTGTTAACCGCCGTATTCTTTGGGCTTTTTTCTTTGTTCCGGCGCTGATCCTTTTTGCGCCGTGATTTTCCGTTTCCATCTCTAATCTCGGATGTACTCGGGTCACTGGTGCTGCATCTTGCTAGCCAACTGTCCTCTCCCGGGCAAAATCGGGTCATGAGGCTTGTTAGCGCGGCCATTGTCCTCGGCTTCTCTTGGCCGAGGTGTCTGGCAAGCCATTCGTCACGGACGTTGTGTTTGAAAGCTGCTAAGGTTTCCGCGTCCGGACAGTCGACTATTTGGTTCTTTTTGGTAAGGAACCTATTCCAGTATTTGCGCGCTGACTCTCCGGGCTGTTGAGTTATATGACTTAGATCGTCTGCATCCGGAGGGCGGACATAAGTCCCTTGAAAATTTGCTCTAAACGCGTCCTCGAGCTCTTCCCAACTTCCAACAGTGTTTTCTGGGAGGCTTTTGAGCCAGTGCCGAGCTGGCCCTTTGAGCTTGAGGGGTAGATATTTTATGGCGTGGAGATCGTCTCCTCTAGCCATATGTATGTGTAGTATGTATTCCTCTATCCAGACTCCAGGGTCTGTTGTTCCATCGTATGCCTCTATGTTTATGGGCTTGAACCCTGCTGGAAATTCATGATCCAGCACCTCATCGGTGAAACATAGTGGGTGTGCGGCACCCCTGTATTTGGGTGTGCCGCTGTCTTCGAACACTTGACGTGTTATGATGCTTCCTGGGGCCCTCTTTTTTGGCCCGTAAATGGACCTGGCTGGGCCATCTGTTTTCCCAGGATCATGAGTCGGCTTGAGTGCGGCGCCGCTTGTCGCTTTTGGCCTGTCATCTGGTCGTCTATCCGGCCAGGTGGCTTCTTTAATTTTTGACTGTGGTGGCTCTATGGCTTCCTCGTCAAATTCTGGCAGCAGTTTGCGATTCGGGTAGCTCTTTGATTGATGGCCATTGCCATATTTGTCTGCGGTCTTGAGTACTTTGCTCCACCTCATTCTGAGTATATCTTACGCTGTTTTGAGCTTCCGTTTTTCCTTCTTCAAGCTTCTTGCGGTGGCGACGAGTCTTCCGTGAAGGTTCTTATGCTCCGGTGGTGTGTCCCGCGTGAGGTCGTCCGGACTGTTGTTTCGCCGGGGATGGATTGATTATCCGATTCGTCCTGTTCGCACGGTTGCTTGGTTGCATGTTCGTCGTCCACTGGTTTTCCCTGCTCTAACGCTAAGTCATTGGGAATGCTGTCTTTGCCGAGGCGGGGTTTAGGGCGGCGCTTACGTCGTCGTTTTGGTTGTTTATCGGCGGGATTATCCTTTGCCGCGCCCCGTTGTTCCTCGTCATCACTTCCTTTTGGGGTATCCACCATATATACGTCATGCGTTGAGGTGGTCCTCCAGTGCCCTGTGGGCGCTAGTTCTTGATCGTCTCCGGCATCGTCGTCCATACCATTGATGTCTTCGGAGTCATAGTCTAGCATGTCAGTTAGATCGTCGACAGTGGCTACAAAGTGGGTGGTGGGTGGGCTTTGAATTTCTTCGTCGTCCGCATCCCAACCATCCTGGCCATAATCCGGCCAGGGATCTCCAGATAGCGAGAGATGTTTTAGCGAATTTAGGATGTCGCCAAAGGGTGTGTGTTGGAAGGTGTCCGCGGCGGTGAACTCCATGATCGGCGCCCAATCAGATTCGATTGGCAGGGGCGCAGGAGGTTCGGAGTCCGGCCGGGAGTCCGGCACCTCAGAGTCACAAGCTTTACAAGGGACAAGGTTTGGCTCCATCGCCGTGGAAGTTGCAGCCCCCGAGGTGGTGTCTAGCCACCCATCCTCGATCTGCGCAATCGGCTCCGGACTGTGGGTCGGAGCCGATTCGTGTGCGGCCTCCAAGGTACTGTCCGGCGGCAGAGTTAGGTCATGCCCATCGTGACAGCACGACACACTCGGCTGTGGCTCGAGTCCGTCGAAAATCAAGTCTCCGCAGATATCCGCCGTGAAGTTTAGGCTTCCAAATCTGACCTGACGGCCAGGGGCGTAGCTTCCGATCTGCTCCAGATGGCCAAGTGAATTGACCTGCAGTGCGACGCCGCCGAATACGAAGATCTGTCCGGGGAGGAAAGTCTCACCCTGGACAGCGTTGTTGTTGATTGAAGAAGCCATCAAGCCTATCAGTGACGACATAGAGGAACTCTCAATGAAAGCACCAATGTCGGTGTCAAAACCGGCGGATCTCGGGTAGGGGGTCCCGAACTGTGCGTCTAGGCGGATGGTAACAGGAGACAAGGGACACGATGTTTTACCCAGGTTCGGGCCCTCTTGATGGAGGTAAAACCCTACGTCCTGCTTGATTAATATTGATGATGTGTATTACAAGAGTGGATCTACCACGAGATCAATGAGGCTAAACCCTAGAAGCTAGCCTATGGTATGATTGTTGTAATGGATGTTGTGTCCTACGGACTAAAGCCCTCCGGTTTATATAGACACCAGAGAGGGCTAGGGTTACACAGAGTCGGTTACAATGGTAGGAGATCTACATATCCGTATTGCCAAGCTTGCCTTCCACGCCAAGGAAAGTCCCATCCGAACACGGGACGAAGTCTTCAATCTTGTATCTTCATAGTCTTGGAGTCCGGCGGATGATGATAGTCCGGCTGTCCGGACACCCCCTAGTCCAGGACTCCCTCAAGGCGGTTGCCACCGCATCTCAGTACAACCCCAGTTTCACTTATGGATATCAGCCAGGCGGTCCTTGGTATTAGACCAACTTAGGCCAAAAGCCTAAGCTTGGGGGAGTACGTATTTCTCATCAACTTTACATTCATGTTCACACACTAGTTGTCGGTGCTCATACTCTTTCATTGTATTATCCATGCTAGTTTAAATTTCTTTTCCAAGTTTTCTTCTTGTGTGTTTGATAAACCTTAAGAAAAACCAAAAAAAATAGTTAGTTTAAATTCAATGCTTGTAGTAGAAATTAAAATGAAAACCCAAAAAGATTTCTCGTTCTTCTTTTACTTGTTGGGAGCTTTCCCGTGTAAATAGTTTTCTTTTCTTTTCTTTCCTTCGGGGGTCGAGAAGACCATATTGAAAATGCTTAGTGGCTCTTATATGCATGATTGTTTATTTAACTTAGAGCCCATATTACCCTGTCTTCTCTCTTGAGTTGAATGCTTGCAGATTCCAGCTTAGTCCAATGCACGTGTACTCTTATTATTATACACATCATTCGGTCGTGCAAGTGAAAGGCAATAATGACGATATATGATGGACTTATTGGGATGAGAAAAGCTGGTATGAACTCGACCTCTCTGTAAATATGATGAGTTCATCGTTTCTGAGTCATCTTTTTATGAACTAAACATATTTGCAATGACATTTAGAGATTATAGTTGCTTGTGCCATGCTTGATTAGCTATGAGTTATAATGGTTTACCTTGCGTGCCAACATGCTATTAGAATAATTATGATGTGGTATGATGGGATGGTATCCTCCTTTGAATGAATTGAGTGACTCGACTTGGCACATGTTCACGCATGTAGTTGAAACAAATCAACATAGCCTTCATGATATTTATGTTCATGGTGGATTATATCCTACCCATGCTTGTATTTGGTGTAAATTAATTTTAATGCATGTTTACGACTGTTGTCGCTCTCTCAGTTGGTCGCTTCCCAGTCTTTTGCTAGCCTTCACCTGTACTAAGCGGAAATACTGCTTGTGCATCCCAACTCCATAAACCCCAAAGTTGTTCCATATGAGTCCACTATACCTTCCTATATGCGGTATTTACCTACCGTTCCAAGTAAATTTGTATGTGCCAAACTCCAAACCTTCAAATGAAATTCTGTTTTGTATGCTCGAGCAGCTCATGTTTCAACTAGGGCTGTCTATATCTTCCATGCTAGGTGGGTTATTCTCAAGAGGAGTGGACTCCACTCCTCATTCACGAGAAAGGGCCGGTAACCGGGATGCCCAGACCCATGATCCAAAAAGATCAAAGCAAATCAAAATAATTAAACAAAACTCCCCCAGGGCTGTTGTTAGTTGGAGGCACTCATTGTTTCGAGCAAGCCATGGATTGATGCTTGTTGGTGGTTGGGGGAGTATAAACCTTTACCATTCTGTTTGGGAACTGCCTATAATGCACGTAGTATGGAAGATACAGCCTTCTCATAGTTGTTGCATTGACAGCAAAAGTATGCCGCTCAAAATGTTATTCAATCTCTATTTTAAAATCGAGCTCTGGCACCTCTACAAATCCCTGCTTCCCTCTGCGAAGGGCCTGTCTATTTACTTTTATGTTGAGTCATCACCCTTCTTATTAAAAGCACCCGCTGGAGAGCACACTGTCATTTGCATTCATTACTATTGGTTTATATTGGGTATGACTTGACTGGATCTCTTGTACCATGAATTACAATGTTTAGTCAGTCCTTGATCTTTAAAGGTGCTCTGCATTTATGTTTTGCGGTCTCAGAAAGGGCTAGCGAGATACCATTTTGTTATATCATGTTATGATTATTTTGAGAAAGTGTTGTCATCCGAGTTTTATTATTATGGCTCGCTAGCTGATTATGCTATTGATATGAGTAATTGTGAGACCTAAGTGTTATTGTGAGTATGGTTAGTTCATAATATTTGCAAAACTTGAATGCTGGCTTTTCATGTTACAACAACAAGAGCAAACAGAGTTTGTAAAAGTTTTTCTTTATCACTTTCAGTTTATCAACTGAATTTCTTGAGGACAAGCAAAGGTTTAAGCTTGGGGGAGTTGATACGTCTCCAACGTATCTACTTTTCCAAACACTTTTTCCCTTGTTTTGGACTCTAACTTGCATGATTTGAGTGAAACTAATCCGGACTGACGCTGTTTTCAACAGAACTGCCATGATGTTGTTTTATGTGTAGAAAAGAAAAGTTCTCGGAATGTCCTGAAAATCCACGGAGGCAAATTTTGGAATTAATAAGAATTTCTGGGCGAAAGAAATACACCAGGGGGCCCAGGGCCTGTCCATGAGACAGGGGGGAGCGCCCCCCCTGTAGGGCGCGCCCTCCTATCTCGTGGGCCCACTGGACCTCCACCGACCTCAACTCCAACTCCATATATTCACTTTCGAGGAGAAAAAAATCAGAGAGAAAGTTTCATCACGTTTTACGACACGGAGCCGCCGCCAAGCCCTAATCTCTCTCGGGAGGGCTGATTTGGAGTCCGTTCGGGGCTCCGGAGAGGGGGATTCGTCGCCGTCGTCATCATCAACCATCCTCCATCACCAATTTCATGATGCTCACCGTCGTGCGTGAGTAATTCCATCGTAGGCTTGCTGGATGGTGATGGGTTGGATGAGATTTACCATGTAATCAAGTTAGTTTTGTTAGGGTTTGATCCCTAGTATCCACTATGTTCTGAGATTGATGTTGCTATGACTTTGCTATGCTTAATGCTTGTCACTAGGGCCCGAGTGCCATGATTTCAGATCTGAACCTATTATGTTTTCATGAATATATATGTGTTCTTGATCCTATCTTGCAAGTCTATAGTCACCTATTATGTGTTATGATCCAACAACCCCGAAGTGACAATAATCAGGATACTTCTCGGTGATGACCATAGTTTGAGGAGTTCATGTATTCACTATGTGTTAATGCTTTGTTCCGGTTCTCTATTAAAAGGAGGCCTTAATATCCCTTAGTTTCTGCTAGGACCCCGCTGCCACGGGAGGGCAGGACAAAAGATGTCATGCAAGTTCTTTTCCATAAGCACGTATGACTATTTATGGAATACATGCCTACATTACATTGATGAATTGGAGCTAGTTCTATGTCACCCTATGTTATAGCTATTACATGAGGAATCGCATCCGGCATAATTATCCATCACTGATCCATTGCCTACGAGCTTTTCATATATTATTCTTCGCTTATTTACTTTTCCGTTGCTACTGTTACAATCACTACAAAAACGCAAAAACATTTATCTTTACTTTTGCTACCGTTACCTTTATTATCATACCACTTTTGCTACTAAACACTTTGCTGCAGATACTAAGTTATCTAGGTGTGGTTGAATTGACAACTCAACTGCTAATACTCAAGAATATTCTTTGGCTCCCCTTGTGTCGAATCAATAAATTTGGGTTGAATACTTTACCCTCGAAAGCTGTTGCGATCCCCTACACTTGTGGGTTATCAATCATCAGCCCAAGAGGCAATCCAGCACACCACACACTGGATTAGGGTATTACACCACAATGGTGGCCCGAACCAGTATAAATCTTATGTCTCTTGTGTTGTTCATCGATATAGCTTAGAAATCACAGCGAGTCTGAGAGTGAGATTTGGTTGGAGGAGATCTTCGCGCGCACCCCAGTGTTCGAACCTTAAGGGTTTTGCCGGAACCCGATATCCGACAGGATGACTCTAAGTCACAATCCGGATGCGTATTTATATTGAATGGTGGAGCTGTTAGTTGGTGCAGTTCCAAGTAGAGTGTCGTGACATGATCCACGTGTGAAGCGGAGTACATAGCTGCTTTAGAAGTAGAAAATGTAGGAGTCTGGATGAAGGCGTTCATATCCAATCTAGGTGTAATACCTAGTGCATTGGGTCCAATGAAATCTTTTGTGACAACACTGGAGCAACTACCTTCGCGAAGGAATCCAGATTTCACAAAAAGACCAAACACATCAAGAGACGCTTCAACTACATCCGAGATTTGGTCAAGGAGGGAGACATAGAGATTGCAAAATACATACGGATCTGAATGTTGCAGACCCGTTGACTAAGCCTCTTCCACGAGCAAAACATGATCAACACCAAGACTCCATGGGTGTTAGATTCATTACAATGTAATCTAGATTATTGACTCTAGTGCAAGTAGGAGACTGAAGGAAATATGCCCTAAAGGCAATAATAAAGTTATTATTTTATATTTCCTTATACATGATAAATGTTTATTATTCATGCTAGAATTGTATTAACTGGAAACTTGATACATGTGTGAATACATAGACAAAACAAAGTGTCCCTAGTATGCCTCTACTAGACTAGCTCGTTGATCAAAGATGGTTAAGTTTCCTAGCTATGGACATGAGTTGTCATTTGATAATGGATCACATCATTAGTCACTCCGAGTATCGGAGAGGTATCTCTAGGCCCTCTCAGTAATGCACATCATATGAAACATTGCAAGCAATGTGACTAATGAGTTAGTTGCACGATGCTGCACTACGCAACGAGTAAAGAGACTTGCCGGTAACGAGATTGAACTTGGTATGAAGATACCGCCGATCGAATCTTGGGCAAGTAACATACCGATGACAAATGGAATAATTATATTGACATTGCGGTTAGACCGATAAAGATCTTGAAAGTGCAAGTAATCCTTGGGTGGTTTTGGTCATTCTTAACAACATATAGCTCATTGAACTAATACTCTTTCAAGATGATCATTTCAGAAAGTTCAATGATTGGCATGGCATGGCTAGAGATGTGGATCCCTCAAAATGCTAAGGACACATATTGGCAAAAAGCTCAAGACTCTATATTTTCATTTAAGTAGGAAAAACAATACTACTAAACGGGGATGAGGTGTTGCTTAATGGCTTGCTTGCTCAAAGTGCTTAGTGATATGCTCCAAAGCCCTCAATCACTTTCTCATATCCACAAACTCGGTCCCACCGATTTGATCTATCCGGCGCCACCAAGTTCATTTGACATAGCCACTGCCACAAACCCTTATCACTTCGGTCTCACAGATAGGGATCTCGATCTCACCGAGATGGGATTGCAAACTCTCTATTTCCCTTCGTAATGTTTCAGTCTCACCGAGATGAATGATTGGTCCCATTGAGTTCGCAATGCAAACTCCTTGTTTCCTTTTTATAATGTTTCGGTCTCACCGAAATGAGCGATCGGTCCCACCGAGTTTGCCTGACCAACTCTATGTTTGCCTATTACTGAAATCGGTCCCACCGAGTTCATGTGATCGGTCTCACCGAGATCAAGTTATGCCTTAACCCTAGCACATCAGTCCCACCGGAAAGCCTAACGTTCACATTTTGAACTGAATCGGTTTGACCGAGTTTCACTATTCAGTCTCACTGACTATGGGAATATGTGTGTAAAAGTTAGATTTTGTGTGGAGGCTATATATACCCCTCCACCCACTCTTCATTTGTGGAGAGAGCTATCAGAACGTGCCTACACTTCCAGCATTCATTTTCTGAGAGAGAACCACCTACTCATGTGTTGAGACCAAGACATTTCAATCCAACCACAAGAATCTTGATCTCTAGCCTTCCCCAAGTTGCTTTCCACTCAAATCATCTTTCCATCATAGCCAAATCTGTGTGAGAGAGTTGAGTGTTGGGGAGGCTATCATTTGAAACACAAGAGCAAGGAGTTCATCATCAACACACCATCTATTACCTTTTAGAGAGTGGTGTCTCCTAGATTCGTTAGGTGTCGCTTGGGAGCCTCCATCAAGATTGTGGAGTTGAACCAAGGAGTTTGTAAGTGCAAGGAGATCACCTACTTCATGAAGATATACCCAAGTGAGGCAAGTCCTTCATGGGAGATGGCCATGGTGGGATAGACAAGGTTGCTTCTTTGTGGACCCTTCGTGGGTGGAGCTCTCCGTGGAATCGCGCAGCCGTTACCCTTCGTGGGTTGAAGTCTCCATCAACGTGGATGTACAATAGCACCACCTATTGGAACCACGCCAAAAATATCCGTGTCTACATTGTGTTTGCTCCCTCCAAACTCCTACCCTTTACCTTCATATGCAATGATTTACATTCCGCTGCTATACTCTTAGAATTGCAGCTGTAGGTTGATTGCTTGACTAGTGCTATGTTGCTAAAATCCGCCAAGACTTCAAATTGGGAAAAGGCTAGATTTTTATTTGGTCAAGTAGTCTAATCACCCCCCCTCTAGACATACTTTCGATCCTACAAGTGGTATCAGAGCTTTGGTCTCCATTTTCTTTGATTTCCATAGCTTTGGTGATCATAGCCTTGGTTTCACAACCTAGGAGAGTATGGCGTCTAGCAAGGGAAATTACCACCGTAGAGGTCCTTACTTTGATGGTACTAATTTTGCTAGTTGGAAACATAAGATGAAAATGCATATTCTTGGACATAACCCCGCCGTTTGGGCTATTGTGTGCATTGATTTGCAAGGTGAACTATTCGATGGGAGAGAACCGAATCGTGAAGCTACCGCGGAAGAATTGAAGATGTTGCAATACAATGCTCAAGCTTGCGATATCCTCTTCAACGGATTCTGTCCCAAAAAATTCAACAAAATCAACCGTCTTGATAATGCAAAAGAAATTTGGGATACTTTGATTGATATGCATGAAGGTACCGACTCCGTCAAGGAATCCAAGTTGGATGTGCTTCAAAGTCAGCTTGACAAGTTCAAAATGAAGGATGGTGAAGGTGTCGCTGAACTGTATTCTAGGCTTGCTCTGATCACAAATGAGATTGTCGGCTTAGGAAGTGAAGAGATGATCGACAAATTCATCATCAAGAAGATCCTAATAGCCATGGATGGAAAATATGATACCGTGTGCACTTTGATCCAAATGATGCCAAATTACAAAGATATCAAGCCAACCGAAGTCATTGGAAGAATTTTTGCTCATGAGATGTCACTCAAGGATAAAGAAGAGCTTCACAACAAGTCTAGTGGTGCTTACAAAGCCTCATGTGATGCTCCTACATCATCAAGTGAGAAACAAGCCTTCAATGAAGAATTGAGCTCAATTGTGAAGAAATTTAGCAAATTCTACAAGAGTAGAATCAAAGAAAGGAGTTCCATGTCAAGGTCCTACAATGACAAAAGATCTTCTAGTCGTGAGCGAAATTGCTACAATTGTGGAAGACCCGGACACTACTCCAATGAGTGTACAACTCCCTACAAAAGAAGAGAAGACTCACCTAAAAGGAGAAGCAAAAGGGAAGAATCACCTCCAAGAGAGAGAAGGAGTAGAGATGATCGATATGAACAAGAACTTCTCGCAGAAGCAAGGAATCGGAAAGGAAGGACAAGTCATCAAGGAGCTACACAAAACAAAGACAACAATCTCATGTTGGTGAATGGGTATCCAGTTCCGACTCCGACCACCACTCCGAGAGAAGTTATCACTCCGACTCCGAATATACTCAAGATGAAGGTGTTGCCGGTCTAGCACTTGTGTCAACCAACTCCTATGACATATTTGAGTCACCAAATGAAGGAATTGGAAGATGCTTCATGGCTAAAGGCCGCAAGCAAGGAAGGCACCAGAAGAATCAAGGTGTTGGTTTTTAACGGAAGTTCAATGCCAATGGAGTTGAGTGGGAAGAAGATCAATACCCCAAGATGAAGTTTGTTCCTCAACAAGAGAAGTATGATCCTACTTTCTTCAAGGGGACACAAGCTCAAGATGATCTTACACCACAAGACCATAAGCTAAAAGGCAAGGACAAGCTTCAAGAGGAGATTGATTCATTTGAAGATGCTCCAAAGGCCTTGGTCAAGTGGGTTCCCAAGTCTACATCAAGTTCTACTTCATCAAGTACATCTACAACCCCAAGGATTCCCATCAAGATGATGTGGATCCTGAAGAACAAGAAGAACTAGAGAGTTCTTGAGAGTGACTCCGCCAACATATTTCACTCATATTCATTTTGGCAAGGACAAGTGCAAACAAGTTCCACATCTTGCACTATTTCAAGGAGTCACAAACCCTCTTGTTGGTAAGACAAGGGACAAGGTAATCTAATGCTTTCATGGACATCATCTTGTGTGTGCTTCACTCTATGTCTATGAATATCCTTGTTTGTTCCTTATGGGAGTAACCCATGTAGGTATTAAAAGTGCAACTCACTCCAATGGATTGCTCGAAATGATCTACATCAACAATGAGCATCCACATCTTCAACACCTACATGAAGTCATGATCGACAAAATCCAAGGTTAGTTCATCCCTCTTAGGGGGGATATCACATCTAGGGGGAGCTTTACTCTAAGAATTGACCTAAAGCAACTCTAATGGTGTGAACACAACAATGCTTTATGTAAAAGTGGTAACCCTACTTGTTCTTAAATGATGAGTATGACATATGATCAAATGTTCTCATTTGACTCCTAAGTCAATATACTCATATATAGATGACCTAGTCATTGCCAATTGCTTGATAGATGCTAGAGTGATTGTGCATGCTTTCCACATATTTCATTTGCCATTTTATTGTGTGAGCATGTTGATTGCATATTTTTGTCATTCGAGGACATCCATTTGTTGCTTCAATTGTTTGGCCCTTTTTCTTTTGCCAAATGGATGGACAAGAATGCCTAAGGACTCCCTCTAGCTATCTATGCTTTTCTCGTCTCAAACTCTATTCATGCTACATCAAAAAGTTTGATCAAGTCATATTTGAACCCTCTGGGTGAGGAGCAATCGGAGTCACCGTTTCGTCATAGACTTAAACTTCCAAAACCTCTCTATGCATTTCGGTCTGACCGATTCATTCCTTTCGATTAAACCGAGTTCATTGAGTTGATCTAGTTTTTCAATCTCGGTGCAACCGATTTGAACAATTGGGTCACACCGAGTTGCAGTAACCACTTGTGATTCTGCATCTCAGTGCCACCAAGTCGTTCCACTCGGTCACACCGACAGGGTCGGGATATATATACGGAAACCTAACCCTAAAATTTCAAATCTCATCTAATCTAAGGATTGCATTGACTGGATAGGAGTGTTTCAATCATGGCAAGAATCATTAAGAACACAATGTGCTAGGAACCGGACGAGGATAGCACTGTGATCGAGTCCATACCCTAGCTTGGCGATGAACTCGCTACGGCAGCAACGGCGGGGGTGAAATCCGTTGACGGTGGCGGAGACCAGCGACAGGAGGCGGCTGGAGATGAGGAGACGATCCGGGGACCCTGATGGTAGAGCGAGCTATTGTGAGGGCGAAGAGGTTCGGAGAAATTTCCAAATTTTTGCCCGTGACTATATATAGCCCGACCCTGTCGGTGTGACCGAGTGGAACAACTCGGTGGCACCGAGATGCATAACTATGTACAGTTACAGCAACTCGGTGTGACCGAAAAGTTCAAATAGGTTGCCCCGAGATTGAAAACCTAGATCGACTTAGTGATCTCGGTAGGACCGAAATGGAGGAATCGGTCAGACCGAGAATCACAAAGAAGTTTTGGAAGTTTAAGTCTATGACGAATCGGGGACTCCGAGTGCTCCTCACACAGAGTGGTTCGAATCTGACTTGATCAAATTTTGTGATGTAGCATGAATAGAGTTTGAGACGAGAAAAGCATAGATAGCTAAGAAGGTTCTTAGGCATTCTTGTCCATCCACTTGGCAAAAAAAAGAAAAGGAGCCAATCAATCAAAACAACAAGTGGATGTCCTTGAATGAGTAAAATATGCACCAACATGCTCACACAATAAGATGGCAAATGAAATATGTGGCAAAACATGCACAACCAATTCTAGCATCTATCAAACAATTGGCGATGACTAGGTCATCTATATATGAGTATATTGACTTAGGAGTCAAATGAAAAACATTTGATCATAGGTCATACTCATCGTTTAAGCTCAAGTGGGGTTACCACTTTTACATAATGCATTGATGTGTTCACACCATTAGAGTTGCTTTGACTCAATTCTTAGAGTTAAGCTCCCCCTAGATGTGAGATCCCCTTTTAGTGGGATGAACTAACCTTGGGTTTTGTCGATGATGACTTCATTTAGGTGTTGAAGATGTGGATGCTCAATGTTGATGTAGATCATTTGGACCAATCCTTTGGAGTGAGTTGCACTTTCAACTTACCTACATGGGTTAGTCCCACAAGGAACAAACAAGAATATCCATAGACATAGAGTGATGCACACACAAGATGGTGTCCATGAAATCATTAGGTTACCTTGTCGCTTGCCTTACCAACATGAGGGTTTGTGACTCCTTGAACTAGTGCAAGATGTGGAAGTTGATTGCACTTGTTCTTGCCATAATGATATGAGTGAAGAATGTTGGCGGAGTCACCCTTAGTTCTTCTTCTTCGGGATCCACATCATCTTGATGGGAATCCTTGGAGTTGTAGTTGTACTTGATGAAGTAGAACTTGACGTAGTCTTGGGAACCCACCTGACCGAGACCTTAGGTGCTTCTTCAAATGCGTCAATCTCTTCTTGAAGCTTGTCCTTGCCTTTGTTCTTGTGGTCTTGTGGTGGAAGATCATCTTGTGCTTGTGTTCCTTTGAAGGAAGTAGGATCATACTTCTCTTGTTGAGGAACAAAATTCGTCTTGGGGTATTGATCTTCTTCCCACTCAACTCCATTGGCATTGAACTTTCGTTCAAAACCAACACCTTGATTCTTCCGGTGCCTTCCTTGCTTGCGTACAATTTCCTCGAATTGCTTACTCCCGGCAAGGCTCTTGTAAACACCTTTCTCTATAATTCCCTTCAATAAGCTATTTTCTTGCTCAAGTGTAACTTGGCTAAGAGAATCATTAGTGGAATCAAGAGAACTACTAGAAGTAACAATATTGGATTTGACATTATTATTGTTACTACTAGAGGAAGGATCTTTCTTGTACTTGTTAGTAGACTTGACTTGAGGCATGTAAGTAGATAAGAGTAAACTCTTGGCAATGTAAGAAGAACTTTTATTACGGAGATCATCATTGATTGCTTTTAAGAACTCATGCTCTTGCTCAAGATTGAGCTTTTCAAAGCATAACTTCTCATGAGCCCTTAAAAGTTCTCGATGATCTTCGAAGATAGTTTCATGAGCTAACTTAAGAGTGTTTAGTTCTTTAGTTAGAAGCTCAATCTTCTCCTTATCATTGTCATTCGTTTTATCTTGATTAGCATGATTAATTGACGTTTCATCATAGTATTCATCACTAGAGTTGTCAACAAGTAAATCATCATCCACAAGCAAGTCATATTCATCACTATCGAAATCAACATACTTAGGATGTGTTACCTTTGGACCTTTGGCCATGAAGCATCTTCCAATTCCTTCATTTGGTGAATCAAATATGTCGTAGGAGTTGGTTGACACAAGTGCTAGACCGGCAACACCTTCATCTTGAGTATATTCGGAGTCGGAGTGATAGCTTCTCTCGGAGTGATTGTCGGAGTCGGAGCCGGATACCCATTCACCAACATGAGCTTGATGTCTTCGTTTTGTGTAGCTCCTTGATGACTTGTCCTTCCTTTCCGAATCCTTGCTTCTCCGTGAGGGTCTTCATTCATAACGATCATCTCTACTCCTCCTCTCTCTCGGTGGTGATTCTTCTCTTTTGCTTCTTCTTTTTGGAGAATCTTCTCTTCTTTTGTAGGGTGTCGTACACTCATTGGATAGTGTCCGGGTCTCCCACAATTGTAGCAGTTTCGCTCTCTACTAGAAGATCTTTTGTCATTGTAAGACCTTGACTTGGAGCTTCTTTCTTTGCTTCTACTCTTGTAGAATTTGTTGAAGTTCTTCACCATTAAGCTCAATTCTTCATTGAAGGTTTGTTTCTCACTTGATGATGTGGGGGCTTCACTTGAGGCTTTGTAAGCACCACTTGACTTGTTGTGAAGTTCCTCCTTATCCTTGAGTGACATCTCATGAGCAACAATTCTTCCAATGACTTCCGTTGGCTTGAGATATTTGTAGTTTGGAATCATTTGGATGAATGTGCACATGGTATCATACTTTCCATCCAATGCTCTTAGGATCTTCTTGATGATGAATCTGTCGGTCATCTCTTCACTCGCTAAGCCGACAATCTCATTTGTGATAAGTGCAAGCCTAGAGTACATTTCAGCGACACCTTCACCATCCTTCATTTTGAACTTCTCAAGCTGACTTTGGAGCACATCCAACTTGGATTCCTTGACGGAGTCGGTACCTTCATGCATATCAATCAACATATCCCAAATTTCCTTTGCATTCTCAAGACGGCTGATTTTGTTGAATTCTTCGGGGCACAATCTGTTGAAGATGATATCACAAGCTTGAGCGTTGTATTGCAGCATCTTCAATTCTTCCGCATTTGCTTCACGGTTCGGCTCTCTCCCATCAAAGAATTCACCATGCAAGCCAATACAAATAATTGCCCAAACGGCGGGGTTATGTCCGAGAATATGCATTTTCATCTTATGCTTCCAACTAGCAAAATTAGTACAATCAAAGTAAGGACCTCTACGGTGATAATTTCCCTCACTAGACGCCATACTCTCCTAGGTTGTGAAACCAAGGCTATGACCACCAAAAGCTATGGAAATCAAAGCAAATGGAGACCAAATCTCTGATACCACTTGTAGGACCTTGAAGTATGTCTAGAGGGGGGGTGATTAGACTACTTGACCAATTAAAAACTTAACCTTTTCCCAATTTTAGAGTTTGGCAGATTTTAGCTATCTTAGGACAAGTCAAGCAATCATCACACGAATCAAGCAAGCATGCAAAGAGTATATAGGCAGCGAAAAATAAAGCATGCAACTAGTAAGAAAGTAAAGGGAAGGGTTTGGAGGATTCAAACGCAATTGGAGACACGGATGTTTTTGGCATGGTTCCCATAGGTGGTGCTATCGTACATCCACGTTGATGGAGACTTCGACCCACGAAGGGTAACAGTTGCGCGAGTCAACGGAGGGCTCCACCCACAAAGGGTCCACGAAGAAGCAACCTTGTCTATCCCACCATGGCCGTCACCCACGAAGGACTTGCCTCACTAGCGGTAGATCTTCACGAAGTAGGCGATCTCCTTGCCCTTACAAACTCCTTGGTTCAACTCCACAATCTTGTCGGAGGCTCCCAAGTGACACCTAGCCAATCTAGGAGACACCACTCTCCAAGAAGTAACAAATGGTGCGTTGATGATGAACTCCTTGCTCTTGTGCTTCAAATGATAGTCTCCCCAACACTCAACTCTCTCTCATATGATATGGATCTGGTGGAAAGAAGATTTGAGTGGAAAGCAACTTGGGGAAGGCTAGAGATCAAGATTCATATGGTAGGAATGGAATATCTTGGCCTCAACACATGAGTAGGTAGTTCTTTCTCAGAAATGGTAAGTTGGAAGTGTAGGTTTGTTCTGATGGCTCTCTCCACGAATGAAGAGGAGGTGGAGGGGTATATATAGCCTCCACACAAAATCTAACCGTTACACACAATTTACCAAACTCGGTGGGACCGAATCAACAAACTCGGTCAGACCGATTTAGTAAACCTAGTGACCGTTAGGATTTTTGGTGGGACTGACATGCAACTCAGTAGGACCGATTCGTTAGGGTTAGGGCATAACGTAATCTCGGTAAGACCGATTACACAAACTCGGTGAGACCAATTTTGGTAATAAGCTTTCCAAAGAGTTGGTCAGGTAAACTCGGTGGGACCGATTTGCTCTTTTCGATGAGACCAAAATGTTACAAAAGGGAAACAGAGAGTTTACATTGCAATCTCGTTGGTACCGATCGCTCACTTCGGTTAGACCGAAGCGTTACAAAGGGAAACAGAGAGATTACAATCCCATCTCGGTGAGACCGAGATCTCTATCGGTGAGACCGATTTGCCTAGGGTTTGTGGCAGTGGCTATGACATTTGAACTCGGTGGCGCCGGATAGAAAGAATCGGTGTGACCGATTTTGGCTTTAGGTTTAGGTCTTTTGTGGATGTGAGAAAGTAGTTGAGGGTTTTTGGAGCATATCACCAAGCACATGAAGCAAGAGGCTCATTAAGCAACACCTCATCCCTCCTTGATAGTATTGGCTTTTCCTATAGACTCAATGTGATCTTGGATCACTAAAATATAAAATGAAGAGTCTTGAGCTTTTGATCTTGAGCCAATCCTTTATCATTGGTATTTCGAGGGATCCACTTTCATCATCCATGCCATGACATTCATTGAGCTTCCCTGAAATAATAGTCTTGGAATAGCATTAGCTCAATGAGCTATATGTTGTTATGAATTACCAAAACCACCTAGGGATAGTTGCACTTTCAGCCGCATTTTATGATTATGAAATTTGGCAAATGGATGTCAAAACTGCATTCCTGAATGGATTTCTGGAAGAAGAGTTCTATAAGATGCAACAGGAAGGTTATGTCAATCCAAAGGGTACTAACAAAGTGTGCAAGCTCCAGTGATCCATTTATGGACTGGTGCAAGCCTCTCGGAGTTGGAATAAACACTTAGATAGTGTGATCAAAGCATATGGTTTTATACAGACTTTTGGAGAAGCCTGTATTTACAAGAAAGTGAGTGGGAGCTGTGTAGCATTTCTAATCTTATATGTAGATGACATATTATTAATTGGAAATGATATAGAATTTCTGGATAGCATAAAGGGATACCTGAATAAGAGTTTTTCTATGAAAGACCTCAGAGAAGTTGCTTACATATTGGGCATCAAGATTTATAGAGATGATCAAGACGCTTAATTGGACTTTCACAAAGCACATACCTTGATAAAGTTTTGAAGAAGTTCAAAATGGATCAGTCAAAGAAAGGGTTCTTGCTTGTGTTACAAGGTGTGAAGTTGAGTCAGACTCAATGCCCAACCACTGCAGAGGATAGAGAGAAAATGAAAGTCATTCCCTATGCTTCAGCCATAGGTTCTATCATGTATGCAATGCTGTGTTCCAGACCTAATGTATGTCTTGCTATAAGCATAGTAGGGAGGTACCAAAGTAATCCCGGAGTGGAGAACTGGACAACGGTCAAGAACATCCTGAAATACCTGAAAAAGGACTAAGGATATGTTTCTCATTTATGGAGGTGGAAAAGAGCTCATCGTAAACGGATACGTTGATGCAAGCATTGACACTGATCCGGATGACTCTAAGTCACAAACCGGATACGTATCTTTATTGAATGGAGGAGTCGTCAGTTGGTGCAGTTCCAAGCAGAGCATCGTGGCGGGATCTATGTGTGAAGTGGAGTACATTGCTGCTTCGGAAGCAGCGAATGAAGGTGTTTGGATGAAGGAGTTCATATCCGATCTAGGTGTCATATGTACCTAGTGCACCGGGTCCAATGAAAATCTTTTGTGACAATACTGGTGCAATGGCCTTGGCAAAGGAATCCAGATTTCACAAGAGAACCAAGCACATCAAGAGACGCTTCAATTCCATCCGTCATCATGTGTCGGAGGGGGACATGGAGATTTGCAAGATACACACAGATCTGAATGTTGCAGACCCGTTGACTAAGCCACTTCCACGAGCAAAACATGATCAACACCAAATCTCCATGGGTGTTAGAATCATTACAATGTAATCTAGATTATTGACTCTAGTGCAAGTGGGAGACTGAAAGAAATATGCCCTAGAGGAAATAATAAAGTTATTATTTATTTCCTTAATTCATGATAAATGTTTATTATTCATGCTAGAACTGTATTAACTGGAAACTTAGTACATGTGTGAATACATAGACAAAACATATAGTCCCTAGTATGCCTCTACTTGACTAGCTTGTTAATCAAAGATGGTTACGTTTCCTAACAATAGACATGTGTTGTCATTTGATAAACGGGATCACATCATTAGGAGAATGATGTGATGGACATGACCCATCCATTAGCTTAGCATTATGACCATGTTAGTTTCATTGCTACTTCTTTCTTCATGACTTATACAAGTTCCTCAGACTATGAGATTATGCAACTCCCGAATACCGGAGGAACACTTTGTGTGCTACCAAACGTCACAACGTAAATGGGTGATTATAAAGGTGCTCTACAGGTGTCCGCATGCTTAATGTTTGATGACAATTGGTATTATGAGTTTATGTGATATGATGTACCAAAGATTGTTCAGAGTCTCGGATGTGATCACGGACATGACGAGGAGTCTCGAAATGGTCGAGGCATAAAGATTGATATATTGGACGGCTATGTTCGTACATCGGAAGTGTTCTGGAGAAGTTTCGAATAACCGGAGGGTTACCGAAACCCCCCGGGGGAACTAGTGGGCCTGGATGGGCCTTACTGGGAGAAGAGGAAGGGCCAGGAGGGGCTGGCCGCACCCCCCCCCCTTGAGTCTGAATAGGACAAGGGAAGGGGGGCGGCGCCCCCCCTTTCCTTCCCTCCCCCCTCTTCCTTCTTCCTTCCCCCTCTCTTCCCTTGTTGGAAACCTACTAAGAATAGGATTCCTAGTAGGAATCCTACTTGGGGCACGCCCCATGAGGGTCGGCCGGCCTCCCCCCTTGCTCGTTTATATACGGGGAAGGGGGCACCCTAGAACACACAAGTTGATTGTTTAGCCGTGTGCGGTGCCCCCCTCCACAGATTTCCACCTCGGTCATATCGTCATAGTGCTTAGGCGAAACCCTGCGCCGGTAACTTCATCATCACCATCACCATGCCGTCGTGCTGACGAAACTCTCCCTCGACCTCAGCTTGATCTAGATTTCGTGGGACATCACCGAGCTGAATGTGTGTAGATCGCGGAGGTGCCGTACCTTCGGTGCTAGGATCGGTCGGATCGTGAAGCCGTACGACTACATCAACCGCATTGTCATAATGCTTCTGCTTTCGGTCTACGAGGGTACGTAGACAACGCTCTCCCCTCTCGTTGCTATGCATCACCTAGAGATAGATCTTGCGTGATCGTAGGAATTTTTTTGAAATTACTACATTCCCCAACAAACCCTTCATGGGTAGAGCCCTTCGTGGACTCGCACAGCAGTTACCCTTCGTGGGTTGAAGTCTCCATCAACGTGGATGTACGATAGCACCACCTATCAGAACCACATGAAAAATCTCCATGTCTACATTGCGTTTTCTCCCTCCAAACTCCTCCCCTTTACCTTCATATGCAATGATTTACATTCCGCTGCTATACTCTTAGAATTGCATGTGTAGGTTGATTACTTGACTAGTGCTAAGTTGCTAAAATCTGCCAAGACTTAAAATTGGGAAAAGGCTAGATTTTTATTTGGTCAAGTAGTCTAATCACCCCCCTCTAGACATAATTTTGATCCTACAGATCTTCGTAGAATATGTGGGAACCAATATGAGCATCCAGGTTCGCTATTGGTTGTTGACCGGAGATGTGTCTTGGTCATGTCTACATAGTTCTCGAACCCGTAGGGTCCGCATGCTTAACGTTCGATGACGATTGGTATTATATGAGTTATGTGTTTTGGTGACCGAAGGTTGTTCGGAGTCCCAGATGAAATCACGTACATGACGAGGAGTCGCGAAAATGGTCGAGAGGTAAAGATTGATATATTGGAAGGTTATATACGAACACCGGAATGGTTCCGAAGAGGTTCGGGGATTTCTTGGAGTACCGAGAGGTTACTGGAACCCCCGGGAAAAGTTAATGGGCCTCATGGGAAATCATGGAGAGGAGAGGGCAGCTACGGTAGGTGGCGACCCCCCAAGCCAATCCGAATTGGACAAGGGGTGGGGGCGTGACCCCCCTTTCCTTCTTCCTCTCCACCTCTTTCCCCTTTCCCCCTCTCCGTAAAAAGGAAAATAGAGGGGGGCGAATCCCACTAGGAGTGGAGTCCTAGTAGTGCGCCCCTTGGTGGCCGGCCTCCTTGAGGGAGTCCTGGATTATGGGGTCCTCGGGGAGCCCGCCTATGTGATATGGGCCGGGCTGATAGGCCATGAAGATACAAGACAGAAGACCTTCCCTCGTGTGCGGACGGGACTCTCCTTTGCGTGGATGACCAGCTTGGCGTCCGGATGTGTAGTTTACTTCCTCTGTAAACCGACTTTGTATAGCCCTAGCCCCCTCCGGTGTCTATATAAACCGAAGGGTTTAGTCTATAGGGGCAATCACAATCATACAGGCTAGACATCTGGGGTTTAGCCATTACGATCTCGAGGAAGATCAACTCTTGTAATCCCTATACTCATCAAAGTCAATCAAGAATGAAGTAGGGTATTACCTCCATTAAGAGGGCCCAAAACTGGGTAAACATCGTGTCCCCTGCCTCCTGTTACCTTTGATCCTTAGACGCACAGTTCGAGACCCCCTACCCGAGATCTGCCAGTTTTGACACCGACATTGGTGCTTTCATTGAGAGTTCCTCTGTGCCATCGACAGAAGGGTTGATGGCTCACCTTGTCATCAAGGACAGTATCACTTCCGGAGAAGCCCTAGCTTTGGGGCAAACCCTCCGGCTTGGCAGCTTCACCATGGGCGCTCGTTCGGCCATTAAGCCATGGGCAGCCCAGCCTGTCACCAAAAATCATCCCGCGTCGGCCCTGAATACTCCGACAAGATGGATCCAGCAGATGTATCGGCCTTAAATGAACTGCTGGATTGCATCGCCGCCCTGGGGGTCGCAACTGAATATGATTGGATTGGGCATAAACCCGACCAGAGAGAAATCAAATCTCTGCCGATCACCCATCAGGTGGCAGTTGTGTAGGAACAAGCTGATAATAACTCTCCTCCTACGTTGAGAACAAAGTATGTTCAGATTTTCGAGCTCGAAGAGCCGGACACCCATCTTCGGGAGGACACTTCATGTCCTCCGAACACAGAATCATGCATAGAGCCTAAAAACTCACCGGACACTTCGGAACCCAGGCTTGTAGCTTCAAAAATTCCTCAGAATCCGGACTTCACAGCGGGCCAGGGTTCGGATTTAATACCACCCACCCTCCCCAAGCAATTCCGGTCCTCCGGATATATGCGACTTAATGTACGTGCGACAGCAACCTCAGGAAACAGTCCACCACTTTTGGGCCAGATTCCTCGTTAAAAACAGGATCAAAGATTGCTGTGACGATGATGCGATCTCGGTATTTTGCAACAATTATATGGATGAGGGAATCCTTAATGCCCTCAACCGCCGTCATGTTCTGCACTTTGCAGATTTGGCTCATATAGTACAAAAGTGCTGCGCAATGGAAACCACCTCCCAGACAGGCAAAAAGGATGCACACCAGCAGAGCAATTAATCATCATCCCATGGACAAGAAAATCAAGCCCTTTATGGAGCATAGAACGATCTTCGAAGAATGGCTCGACAAGCCCTGTCAAATTCACATGACGCCGAACATTGAACCAACGCATAGCCTTCGAGCATGTTGGATACTTCGGCAAGTGGCCAAGAGCGGTGAGGGTATCCTCACCAACAACACCCCAGAGAACTACTCTTTGGAGGACAACGAGCTTAGGTATTCACAGTCTTCGAGACCTTTTCATCAAATAATCAGCGCAAATGGGCGCTCCGCAACCTCGCCGAAGTCTGCCAGGTGGTAGCAGTAAATCCTTGGAATGACATGAGGATCACTTTCAACATCGATGACGAACCAAGATCCCGCTCAGTCCGGGTACCAGCCACCTTGGTCCTAAACCCAATCATAGACGGCTTTCAACTCACTAAAGTGCTAACAGACGGCGGTAGCGGAATGAACCTCATCTACGAGGACACGCTCAATAAAATGCAAATGGACAGGAGTTGCATTGAGAAAAGTACCATGACCTTTCTAGGTATTATCCCTAGTCGGGAAGCAAGATGCTCGGGAAAAATCAAACTCGGTGTGGTATTCGGCACGCCGGAAAACTATAGGTCCAAAGAGTTACTCTTCCATGTGGCACCTTTCAACAGCGGTATCACGCCCTGCTGGGGCGAGAGGCATTCACAAGCTTCCAAGTCATACCCCACTACGGGTATATGAAGCTCAAAATGCCCGGGCCCAATGGAGTTATCACTATCACCAGTGATCCGGACATAGCACTTCGCGCCAAAAAACAACCTGCCTCTCTGGCCCTCGAGGCTTTATCCGAGGCCCTCACGGCTGAAGAATTAACTACCTTGTGTTCCATAGTGGATAGGGACAACGTAATCCTTGATAAGAGACCCAAATCCACTTCCTTCAAGCCAGCAGACGAAATAGTCAAATTTCAAGTCCACCGGACGGACCCCAAGAAGACAGCTTCCATTGGGGCACAGTTGGATCTGACAGTCGACGCCGCATTACGCGCATTCCCGCATGAGAACTAGGACAGTTGCCTGGCATCCTTCTGATATGCCAGGTATCCCACGAAGACTGGCCGAGCATAGTCTCAATATACTGAAATGAACAAACCAGTCAAGCAAACTCTGTGTTGATTTTCTGAACCCAAACGACAGGCTATGGGGGAGGAGCTAGCCAAGCTACTCGAAGCCGGGTTTATCAGAGAAATCAAACATCCGAACTGGCTAGCAAACCTGGTCATGGTACCAAAGAAGGATAAATCATGGCGCATGTGTGTCGATTCCAAAGACCTTAATAAGGCTTGCCCTAAGGACCCCTTCCCACTACCTCGCATAGACCAGATTATTGACGCAACCACATGACACGATTCATTGTGCTTCCTCGACGCATACTCCGGATACAATCAAATTAAGATGAAAGAATTCGACCAAGCCGCAACGGCATTCATCACTCCATATGGGCCCTTCTGCTTCAACACTATGCCTTTCAGGCTCAAGAACGTCGGCGCAACCTACCAACGCATGATTCAAACATGCTTGAAAAAGCAAATTGGCAAAACTGTAGAGGCGCATGTAGATGACGTAGTCATCAAAACCAAGCATGTCAAATCATTAGTGGATGACTTACGCCTTACATTCGACAACCTCCGAGCATATGACATACGGCTCAATCCGAAGAAATGCGTGATATGTCTCCAACGTATCTATAATTTTTTATTGTTCCATGCTATTATATTACCCGTTTTGGATGTTTATGGGCTTTATTTTACACATTTATATCATTTTTGGAACTAACCTACTAACCGGAGGCCCAGCCCATATTGCTGTTTTTTTTGCCTATTTCAGTGTTTCGAAGAAAAGGAATATCAAACAGAGTCCAAACGGAATGAAACCTTTAGGAGCGTGATTTTTGGAACGAACGTGATCTACAGGACTTGGAGTGCAAGTCAAGAAGCCGTCTAGGCGGCCACGAGGGTGGAGGGAGCCCTCCAACTAGGTGTGCCCCCTATCTCGTGGGCCCCTCGGGCGTCCACCGACCTACTTCTTCCTCCTATATATACTCACGTACCCCGAAAACATCAGAGGCGACCACGAAAAACTATTTCCACCACCGTAACCTTCTGTATCCGCGAGATCCCATCTTGGAGCCTTCGTCGGCGCTTCGTCGGAGGGGGAATCGACCATGGAGGGCTTCTACATAAACACCATAGCCCCTCCGATGAGTTGTGAGTAGTTTACCACAGACCTCCGGGTCCATAGTTATTAGCTAGATGGCTTCTTCTCTCTTTTTGGATCTCAATACCATGTTCTCCTCAATCTTCTTGGAGATCTATTCGATGTAACTCTTTTTGTGGTGCGTTTGTTGAGATCCGATGAGTTGTGGGTTTATAATCAAGTTTATCTATGAGAAATATTTGAATCTCCTCTGAATTCTTTTATGTATGATTAAGTTATCTTTGCAAGTCTCTTCGAATTATCAGTTTGGGTTGGCCTACTAGATTGATCTTTCTTGCAATGGGAGAAGTGCTTAGCTTTGGGTTCAATCTTGCGGTGTCCTTTCCCAGTGACAATAAGGGCAGCAAGGCACGTATTGTATTGTTGCCATCGAGGATAAAAAGATGGGGTTTATATCATATTGCATGAGTTTATCCCTCTACGTCATGTCATCTTTCTTAATGCGTTACTCTGTCCTTTATGAACTTAATACTCTGGATGCATGCTGGATAGCGGTCGATGTGTGGAGTAATAGTAGTAGATGCAGGCAGGAGTCGGTCTACTTGTCGTGGACGTGATGCCTATATACATGATCATGCCTAGAGAATCTCTTAATTATTCGCTTTTCTATCAATTGCTCGACAGTAATTTGTTCACCCACCGTAATACTAATGCTATCTTGAGAGAAGCCACTAATGAAACCTATGGCCCCCGGGTCCATCTCTTATCATATAAGTTTTCAATCTACTTTTTGTGCATTTTTACTTTTCCAATCTATATTATAAAATACCAAAAATATATTTATCTTATCATACTATCTCTATCAGATCTCACTTTCGCAAGTGGCCGTGAAGGGATTGACAACCCCTTTATTGCATTGGTTGCGAGTTCGTTGTTTGTTTGTGTAGGTGTGTGGGACTTTTGAGGAGCCTCCTACTGGATTGATACCTTGGTTCTCAAATACCGAGGGAAATACTTACGCAACTATTGATGCATCACCCTTTCTGTTGGGTAATGTAGTAATTTCAAAAAAATTCCTACGCACATGCAAGATCATGGTGATGCATAGCAACGAGAGGGGAGAGTGTTGTCTACGTACCCTCGTAGACCGTAAGCGGAAGCGTTAGCACAACGCGGTTGATGTAGTCGTACATCTTCACGGCCCGACCAATCAAGCACCAAAAGCACGGCACCTCCGAGTCTTGCACACGTTCAGCTCGATGACATCCCTCGAACTCCGATCCAGCCGAGTGTCGAGGGAGAGTTCCGCCAGCACGACGGCGTGGTGACGATGATGATGTTCTACTATCACAGGGCTTCGCCTAAGCACCACTAAGATATTATCGAGGAGGACTATGGCGGAGGGGGCACCGCACACGGCTAAGAATTCAATGATCAATTGTTGTATCTATGGGGTGCCCCCCTCCCCCGTATATAAAGGAGGGGAGGAGGGGGCCGACCAAGGGGGAGGCGCGCCCTAGGGGGGGAGTCCTACTCCCACCGGGAGTAGGACTCCTCCCTTTCCTATTTGGAGAGGGAGAGGGAAGGAAGAGGAAGGAGGGAGGAAGGAAAAGGGGGACCGGCCCCCCTCCCAATTCGGATTGGGCTTGGGGGGCGCCCCTTCCCTTGATCCTTTCCCCTCCTTTCCGCTAAGGCCCATTAAGGCCCATATACCTCCCGGGGGGTTCCGATAACCTCCCAGAGTTCCGGTATTGTCCCAATCTCACCTAGAACCTTTCCGGTGTCCAAATATAATCGTCCAATATATCGATCTTCATGTCTCAACCATTTAGAGACTCCTTGTCATGTCCGTGATCACATCCGGGACTCCGAACAACCGTCGGTACATCAAAATGCATAAACTCATAATATAACTGTCATCTAACTTTAAGCGTGCGGACCCTACGGGTTCTAGAACTATGTAGACATGACCGAGACACGTCTCCGGTCAATAACCAATAGCAGAACCTGGATGCTCATATTGGCTCCTACATATTCTACGAAGATCTTTATCGGTCAAACCGCATAACAACATACGTTGTTCCCTTTGTCATCGGTATGTTACTTGCCCGAGATTCGATCGTCGGTATCTCAATACCTAGTTCAATCTCGTTACCGGCAAGTCTCTTTACTCGTTATGTAATGCATCATCCCGTAACTAGCTCATTAGCTACATTGCTTGCAAGGCTTATAGTGATGTGCATTACCAAGAGGGCCCAGAGATACCTCTCTGACAATCGAAGTGACAAATCCTAATCTCGAAATACGTCAACTCAACAAGTACCTTTGGAGACACCTGTAGAGAACCTTTATAATCACCCAGTTACGTTGTGACGTTTGGTAGCACACAAAGTGTTCCTCCGGTAAGCGGGAGTTACATAATCTCATAGTCATAGGAACATGTATAAGTCATGAAGAAAGCAATAGCAACATACTAAACGATCAAGTGCTAAGCTAACGGAATGGGTCAAGTCAATCACATCATTCTCCTAATGATGTGATCCCGTTAATCAAATGACAACTCATGTCTATGGTTAGGAAACTTAACCATCTTTGATTAACGAGCTATTCAAGTAGAGGCATACTAGTGACACTATGTTTATCTATGTATTCACACATGTATTATGTTTCCGGTTAATGCAATTCTAGGATGAATAATAAACATTTATCATGAAATAAGGAAAGAAATAATAACTTTATTATTGCCTCTAGGGCATATTTCCTTCAGTCTCCCACTTGCACTAGAGTCAATAATCTAGTTCACATCGCCTTGTGATTTAACACCAATATTCATATATGTATATGATTAACACCCATAGTTCACATCGTCATGTGACCAACACCCAAAGGATTTACTAGAGTCGATAATCTAGTTCACATCGTTATGTGATTAACACCCAAAGAGTACTAAAGTGTGATCATGTTTTGCTCGTGAGAGAAGTTTAGTCAATGGGTCTATCACATTCAGAGCCGTATGTATTTTGTAAAATATTCTATGTCTACAATGCTCTGTACGGAGCTACTCTAGCTAATTGCTCCCACTTTCAATATGTATCCAGATTGAGACTTAGAGTCATCTGGATCAGTGTCAAAACTTGCATCGACATAACCCTTTACGACGAACCTCTTGTCACCTCCATAATCGAGAAACATATCCTTATTCCGCACAAGATAATTTTGACCAATGTCCAGTGATCTACTCCTAGATCACTATTGTACTCCCTTGCCAAACCAGGGTAGAGTATACAATAGGTCTGGTCCATAGCATGGCATACTTTTATAGAACCTATGACTGAGACATAGGGAATGACTTTCATTCTCTTTTTATTTTCTGTCGTGGTCGGGATTTGAGTCTTATTCAATTTCACACCTTTGCAACACAGGCAAGAACTATTTCTTTGACTGTTCCATTTTGAACTACTTCAAAATCTTATCAAGGTATGTACTCATTGAAAATCTTATCAAGCGTCTTGATCTATCTCAATAGATCTTGATGCTCAATATGTAAGTATCTTTATAGAGGTCTTTCTTTGAAAAACTCCTTTCAAATACTCCTTTATGCTTTCCAGAAAATTCTACATTAGTTCTGATCAACAATATGTCATTCACATAAATTTATCAGAAATGATGTAGTGCTCCCACTCACTTTCTTGTAAATACAGGATTCACCACAAGTCTTGTATAAAACTATATTCCAACTCCGAGATGCTTGCACCAGTCCATAGATGGATCGCTGGAGCTTACACATTTTGTTAGCACCTTTAGGATTGACAAAACCTTCTGGTTGCATCATGTACAACTCTTCTTTAAGAAATCCATTAAGGAATGTAATTTTGACATCCATTTTCCAAATTTCATAAAATGCGGCAATTGCTAATATGATTCGGATAGACTTTTAAGCATCGATACGAGTGAGAAAATCTCATTGTATTCAACACCTTGAACTTGTCAAAAACCTTTTTCGACAATTCGAGATTTGTAGATAGTAACACTACTATCAGTGTCCGTCTTCCTCTTGAAGATCCATATTTTTTTATGGCTTGCCGATCATTGGGCAAGTCAACCAAAGTCCACACTTTGTTCTCATACATGGATCCCATCTCAGATTTCATGGCCTCACGCCATTTCGCGGAATCTGGGCTCATCATCGCTTCCTCATAGTTTGTAGGTTCTCCATGGTCAAGTAACATGACCTCCAGAACAGGATTACCGTACCACTCTGGTGCGGATCTTACTCTGGTTGACCTACGAGGTTCAGTAGTAACTTGATCTGAAGTTACACATGATCATCATCATTAGCTTCCTCACTAATTGGTGTAGGAATCACAGGAACAGATTTCTGTGATGAACTACTTTCCAATAAGGGAGTAGGTACAGTTACCTCATCAAGTTCTACTTTCCTCCCACTCACTTCTTTTGAGAGAAACTTCTTCTCTAGAAAGGATCCATCTTAGCAATGAATATCTTGCCTTCGGATATGTGATAGAAGGTGTACCCAATAGTTTCCTTTGGGTATTCTATGAAGACATACTTCTCCGATTTGGGTTCGAGCTTATCAGGTTGAAACTTTTTCACATAACCATCGCAGCCCTAAACTTTAAGAAACGACAACTTTGGTTTCTTGCCAAACCACAGTTCATAAGGTGTCATCTCAACGAATTTTGATGATGCCATATTTAAAGTGAATGCAGCTGTCTCGAATGCATAACCCCAAAATGATAGTGGTAAATCGGTAGGATACATCATAGATCACACCATATCCAATAAAGTGTTGTTACAATGTTCAGACACACCATTACGCGGTGGTGTTCCATGTGGCGTGAGTTCTGAAACTATTCCACATTGTTTTAAATGAAGGCCAAACTCGTAACTCAAATATTCTTCTCCACGATCAGATCGTGGAAACTTTATTTTTTTGTTACGATGATTCTCCACTTCACTCTAAAATTCTTTTAACCTTTCAACTATTTCAGACTTATGTTTCATCAAGTAGAAATACCCATATCTGCTCAAATCATCTGTGAAGGTCAGAAAATAACGATACCCTCCACGAGCCTTAATACTCATTGGTCTGCATACATCAGTATGTATTATTTCCAACAAGTCAGTAGCTCGTTCCATTGTTCCGGAGAACGGAGTTTTAGTCATATTGCCCAAAAGGCACGGTTCGCAAGCATCAAATGATTCATAACCAAGTGATTCCGAAAATCCATCTTTATGGAGTTTCTTCATGCACTTTACATCGATATGACCCAAATGGAAGTGCCACAAATAAGTTGCACTATCATTATTAACTTTGCATCTTTTGGCATCAATATTATGAATATGTGTATCACTATGATCGAGATCCAACAAACTATTTTCATTGGGTGTATGACCATTGAAGGTTTTATTCATGTAAACAGAACAACAATTATTCTCTGACTTTAAATGAATAAACATGATCAAATCATATTCATGCTCAACGTAAATGCCAAATAACATTTATTTAGGTTTAACACTAATCCCGAAAGTATAGGGAGTGTGTGATGATGATCATATCAATCTTGGAACTACTTCCAACACTCATCGTCACTTCCCCTTCAACTAGTCTCTGTTTATTCTGTAACTCCTGTTTCGAGTTACTAATCTTAGCAACCGAACAAGTATCAAATACTCAGGGGCTACTATAAACACTAGTAAGGCACACATCAATAACCTGTATATCAAATATACCCTTGTTCACTTTGCCATCCTTCTTATCCACCAAATATTCAGGGCATTTCCGCTTCCAGTGACCATTTCCTTTGCAGTAGAAGGACTCAGTTTCAGGCTTTGGTTCAGCTTTGGGCTTCTTCAAGGGAGTGACAACTTGCTTGCCATTCTACTTGAAGTTTCCCTTTATTTCCGTTTGCCCTTTTCTTGAAACTAGTGTCCTTGTCAATCATCAACACTTGATGCTCTTTCTTGATTTCTACCTTCGTCGATTTCAACATCACAAAGAGCTCGGGAATCGTTTTTGTCATCCCTTGCATACTATAGTTCATCACAAAGTTCTAATAACTTGGTGATGGTGAGTAGAGAACTCTGTCAATCACTATCTTATCTGGATGATTAACTCCCACTAGATTCAAGTGATTGTAGTACCTAGACAATTTGAGCACATGTTCACTAGTTGAGCAATTCTCCTCCATCTTTTAGCTATCACTACAAAAAAAGACACATCCGTAACATTTTGGGCCGAACGAAATTTTTTTTGTCATACATATGACACTTCTATGACGATACTTGTGACAAAACCCGGTATCATCATAGATGTGGTGGCTCCTACTTCTATGACAAAAAATCATGACAGAAAATGGGCTTTTCGTCCTGGGCGGGCCGGAGACGCAACTACATGACATTCTTTGGGCCGTCCATGACGGAAAAAACCGTGGTAGAAGCGAGGGGGAGGAAAATTTTGGGGAGTTGCCGATTACGGTGGGAGGTCGGGGGCCGAGCGATGCGCGTTTCTCTCGTACACGTACGCGCGTGCGTGCGAGGCGTTGGATCTAACTGAACCTGAGCGGGACGTTAGGCTCTAACTGAACCCGAGCGATTGCACTGCAGGCTATGCGTTACTGAACCCGAGCGATCGATCGATGGCTGTTAACTGAACCCAATCGAGCGATTCCTTCGCTACTGCTGCTAACTGAAGCCGATCGATTGGATGAACAGTGAGTGTTGCGGGGGGGTTGGATGAACAGTGAGCGGTGGTGTTTCCTCTGGATGAACAGGACCCCGTGGTGTGGAGGGCTGGATGAACAGTAGAAGGTGGAGGGGTGGCCGTGGAGGGGTGGTTGAACAGGACCCCGTGGTGTGGAGGGCTGGATGAATAGTAGATGGTGGAAGGGTGCCCGTGGAGGGGTGGTTGAACAGGAGCCGGTGGAGTAGCGCGCGGTGGAGGCTGGATGAACAGGAGCCCGTGGAGGCTGGAGGAGGTCGACGGTAGCCCGTGGAGGCTGGACGAGGTCGACGGTGGAGATGAACAGTATCCCGTGGAGTCCCGTTTTGTGGTACGCCACACCCCTCCCGATGAACAGGACCCCCATTTCGACCGTAGGAGGTCCATTTCGTCTGTTTTGCGGTACGCCACACCCCTCCCGATCAACAGGACCCCCATTTCGACCGTAGGAGGTCCGTTTTGTCCGTTTTGCGGTACGCCACACCCCTCCCGATCAACAGGACCCCCGTTTCGACCGTAGGAGGTCCATTTCCTCCGTTTTGTGGTATGCCACACCCCTCCCGATCAACAGGACCCCTGTTTCGATCGTAGGAGGTCCGTTTCCTCCGTTTTGCGGTACGCCACACCCCTCCCGATCAACAGGACCCCCGTTTCGACCGTAGGAGGTTCGTTTCCTCTGTTTTGCGGTACCCCACACCCCTCCCGATCAACAGGACCCCGTTCCGAACGTGGCCGGTCGAACACAAGGCCGTTTCCTCCGTTATGTGGTATGCCAGGCCTCGTTTCCATCGCCTGTTCCGTCCAAGCCCTCCCGATGAACACGACCGCGCATTCCGTTCTGACCCAGCCGGTTGGCTCCCCATGAACACGACGACGATGCTGTTTCTCCGTTCCGACCCAGCCATGTACGTATGCACGAGTAGGCGTTGGAGTCCCTGCCCGTATGTACGTACGTGGCCGTATTTTCTTTCTTGCACCCTCGCCTCTATACGTACGTGTACATGCTACATGCACGCCTCTACTACGACAAGTGCGCGCCTCTACTACGACACGTGCGCGCCTCTTCATCGACTAGTATGTACGTACAAGTTCGCGACCAGAATGACAATGCTACGTATGCTTCGACCAGGTGGGTCCTGACTGTCAGGCACTTCCTTGCGTGCGAAAATGTAGCTGGTGGGTCCCAGCAGTCAGAGGGGCGAATCGTTTTTTTTTGCCCGGACGCACTTCCTTTGCGTGCGAAGATGTAGCTGGTGGGTCCCAGCAGTCAGGGGGGCGAATCATTTTTTTGCCCGGACGCACTTCCTTGCGTGCGAAGATGTAGCTGGTGGGTCCCAGCAGTCAGGGGACGAGTCGGTTTTTTTTTGCCCGGACGCACTTCCTTGCGTGCGAAGATGTAACTGGTGGGTCCCAATAGTCAGGGGGAAACTTTTTTTCGCAAAATACGGTGGCCCGTCCGGTGGGTCCCTGCTGTCAGGTGGAGGAATCATTATTTTGCGCGTAATAAGGAGGCACTTCCTTGCTGCGGCCGTGGACCCAGCTGTCAGCCTCTCCACGTACAGTCCACGTCCAATGGAAGTCGTTCCTTGACCACGTTGATCACGCCGCGCCGATAGCACCACGACGGTGGACGACGGCGAGGCCTAGGAAGGGGACGACTCGGAGCCGGGGAAGACGTAGCAGTGGATGCCGACGCAAAGAGGAGTACGAGGGTTCACGGGTTCGGCTGCGGTGTGAGGCTGCTGTCGCCGCAGAATAACAGGGGGTGTGGGTGAGTAGAGGGATGGCCTGGCCAGCGGTGGGAGTAGTAGGGGGCGGTGAGGCCTCCGCGGCATCACAGCCGGCCACGGGAGGCAAGAGCACGCGGCACGACCGGCACTGGTTTGGGCGGCTGGAGCAAGAAGACCAGAGGTTGAAGAAGCACTACAACTGTTGGATCAACATCGTATGGTAACAGGAGCTAGAATCGTTCATATTGACTAAGTTGACAAAGCCCTCCGTCCCCATCAACTTGGTAGGCCCACAAGTCAGCCTCCCAGTATGCTGGGTTCCAGCTGGCAGGGGGAGTATTCATTTTTTTGTGAGTAATAAGGAGGCACTTCCTTGCATGTGAAGATAGCTGGTGGGTCCGACAAGTCAGCAGGGGGCACGTTCTTTTCGTGAAATATAGAGGCCCTTCCGGTGGATCCCAGATGTCAGGTGGAGGAATCATTATTTTGCGCATAATAAGGAGGCATTTCCTTGTGTACGGTCGTGGACCCAGCTGTCAGCCTCTCCACGCACAGTCTACTTCCGATGGTGTCGTTCGTTGACCACGTTGACCACGCCGCGCCGAGCGCATCCAAGGTGGTGGACGACGGCGAGGCCCCGGACAGCAACGAGCCGGAGATGGGAAGACGCGGGAGTAGAGTCGCAGACGGAGAGGTGTACGAGGGTTAACTGGTTCTAGTGCGGTGTGGTTCGGCAGTCGGTGGAGAAGAACAGGAGGTGTGGAGGGGTGGAGGGATGGCCTGGCCAACGGTGGAGTAGCGCTTCATAGCGAAGCGTGCTAAGCAGAGCTGCTAGCAGCAGGAGGCGGGAGGTGGTCCCGGCGGCGCTGGAGGAAGAAGACGAGAGATTGAAGATGGATGCCGGTCGTTGGATGTAAATCCAACGGCTAACATGTCAGAATCATTTGTTGACTAAATTGACAACGACTTGCGTTGGCTTCGACCTATTGGCCCACATTTCAGCCTCCAAAAATGTGGCACGTATTCAACCCATTTTTTCAGAATTTATAGTCTTTCTTTTGCAAGGTAGAAGTTACAGTCAATTTGATCTTTTTTTTTGAATTGCAGCCATTAGCTGGGCTGGGTGAACAATTAATGTAGCATCCATGCGACCCATTTATTTTATTTCCTAAAAAATTACAGGCCATTTGCACTTTCTCGAAATACACGATTTTGCTGGGCTGATTCTAATTATAATGTTGGGTTGGGCCAGCAATGTTATCAAAAAATAAAAAAGGGGCTGAGCATTTTGTTATAAATATATTTAAATAATAAGTGATATTATTACATTCGTCCTTAAATCTTACCAAGCTTTTGTACACAATCACTAGGATTTTCGTGCCAAAACAATCCAAGATTTTATTTGTTAACAAATTATTTTTATAAGTTAATAAGATGTGGGATATTGTTTTCTTACATATGTAAGTATCTGTTAAATATATGAGGACAATAAAAATAATATATAATAACATATAAAATAATTTAAATATATATAATATAGTTAGAAGGGAAACATAAGTTGTAACTGGCGTTCCTATTCTTATATAGAAAAATAGAACAGACCTCTGCGTTTTCTTTAAAAAAATACATAAATTGGGTTGCCAAAAATAAAACCTCGGATGGGAGGTCCATAGACCGGTCGATACATGACGGCCCTAAGAAAATACAAACAGGCCCTCCCATCCGAGGTCGTGGGCTGCGCATGTTAAAAATGAAAGCCTAGACGGGGCAGCCCAAAACCACGTCCAACACTTGCCAAAACTTCTTCCCTTGTTTTCTCTGTGTTTCGCACACTCGACATTGTGTGGGCATTTTGACTGTGCATCATATGAAGATGTGCTATGCATGAATGTTGATCAGCATAATGTTAACTGGCTGGTAGTTCCATTTTCGACCATGAATAAAACTTCCAACATGATGTTAACCCTGTTTGAAAAGTCCGTGTTAATATAAATGCTCTGCCTCTGAAAGTTGCAGTTTCTTCTCTGAAACTGAACTTGCAGTTTCTTATCTGAAACTGAAACTTGCAGTTTCTTCTCGTCTGCACTTTTATACTCCTAGGAAACTACATTTTTAAGTGCTAAAAATAGATCTCTAGAATTCATAAAATTCTTCACATGCTCAATACTGAAAATCTAAAATTCAAAAGACATTCATATCTGAAAGTACTCTCAAAATACACATCACAAAACACAATTCACAACCTGCAAATACTGACAACCCTAAGCTCCTCCTGACAATTCACAACTTGCCCGACTATTGGGCTGGGGGGCAGCCCCCTCCTATTCCTCGATGGCAGACAGCCGCCCCATGAGACGATGTGAACGGCGAGGGAGACGATGGTGGGGAAGCGTTGTCGGGCCAACTACTTTTCTCCTCTTGCAGTTGGGTTCGGTCGACGAAGACTCCACCGGCTCGCTCTGGCAGGACACCCTCACAAATGGCACCCTGTAGATGCTCGATCCTTCAATCTCTGGTGGATGCTCCATCTGGGATCGATACTCCCATCACCGCTCCCTCACGATCGGATTCGGTGAATTTGTTTGCTCCATGGCCCAGAGGAGTAGCTCTATGTACTCCGACGCGACTCCCTCTAGGAGTATCACCGCCTTTTCGCTCTGTTGCAGATATTTCGCCATGGATCTCGCCGTCACCGCTAGTTGGTCCTTGTTGTCAAACCAAGACTGTATCTCCAACATCCTAGCTAGCTTCACAGGGTCGCCGTCTGCAATCCTCACGTACCGGTTGTACTCCTCCATCGATCTACTTCTCCACAGCACCTTCACTCGCCGGCGATGGTTTTTGAATGGAAGAGGAGAGGAGCAGCGCTGGTTTTGGATTAGAACAGGAGAGGAGCGACGCTGGTTTTGGACTGGAACAGGAGAGGAGGGGCGGTGGTTTTGAAATGGAAGAGGAGAGGAGCGGCGCTGGATTTACATTGGAACAGGAGAGGAGCGGCGGTGGTTTAAGAGGAGAAGAGCGGAAGAGCGGCGCTAGTCTTGGAATTATTTTTTTGTTGTTTTGTGTATTTTGGGTCAAAGTTTGACCACCTACTGTATTTGACAAGCAAAATGTGAATGCATGTCACCAAAAATTGTATCGTTTGGTTCGTATCGGAATGTACTTTCAAATTATATTATTTTTGCAATGTATAACATATATTTTATGTGCGAAAATCATGGTCAATTATGACCCAGAATAAAAGGGAGACTAGTTAATGTGGGGTCGCTTTCTTAATTGAAGGGTAAATTGATTTTGATTTTGATCCAGGCACAGCGCGCCGGCCCTCTCGCCCAATCCTAAATCGCTACCGCACACTCCTCTCCCTCTTCTCCATTGCAAAACCACCTCCTCTCCTCTCCATCATCTCCATTCCAAAACCACCGTCTCGCCTCTCCCTCTTCTGATCTTCTCCATTGCAAAACCACCTCCTCTCCTCTCCATCATCTCCATTCCAAAACCACCTCCTCATCTCTCCACCATCTCCATTCCAAAACCACCATCTCGCCTCTCCCTCTTCTGATCTTCTCCATTGCAAAACCACCTCCTCTCCTCTCCATCATCTCCAATCCAAAACCACTGTCTCGCCTCTTCCTCTTCTGTATTGCAAGACCACCGTCTCTCCTCCCATCTTCCAAAGCTAGCACCGGACCACTCAGAAGGACATCTATGGAGAGGATGCAGCAGCGAATCAGGCAGATCGCCAGTGGCGACCAGGCAAAGTTAGCTAGGTTGAAGGAGATCCTTAGTTGGTTTGACAATGAGTGGGAGATTTGAAGGACGGTGCGGGCCATGTGGCAATGTATCTGAAAGAGCGAGACGGCTGCGATGAGGGCGGCGATGTACATGTACTCCTCGGCGGCAGTCACGCTGCAGTCCTCCGAGTTAATCGAGTATCTACTATGGGCGATGGAGCAGATAGATTCGCCCGAGGCGACAGTCGGGCGGAGGTGGTGGGCGTACGGGTCGAAGGTCGAGCACCCAGAGGATAACGAATCGATCGAGTATGGTGTGTCGTTCATGAGGGTCCAGAGCCAGCCGGAGCCACAGGAGTATTCGTTCTCCCACCGCAAGAGGAGGCCGGATGGCGCGACGTCGCTTCCCCGCCTTTCTCCATGGTTCCCTCGACGCTCGCCTCGTTTCAACGGCGGCGGTAGGGTTTAAGGTAAGCTTCGAACTAACCTAATCTTCCACTTGCTCATGCTTACAATCAGTGTGAAGGCTAATGAAAATCATGCTTACAATCAGTCTCTGAGTACTACGCCAATCACCCTAAAATAGCTCTGGACCTTTGGGTCAAAGTTGTGACACAGTGTACAAATGAAGAAAAATAGATTGGTGCTTCTTTCAGAAAAGAGTACTCCCTAGAAAACTGCCAATATAAGCTACTAGTATTTGGTTAGAGGATTTGCTGCCGAGAAAGATCCGTCCGTAGAGAGCGCCACACATCCCACTGGTGGTGGTGGATGCCAATGCATGCATGCAACATGGTTGGTGTCGGTAATTTTTACTTGGCACACCTCGCACTCTGCATATATGCCGGTTCCATACGTACATTTGTGCAGTTCCACCAAAATGCAGCTGAATAACCCTGTTTGCACAGATAATGAAAAAGCGTGATTACATTATAGTGGCACTAGTTGATGAAACACACAAAATAAATAGAAGAAAATATTGTGATAGTATCATAGTATGCCATGCTGCGAGGGCGAGATGGGCCCTGCGACGCCTCATACGGTACGCCTCATACTGGACATCGTCCCAAGTCTCCCAGATACACCTTCTGCCAGTGATGAACATCAGTGTATAGCGGTAGTACAAGGAGGCGCCTTGAGACATTCAAATCTCTATTTTTGTACATATCAACTAAAATTAAGCACCCCACTTTGCAGAAACGCTTAAACATTAACAATGGGACTAGTTGATGAAACATACTTTAACAAAGAGAAGCACTTTCTTTATCTACATTGGAAATGAAATGATAGAGATGACACTCGCTCTATTTTAACTGTATTATTACTTCATTTTATCAGTGACACTAGGGTCGAGCAGGTGGCAAACGAGGTGTACCGTGTGTCGCAAGGATGGAGGCCGGGGGTGCTTAGACTGGGATCCTGAAGCTGGCTCTTTCAGTCACCAACATGGATGATTCAATTCATGGGACCTTTTGGTGCAGTTCACCTAAAATGAAGCAATGTCCCGTGAGCTAGAAGCTTCTTCTTCAAAAAAAATTTAATAAAAGGGCTCCAGCCCCGGTTCCATTTCCATCAGAAAACGAAACCCACAGAGCTTCTTCTTCATTAGTTGCAATAAAATTGAGCAACATCAAGGTTGGTTGTGAAGCCCCTGGAATGCTCAACTATAATTTGGATATCATTTGTGCAGTTCAACTAAGATCGAGCATGAAATGTATATCTCTGTTTGCACAAAAATGTTGGAAAGGAGGGTGACTAACAAGTGATGAAACATGCATCAAATGAAAAGAAGCATGTTCCTTATCTGAATGTCAATCCTACAAGGACAGTCACAATTTCTAAAGCAGTGGCATTGCTAGATATTAGTGTGGGCATTAGGATTAACTATGACAATGTTAAATATGACATTACTTTGGGCACGGGAGAGTAGGCGGACCAGGACAGTTGCATTTCTAACGAAAAGAACCAACTTATCTTAATGGGAAATTTTAGCAGGACATGTAAAGAAGTGCCATTGATTCATATTACTGGAGGCATTACATTGAAAACAACATTGGTTTAACGTGTCCTTACTTTTAACAATGCGACTGCTACATTTTACCAGTGGCATTACATAAGAGTGGCTCGGGGCAACAAACATCAGAACAGGATATCTGGGTTGGTCCCATTTTTGTTCGGTATAGCCACCTTATACTGTGTGAGGCTAGCAAATCTAGTGCTGGACTTACTCTGTTGACTTGTCCCCCAGTCCCCACTTTCTTTCCTTTTTCAACCAATAGATCAGGTTTATATTGAGTTTGTACTGCGTTTCCCTTTATTTCCCTATTAGACCTAGAGACCAGTTGGATAGCCAGTCTCTACTACTTTTTGCCCCCATTATTTCCTCTTTCGACCAAGTCCTAGATTCAGGTAACAAATCCTCCACCACCCCCACACCCTTTCTTCCTTGTTTGAACCAAGTAGTACTAGATTCGAGTGCATGAACTAGTTTTACCTCTTAAACGTAAAAAAAATAGGTGGTTTTCGAACTGCCGATCGATCCTATCTACGAGGGAGCCTGAGAAATAGTAAAAGATACAAATGCAGCGACGTCAGGAGCTCGGGAAGTAGAGCAAGGCCAGTTTCAAAGGAAGTTATACCTGATGGTCGCCGGGATGTCGCTAGGTGGGCGGCGGGAGGCCGGATCTGCCCACACTACGGCAGTGCAGAAGAAGGGGTCGGAGGCCCTCCCTCGCCAGCGGTGCTTGGGAGAGAACGGCAAGGCAGGTTGATCGGGACGTGCCCAGCAGTGGGTAAGAGCCATCGCTGAGGACGACCGCATGAACGTTGCACCTTCTCACCTTCCCCGGCGGAGAGGATCCGGCTGGATCTATGACCAGCGGTGAGCAGAGAGAGAGAGTGTGTGTGGCCACTGCTGTCGTGTTTAGATCTGGAGAGCAACACTAGCAAGCAAGCGCGGAGGCTCCTGCCTATATAGTGGAGTAGTACTTAGTTTTCTTTTGTCTACCGGAGCCGGCTTGACCTCGTCAATGACTGTCGAGAAGTCTTCATGCACGTGGCCTGGAGGCGCAGTTGTCATCATTTTGATCTGAAGCACCGGATTATAACATATAGCACGAAAAAATGCCACATGACAAGAAATCATAACCTCACTACCCAAAGGAGACAACATGAATCCCGACGGACAAACTAGACGAGGAACAAAGCTCAAATTAAAGATAAACTCGTAGAAAAGGGGTCCGTCGATAGATGTCCTAATTAACATAGCCGACTTGACCTAGATGGCAGCCGAGTAGCCACTGCTCGTGCATGTGCCCCCAATGACTAGCCCAACTCAGTTGTCACTGTTTAACCCTCGCAGTGATCCGAAGCACATGACACCTAATTTTGCGAGATGACAAGAAACCTTTTTTAGATTTCTCACCACAACTACAGCCATGTACAACACAGCCTGCACGATATGTAGACGATAGCCAATCCAAGTGTGTCTGCTGGAGTCTGGTCACATGCATGGACGAACTGATCTTCCGTGTCTTGCAGGGATCGTCCAGGCACCAACGTAGTACAACACTTCTCTAGTACTATCGCTCGTCTCCCTCTTCTATTAAGTCACCCGACTTGCGGGGCCTGGGAGTGTGGCTATGGTCGGTTCTCATTTGCCGTCCCACATGTGTGTGCGAACCCAATATGACGCGCGTTCCATTCGAAGAGCAGCGTGCCAAACCGACCAGCCGTCTGGGGTGCGACGCGAATGCGACGGGCGTGTTGTATACTCCGTACATGTGTACTGCTGTTTTCTAGACGCTTTGCTCCATGGCGCGAGCACAATCCATGGATACAAAATTAGTATATTGTATACTATTTAAAAGTCGAGGGCGGGGCTTTTCCTGCGCGGTAGGCAGCGGGGCAGTTCCGCCTAGTCGGTTCGACAGAGATGCGAGAAGATGAGGGAGTAGGCTGCTGCAAACGTAGGGCTGTGTGATTTGACAACGAGTTACTGTTGGACAGGTGGGGCCCCGTGATTTGACTTGCCATTATCATTTTAACTACGGCGCTACGACCGGCGTGAGTCTCCCGATTCCTGACCACCTCCATATAGGTGCCTCTCCCAATGCTCCACCATGTAGTAGAGGCTGGCTCTTGCATGAGAGCCCACTTCTCCACTTTTTCCTTGCCTCTCTTTCCTAAACATATGCAAAAATGCCATGTAAAGCGCACTATTGTACTTACTTACTCCTACAGGTGCTTAAGCTTGCCACATAGGCATAAAGTCTGATGTGGCAAGTTAATCAAGAAGAAAGAGACTAGTTTGGTGACCCAAGGAAGAAACAGTGCTAAGCGCGTGTACCTAGGTGAAAAGACAATTTTGAGTCTATAGCTAATTAAATGAAGCAAACTTAGCAACACCATTTCATTGGAAGAGGTCACTCCTTGGCAAATGCAATTAATACTAGTACTCCCTGTGTCCCATAATATAGGAACGTTTTTGACACTACACTAGTGTTAAAAACGTTCTTATATTATGGGACGGAGGGAGTACGAAGAAAGAGATAGAGAGGAGTAAAAAAATACACTTATAGCCAACCTTATAGCCAACCTTGTTGTAGTATGAGTGACTAAGTGATGACTATGTATGACATGCCAACATCAGATAGCCTAACGCACCGTGTTAAAGCTCCAAGGGCGCGACTGCGCGAGCGACGCGACGGTCGTGGTAGGCGCGACCATGATACGGGCTGCTGGCAGCCCTTGGATCTAAGATCAAATGGTTGCATGCTAAGTTGCTGAAAATTTGCAAAATAACCCTCCAGGATAGGATATTCACCCATAGGTCTAGAATCATGCCATGCAACCATTCGATCTCAGATCCAAGGGCTCTTAGAAACCCGTATCATGGGAGAATGGAAAGCCACTACCCTGCCATTTGCACGCTGGCAATTCGCTCCTACTCGTCCCCGCATGTCCTTTAATACTACGGCGGTTCGCTCCTAGTCATCCCATCCATTCACATTACGGCAATTCCACTAATCCTAACCCACCTCCCAAATCCATGGTGTCCCAAATCTCCCCGATCGGTGGTGAGTACAAGGTTAGAACCATCACCGGCGATGAGTTCGACGTCATCTACACCCGTACTTCCGCGACGGTGAAAGGATGCCTTTCTCGCTTCAGACGCATGTTCGAAAACTCAGATGATGAGTGGGTCGCTGGGCTAGATGTTGAGTACACCACAGTCCTGGGACAAGAGAAGGATCTAAAGGACGAAGAGAGGAAGAAGCCCGCCGTGATCCAGGTTTGCGTACATAACGTTTGCTTGGTCTACCACATATGCCATGCCGACGTTGAGTGCCAGGATTTTAAGAACTTCCTCGAGGACAAAACAGTGAAATTCGTTACTGTAGACTTTAAGAACGACAAAGAAGTCCTGGGTCGGACAAGCCTCGCTGTAGGCAACCCCTTCGACCTCCAGAAGAATCGGCTGGTGCCCTCTCGTCAGCCCTCAATGCTGACCCTGGCAGGAGCCATGGTTCATCCTTCGTACCGTAAACTGGAGAAGCCTCATTACACGTTTCATCATCATGCATGGCAGCGGAATGTACTAGATATAGACCACATCCACTATGCTGCAATGGATGGCTACCTTTGTTTCAATATCTACAAGGGTTGGATGAAGAGCAACAACCAAGTTGGCGGTTCAAGCAAAGAAGTATCGGCCAAGAGGAAGAGGGACAATGACGAAGTCGAGGACGTGGACAAGGACTCCGAGTAAGGTGGAAGTGTCGTTGCTCATGGTGGTTCTAAACTTCTAATGCAGTGTCTACCGGATTAGTTGCATAGTTTAATTTTAAGTGTGCTTAGTTTAATTTGAGGGGTGTGTTGTGCTGAGCCCCTAGAAGAACTATGTTATGTTTCTTCTCGTTACTTTAACTCTTCAGTATGTACATACTACTACTATTTCTTTAATAGAATTTAGCACCCCAATTAAGCACGTACTAGCTTTTTTAATAGTACTATATGCATAATTTGGCGACGAGCGCTCTCTATATGTACCACCTTTTTTAAAATTTCAATTTTTGCTCCATGGCGCAATCCATCGATAGTACTACTGTACAAAAGTATACTTTTTTAAAAGGCTAGAGTACTGTTCATCACATATATATAGACAGTTACATTCTCAACCTAGAACGACGTGCATGCCATGTAGTAAACCGATACGGAGGAAGTATAGTAAAAATGAGGTGATTTTACTGAGCGATCGGTGGGGGAGCATGGCCTGTCATGCGGTCCTACGGGTCATGATGTACCAAGGTGATGCGCGTGTCCCTCTTGAGGCAGAAGCAATACTAGTACATGGTTTGAGATGATGTCAAACCGAAGTGTGAAATAATGGTTGCTTCATCCGTCTAGGATGGTGCGGCATTGTGATTTGACGTCTCATTGCTCATTACTACTACTGGGCCGGTACGAGTGGGGTGCGTCCCCCCTGCTGTTCTGCACTGTTATTTGGTGCTTGACACGTCGACCCGGTTGCTATATGTCCCACATGTCGGCGACAGGAAGTATAGAATTCATGAAAGGGAGCGTCGACGGAGGAGTATACTATAGAATTCATGAAAGGGAGCGACTTAGTTTTGTAAAAATCTGTTTTTATGGAGTACGTACCCGCTAGGGTTTATAGGGATCATCTAAAAAACATTCGTTTTTCTGTTTGATAAGTCTCAATTCTACTATACTAGTAGTAGTACCATTACATGTTGGATTTCGAGGTGCGTTAGATCACCCGACGCAAGCAGTGTCAAGAGGAAACTAACCAATGCATGTACAAGTTCATGGAAATTTAGTGGTCATTCATGCATTCATTCTAATTAATGCCTCGGTAAACATAACTTCTTGAGAAAAACGAGCGTACTATGCAAACTACGAAATTAATTCGACCACTCACCGTCTACCTTGGTTGGAGAGATTTTGAAATTGAGCCATAAACTGGAAAGGAGGGAGTAGTAACTTTTGTCTCGATTACTATTTGTGGCCTTGTATAGATGCAAAATGTATTTTTTATAGTGGCCTTGTATAAGTAAATGGAGGGAGTACTAACCAAAGTACGTAGAAGGGACAAGGAGTAAATGGAGGGAGTAGTAAAATTTTCTCCTAAGTGATGACTAACCTTATAGCTAACCTTGTTGTAGTATCAGTGACTAAGTGATGACTATGTATGACATGCCAACATCAGATAGCCTAACGCACCATGTTAAATCTCCAAGGGCATGACCGCGCGTGCGACGCGACGGTCGTGGTAGGTGCGACCATGATATGGGGTGCTGGCAGCCCTTGGATCTGAGATCAAACAGTCGCATGCTAAGTTGCTGAAAATTTGCAGAATAACCCTCCAGGATAGGATATTCACCCATAGGTCTAGAATCACGCCATGCAACCGTTCGATCTCAGATCCAAGGGCTCTCGGAATCCCGTATCATGGGAGAATGGAAAGCCACTACCCTGCCGTTCGCACGCTGGCAGTTCGCTCCTACTCATCCTCGCATGTTCTTTAATACTACGGCGGTTCACTCCTAGTCGTCCCGTCTGAGGGAGTCCTGGATTAGGGGGTGTCCGGATAGCCGAACTATCACCTTTTGTCGGACTCCTGGACTATGAAGATACAAGATTGAAGACTTCGTCCCATGTCCGGATGGGACTTTCCTTGGCGTGGAAGGCAAGCTTGGCGATACGGATATGTAGATCTCCTACCATTGTAACCGACTCTATGTAACCCTAACCCTCTTCGGTGCCTATATAAACCGGAGGGCTTTAGTCCATAGGACGAACAACAATCATACCATAGGCTAGCTTCTAGGGTTTAGCCTCTCTAATCTCGTGGTAGATCTACTCTTGTACTACCCATATCATCAATATTAATCAAGCAGGAGTAGGGTTTTACCTCCATCGAGAGGGCCCGAACCTGGGTAAAAACATCGTGTCCCTTGTCTCCTGTTACCATCCGCCTAGACGCACAGTTCGGGACCCCCTACCCGAGATCCGCGGGTTTTGACACCGACACCGTCCATTCACATTACACCAGTTCCACTAATCCTAACCCTCCTCCCAAATCCATGTTGTCCCAAATCTCCCCGATCGGCGGTGAGTACAAGCTTAGAACCATCACCGGTGATGAGTTCGACGTCATCTCCACCCGTTCTTCCGCGACGGTGAAAGGATGCCTTTCTCACTTCAGACGCATGTTCGAAGACTCAGATGATGAGTGGGTCGCTGGGCTAAATGTTGAGTACACCACAGTCGTGGGACGAGAGAAGGATCTAAAGGATGATGAGAGGAAGAAGCCCGCCGTGATCCAGGTTTGCGTGCATGACTTATGCTTGGTCTACCACATATGCCATGCCGACGTTGAGTGCCAGGATTTTAAGGACTTCCTCGAGAGCAACCTAGTCAAATTCGTTACTGTAGACTTTGGTAATGACAAAGAAGTCCTGCGTCGGATAGGACTCGTTGTAGTTAACACCTTCGACCTCCAAAAGAATCGGCTGGTGTCCTCTCGTCAGCCTTCAATGCTGACCCTGGCAGGAGCCATGGTTCATCCTTCGTACGGTAAACTGGAGAAACCTCCATACACGTTTCATCATCATGCATGGCAGTTGAATGTACTAGATATAGACCACATCCACTACGCTGCAAAGGATGGCTACCTTTGTTTCAATATCTACAAGGGTTGGATGAAGAGCAACAGCCAAGTTGGCGGTTCAAGCAAAGAAGTATCGGCCAAGAGGAAGAGGGACAAGGACGAAGTCGAGGACGTGGACGAGGACTCCGAGTAAGGTGGCAGTGTCGTTGCTCATGGTGGTTCTAATGCAGTGTCTACCGGAATAGTTGCAAAGTTTAATTTCAGGTGTGCTTAATTTAATTTGAGGGGTGTGTTGTGCTGAGCCCCCAGCAGAACTATGTTATGTTTCTTCTTGTTACTTTAACTCTTCAGTACGTACATACTAGTATTTCTTACATTTCATCTTTTAGTTGGTATAATACTACCACTCGTTTCTTCACATTATATACGTACAATATATATGGCCAACATCATATAGCCAGCAGTTTAGTTGTCAAAGAATTTCAGGGTGCTTAGTTTTGTCAAAGAATTCCAGGGTGCTTAGTTTTATTTGAGGGGTGGGTTGTGCTGGACACCATTATTGTGACTAGCCTTTTTAATAGTACTATATGCATAATTTGGTGACGAGTGCTCTCTATATGTACCACCTTTTTTTTAGTTTCAAGTTTTACTCCATGGCGTAATCCATCGATACTACTGCTGTACAAAAGTATACATTTTTTAAAAGGCTAGAGGGCGGGGCAGTCTAGCTTGGTCGGTTTCATGAGAGGCAAGGGCCTTTGTGATTTGACGGCTCATTACTGCTGGAAGGCGGGGCCTTGTGATTTGACTGCTCGTATAAATGCGTCGACGACCTGATCCAGGAGGAGCAAAGAACTGTGCGGTATACTCAAGTTTTCCACAGGAGTAGTACTGCGACGGAGGAGCACGAAACACGGCAGCCCAGTGCCATATGGCAATAAAAATGATCTAATTTGCTAGTCATCTCATTGTTAGCATTGTTCTATTCATTCCCTCAAAAAACAAAAATCATTGTTCTATTCATGCCTCGCAGAGAATGTGACACATGCGGCGAAACACCCGAAGCAAAAGATGAAACACAGCAGCAAAAGAAGAAGGAAGATTATCACCCCAAATTGTCGGCGTTCTGGGAACGGGGGTCCCCAGACTTGCCTGCCTGCGACCTGCGGCGTGGCTCAAAGGGGGCCCAGCGCGGCCCATCTTCATCAACACAAGCTCAAGACCCTCGCGAGGGGCCAAGCCTTGCGGGGCGGACGACAAGGAGCTTCCTCAGGCACAGCCTCATCAGGCTAGCTCACGAGGAGGCAGAGAGTTCAAGGCGGGGTACCTCGCGAGGTGCCCATGACGTAGGCCATGACGACCAAGGGCGCCAGTCGGGCGCCAGCCCACGCAGTGTCCTCCTTTCCTCTTTGGTGCAAAGGGAGCAAGCGCAGGCGAGAGCATCCAGCAAAGGCATCCATTTCGGTGCAACGAGACCAAGACCTGGCCAACGGCAGGGAGGAAGTCATTATGGAGCCCAAGCAGGCGTCACCACCAGAGCCTTTGACAGGCGAGGACCAACTTTAGTCAGGATAAGTGTACCCGCTGTTTCCCTTCAAAATGGCCAATTGTTGGCGCCCTTCCCGCTCAATATTTGGGGAGAGGCCCAGGGCCTTTGCCTATAAATAGGACTAGCCACCCCCAGGGTAGAAGAGAGGTACCGGGCATACATCTAGAATCAAGAGAGAGAGAGAGATAAGGGCGACTGAACTCCTCCCAGCAGTTCATCGCACCAGCCAAGAACTGACCCTCGCGAGGCAGTTCTTCCTTGTATTGCTCATCATCAGCCCAAGAGGCAATCCACCACACCACACAGTGGAGTAGGGTATTACACCACAATGGTGGCCTGAACCAGTATAAACCCTGTGTCTCTTGTGTTGTTCTTTTCGTAGTTAGATCCTAGCGATTCGGCGAGGAGCGGGTAGATAGAGGGCGAAATCTCCGCGCGCACCCCAGTGTTCGAACCTCAAGGGTCTGCCGGAACCCAAAATCCGACATTTGGCGCGCCAGGTAGGGGTGCGCCGGAATTCGTCTCCCATCGCACTATTCTTCTCCGACCATCGCGTTCATGTCTAACGCTCGTCGGGCCCGCGCCGAGCGCCTAGCCGCCCTCGCTTCCCGCGTCGCCCAGACAGCTCCCGTCAGCGGGCGCCCTCGTCGTTCCCCGTCACCTGTCGTAAACGCTGCCACCGGCCCGGCGGGGAACGAGCAGCAAGCATCGTCCCAGCACCCATCCATGAGGCGAGATGGCCGCACTGCTACACCCTCGCTCACCCCTGCTGGTTCTTCGTCCCGCACGCCCCGCGCGGCCATGGAGGCTCGAGCTGCGCTCATCGCGGCAAACGAGCTCCTGCGCTACCGCCCAATTGATGACGTCTATGAAGAGTGGCTCGATCGAGTCGCCGAGCTCGTCCGCGCCGCTGGGGGCTCCCCCGCGCCGTCCTTCTCGCTGCACCGCGCCCCGCCATGCGCGGGCAATGAAGCTCCTGGGGCGCCTCAGCCGCCTCCCCCTAAGAAGGCGCCCTGGCCCCAAGGCGCGTGGCCCCTGGGCGGAACCCGCTCTGTCAGGCGCCAGCACGGCAGGAGCAGAACTGCCAAGAAGTCCCTCGCCCTCGAGAAGCTGCCCGAGCGCTCCCTGCTCCAGCACGTCAAGACCACGCGCTGCTCCCAGCTGCAGCGCATGGGGACCCACAGGACCAAGATCTTCATCGCCCAAGGCCTCCCGTGGCCACAGTGGGCTGCCGCGCCTTCACCATCGAGTTACGCAGCGTCGCCTGGCCCGGCAAGTTCAAGCCAGACCTGCCTCCTCGCTACGACGGCACGACTGACCCTGCAGAGTTCCTCCAGCTCTACGAGCTGGGCATCGAGGCTACCAACGGAGATGAGAAGGTCATGGAGAACTGGTATCCCATGGCGCTCAAGGACGGGGCCCGCACCTGGCTCCTGAATCTGGCTCCAGGCATGATCTCCTCCTGGGACGAGATGCACACCCGCTTCATCGCCAACTTCCAGGGTACTCACGACCGGCCACCCGCCGTGAGCGACATGCGCCGTATCAAGCAGCAACCAGGGGAAACCCTGCAAAAGTACATCCAGCGCTTCAACAACGCGCGCCTCAAGATCCCCAAGGTGATCGAGGAGGCCATCATCTCAGCCTTCTCCGACGGCGTGCGCGACGTCAAGATGAAGGAGGAGCTGGCGATGCATGAAGACCTGTGCACCTCCTTGGAGCTGTTCAACTTGGCGACCAAGTGCGCCAGGGCTGAGGAAGGGCGCCTCTCCCTCCTCGAGCTGTCTGCCGCAGACCCAGAAGAGAAGAAGCCCAAGACCAAGGACATGAAGCGCAAGGGGGCTGCCGTGCTCGCGGCAGAGCCAGACACTAAGCGGGGCAGAGATCAGCCCGAATCCTCCAAGGGCAGTCGGTACTGCGTGTACCACGACCTTCACACCCACAACACCAATGAATGCCAAGAGCTCTGGGCCGTGCGTGAAGGAAGGGTCGGCCGACGTCCCGACCGCAGCGACCGGGGCTACGGCCGAGGAGGAGGAAGGAACGCAAGACGCTGGGAAGACCGCGGCCCACGCCAAGGGTGGCGCGACCAACCTCGTGAGGATCGCTGGCAGGACCCACCTCGCGAGGGAGGCTGGAGGGATCAGCCTCGCGAGGATCGCCTGCAAGGTAAGGCAGGCCTCCCTCCGCTGCCGCCGCAGACAAGAAGAAATGAAGACCGTCATCAGGACGAGGGGGCTGGGGGCTTCCAGGAACCACGTGCGATCACTTGCATCCTGGGCGGAGCCCAAGCCCCAGCCTCTCAGCGCATCTTCAAGCAGTTCGCCCGTGAAGTGAATGCAGTCCTCCCCAAGCTCGAGGCCACGCGCCCTCTCAGGTGGTCGGCGTGCGCCATCACGTTCAGCTCAGCGGATCAGCTCAAGTGCGCGGCCACAGCTGGAGTCCTCCCGATGCTTTGCTCCCCAATCATCAGCAACATGCTGGTCACCAGGACCCTCATCGATGGCGGGGCAGGGCTCAATGTCCTGTCCGTGGAAACGTTCAACAATCTCCAAGTGCCCTACAATTAGCTTCAGCCAACCAAGCCTTTCTCCGGAGTCACCGACAGCTCCACGGTCCCGATTGGGCAGGTCTGCCTCACTGTCACCTTCGGGGCACGCGACAACTAGCACACCGAGCTCATCGACTTCGACGTCGCCCACATTCGCCTGCCGTACAACGTCATCCTCGGGTACCCAGCGCTGGCCAAGTTCATGGCCGTAACCCACCACGGCTACAACGTCCTCAAGATGTCAGGAAGTGGCGGAGTCATCATGGTGCCCTACAAAGAGAGAGACGCAGTGTGCTCCCTGGAGCGAGCCTTTCAGGCCGCATCACTGGAAGACCCGGATCGCGGAAGCAGGAGCCTTCCCGAGGCCGCCCCCAAGAAGAAGAAGATATTGTCCGGCCCGGCCCCTTAGGAGGCAGGCCACTCAGGGCCCGCACCTGCTCAGGGGGAGCCTCCTTCCATCGCATAGGGAAGCGCGCCCGGCGCCCTGCTCAGGCAGGGCTCGAGGGCTCTCCCCTGGAGGGCCGCCGACCTTGCCAAGGTCACGAGGGAGGCCCTTGGGCACCATGTGGAGGCGTGTTTTGAAGCACTTTTCCCTCAAGAAGGAGCAAGGCAAGGAGGGCCAAACCCTCAGGAGTTCGTCAGCAAGGCCATTCAGGAGCTACAGGAGTCAAGAGTCATGAGAGGCAGCCGCCGCCTACCCGCTGTGGCCCCCCATCCAGGCGAGGATGGTGGGCTCCGCGTCTGCATCGACATACCATGGCTCAACTGAGCCGCGTCTCAGGAGGACCTCTGGCCCTCGCAAGTGGGACGCTGCGAGGGTCCGCCCCACAGCTATGTTCGCATGCCTTATGGCTTGCCGAACGTGGCTGCCGCGTACCAGCGCCTCATGAGGGCCATCCTGGAGGCTCAAGAGGTCAGGCGTTCCGCAGCCTTGGTGGAGATGGAGATGGTCCACGAGGAGCCACCAGTGCCTCCGGAGTCTCCTGAGGCCCCTGGGCCTGGGGGCTCGTGAGAATCGGCTCCCACAGCCCACCGAGTCTGCTACACCAACACCCCTTCACCCCCAACATCATCAGGTGACATCTTTCAAGTTTCATTTCCAGCTAGGAGCGCCTCAGGGCAGCATTATTCCCAGGCCGCCTGGGTCCGTCCCTGCGGCTTGTATCCCTTTTATTTCATGTTCTTAGCTTACCTTATTGGGGGCGCCCCTTGGGCTACATCATCCCCAAGTCGCTCGGGTCTGACCCAGCGGCGTGTACCCTTCTTGCGTTTATCTTAGGGCCATGCTTTTGACCCATCATGCTTGTTATTTGGCGCCTGTCTGTGGCACCTTTTCTTCCTGGATGTCGCAAGCTTGTGCGTTAAAGGGGGGGGGTACCTGAGCATCTCGACTCAGGGCTCCTACCGGCTCTCCAGCCCTCACCCTCTGGTCTTGTCCATGGCATCGCGACCTGGCATGCCAGCGACGGCTGAGACCAGCTCGAGGGCCGGGACCTGAGGATGTAGAGTTTCGACATCTAACCCAGCTTGCGCGTTAAAGGGGGGGTGCCTGAGCATCGCGACTCAGGGCTCCTACCGGCTCTCCAGCCCTCACCCTCTGGTTTTGTCCATGGCATCACGACCTGGCATGCCAGCGACGGCTGAGACCAGCTTGAGAGCTGGGACTCGAGGACGTAGAGCACCGGCATCTAGCCAAATTTGCAGGAACACACTCCAAGATAGGGCCCAGTGCCAGGCGCAACCCGCCTTGGGTTAGGGCCCCGTGAGTCCCGCGCTGGCTCACAGGTGGCCCAACACACCACGCCAGGCCTTTCATGCCTCGTCGCCTCTCCAAAGCAACCCCTCGCCAGCCAAGGCACGGACCTAGCGCCGCACCAGGAAGCGTTTCCTGACCCTCGAGATAAGTCATCACTACGAGAACATTGGCTATCGCAGCACCATCCCCGCACCTAATGCAATCCCGTGTTAGCAACGTTGCTCTCCTTTCTCACCGAATGATGGCTGCTTGGGCGCTAAGGGGGACCTCTTGAGCATCGCGACTCAGGGGCTCTTACCGGACCTCGGGCCGCTCACCTCCTGGCCTTGACCACGGCATCGCGACCTGGCATACCAGCGACGGCTGAAGCCACCTTGGGACTGGGACCTGTCGGCGCAGAGCATCAAGCCCTCACGAGGTCTGAAAGGAAGAAACTAAGCTAAGACGGAATAAGCATCTCGCACTGTTTCACAATGAGGATCATATTGACAAACGGAGCTACAAACATCTTACAAGCCCCCGCAGGGGTATATTCTTGGCTCCTCGCAGGAACAAAAGACGCGAATCCTAAGGAGTCCTAACTACAGGGACCATCGCGGTAGATGCCATCATCAACAGTGGGCCGTCCAGCACCGGCGCCAACCCCATCCAAATCAGGGGCGGCGACGACCTGACGAGCCCACCCTGCTCCGGGAGCGGCACAGGCTCGGGGGCTCGTAGCTGTTGTCACTCATCTCCGGAGTCGCGAAGAGCTCGGCGGAGTCGCTGGATCCTCCGGCGCCTCCATCGCCTGCGGAGCTGCCAAGGAAGCAGTTGGCCGGCCTCTGTCTCGCCGCAGCAGGGTCCCGATCGCCTCTCCCGGGGCAGCACTCCAGCCGGTGACCCTCCGCATCGAAGACCTTGAAGGACATCATCGAAGCACCATCGTACTCCAGATGGATCGCGAGGACGCCCCTTGTCCTGCAGACCCGGGCGACCTCGCCCCAGCCTCGAGTCGTGAAGACCTCGCCCGGGGCAATGACCGCGACCTCTGCCCCGGTCGCGAGGGTGCTGCAGCCGGCGTGCTGCAGCCAAAGCCCTAGGGGTTCCCCCTGCGGGATGACGGAGGCGAAGAAAGGGGGGAGGCGAATCCAAGAATTAGGAGGCATGGCGGCGTGAAGCACGAACTCTCGGAAGGAGCCTTCGGCGTGGACTCCAGGGGAAAAGACGCACACTTTGTGACCCGTCGGCGCCGACGGCGGCGCCGCCCGTGGCGTTCGGCGTCAACTCCTCCAGAGCCCTCGATATGGGCATGCAAGGGAAGTGGGAACCTTGGTGGTGGCCGCTCGCACCAGGGCCTCGGCACTTCCTGGCGGGCACCCTCACCTCGATGGCAGAGGGCAAGCCGTTTCTCCGGCGGAAGCGGGTCAGGATCCTCTTGGGGAGCCTTTCCCTTCCCCGCCGCAGAGAACTGGCGGATCAGAGCCATTGCAGCGAGACGGAGCAAGGACCAGGAAGAAGGAGAAGCGAGGAGAGATAGACTGGAAGGGTGCGCGCCATTCCGTACTTATAACCGGCGAAGGCCAACCGTCGACCTCCATGATCGCAGGTAATCATGACCCGCTTTGCATGCAGGGACTTGTCGAATCCGTGCAGTTACCGAGGTGTCGTGGGGAAGCGGAGACGCCCATGTCGAATCAACCGCTACGCGGTGCCCAAGGCCACAGGCTATTAGGTCCCGCGGCGCTTCGCACTTGCCCTTTCGCCTCTCTGCTCAGCCAAGTCCGGGCGCGCCGTGGGCCCGGGGGCTACTGTTCGCGTTCTGGGAACGGGGGTCCCCAGACTTGCCTGCCTGCGACCTGCGGCGTGGCTCAAAGGGGGCCCAGCGCGACCCATCTTCATCAACACAAGCTCAAGACCCTCGCGAGGGGCCAAGCCTCGCGGGGCGGACGACAAGGAGCTTCCTCAGGCACAGCCTCATCAGGCTAGCTCACGAGGAGGCGGAGAGTTCAAGGCGGGGTACCTCGCGAGGTGCCCATGACGTAGGCCACGACGACCAAGGGCGCCAGTCGGGCGCCAGCCCGCGCAGTGTCCTCCTTTCCTCTTTGGTGCAAAGGGAGCAAGCGCAGGCGAGAGCATCCAGCAAAGGCATCCATTTCGGTGCAACGAGACCAAGACCAGGCCAACGGCAGGGAGGAAGTCATTGTGGAGCCCAAGCAGGCGTCACCACCAGAGCCTTTGACAGGAGAGGACCAACTTTAGTCAGGATAAGTGTACCCACTGTTCCCCTTCAAAATGGCCAATTGTTGGCGCCCTTCCCGCTCAATATTTGGGGAGAGGCCCAGGGCCTTTGCCTATAAATAGGACTAGCCACCCCCAGGGTAGAAGAGAGGTACCGGGCATACATCTAGAATCAAGAGAGAGAGAGAGAGAGATAAGGGCGACTGAACTCCTCCCAACAGTTCATCGCACCAGCCAAGAACTGACCCTCGCGAGGTAGTTCTTCCTTGTATTGCTCATCATCAGCCCAAGAGGCAATCCACCACACCACACAGTGGAGTAGGGTATTACACCACAATGGTGGCCTGAACCAGTATAAACCCTGTGTCTCTTGTGTTGTTCTTTTCGTAGTTTAGATCCTAGCGATTCGGCGAGGAGCAGGTAGATAGAGGGCGAAATCTCCGCGCGCACCCCAGTGTTCGAACCTCAAGGGTCTGCCGGAACTCGAAATCCGACACAAATGATCTAATTCGCCGCGGATTCGTAGCTGCTTCTTCATCGCCTCCACGACCTCCATCTCCTTGCGCGTCTCCTCCGCCATCTTCTTCATTCTGTCCATGACGCGGGATTTCTCGACGCGAGCCTTCATCATTTGTTCCACGGCCGCATTACGTACCTTGACAGCAGCCGGGTGCTCGATGCAGAGCTTCGCCAACTCCTCCTTCTGTTCCATGACGAGGGCCTGCAGCATCTTCATCGAGGAACTACTATTCTCATGCAGCTTCTTCTAGCCGGTGTTCTTCTCCTTCAACAGGTCGATCTCGTGGCAGAGCTTCGCCTTGTCCTCCTGAAGTTGCAGGATTTCGTTGGTCGCCTTCTTCTTCGAGGCAATGCTCTTCTTCAGCAGCATCACCAAGCCGGCGGTCAACTCCCCCTGCTAATTGAGCTCAGCGGGCATGTCGTCGAGGCTCTCCTTCAGCAACTCCATCAAGCCTTGGATGAACTCCTTCTACTTATTGAGGTGCTTATTGAGCTGATTGGGCATGCCGTCGAGGGATAACGACTCCAACTCCACCGGCTCGGCATGTTCGCCTCCGCGGCTAGGGCGCTCCTGGGAGCCATCGCCTGCCCGTGAGAGATCTTTCGAGGTCTCTGTGTGGCGGCGAGCCCTCTCTTTTTTTCCACAGCCTTTGTTGCCGCTCCCTTGTTACGAGTAGTTCTCGACCTAGAGCTCTGCTCACCGGCCATGGCAATGACGGACGAAGAAGAAGCACTTATGAGGAGGAAAGGTAGAGTAATTTTTGGTTAGGTAGTTCCCCTTTTTATAACCTAAGTACTAGCACTAGTACTAATACCTGCATAGTGGGAACACATTTAGGTTTGGTATGTACTAGTAGGTGTGAGCAGGCTTTCGAATGTGATGTGAACAAGGTAAAAATTAATTGATGGTTTTGGTTTCGAGGCCCGAAACGGCTCCCGATGAGTTTAGCGGAACATAAATTTCAAGTACTACACTGCTCAAATGCATAAATATTATGTTACTGTCAAAAATTGGCACAAAATACGAAGGAGACCAATGGAAGTACTACTAGCAACCCACGATTTAACTACTCGCATGCGCGCAGTGGAGTAATAATGTCTTTCTTCCGCCCTCACGTCCACTCACTTTGCATGCGCTGTATTAATTGAACATCAATGAAGTGAACGACTTTACACGTGTCAAATTATCACATGGGGTGGATCTTGGTACAAAATTGCGTCTGCCCGTGTACCCGCCTGTGCGTGCGAGGGAATGAGTGTGTGCGTGGTGTGCGTGCACATCTTCGCTTCGTGCATGTACCGCCAGTATGGTCAGGGAGGACGAGTACATTTTTCTGGAACCAGCAGCACATCACTGTGATCAATCCACGCAAGGAGGTCGCGACAACGCCTCCACATGTGCCACGTGGCTTCATGAACTGTAAGAGAGACACTGTGTAGCGTGCCATTGGTATTCTAATTTACGTGTTTTGCACATACTCGAAGTACTAGTAAGGTACACGTCCATTGCACGCATCAGATTTTGCAACCAAATTATGAATAAATACCACACTATAGCATGTAAGCTCTGAGTCATATATGCGTGATGTAGCCCTTCATTTAATTCTTATAGTTCATCTCATTAAAAATCAATTAGCTTTTATAAAAAAGCTAAGAACGCGGGAATAGGAAAAACATGGGATTATAGTGGAATGTCGTCTTGAATCCTACAGGATTGTACGAGTGTTTGATTGTGCATAGAAAAAACGCAGAATTCTTTCAAAGAGGTTTGAGTAGATGGGATGTTTCCTATGAAATCTAGTGCAAATGAATCATATGGAAAAATTCCTATGGTTTACAATCCTACGAATCAAACAACCAAGATAGGAAAAATTCCTAATGATTAGAATCCTCCAAAATTCGTTTGAGAATCCTTTGAATCAAAGAAGCCCTTAATCTATTTTATGATTCATGGAATTGTGCATTGTAAAGCATAAAGTAAAAAACAAATAATGGCAATTCAACTAGAAAAAAAGTTTGGGCAGTTATGATACGGAAGATTCTAGAACAAAAGAGAACCACTGTTGTTTTGAGGTTTGTGCATTATGCTTAAGTTCAACCATGGAGTCTGCTAGATTGTACATGTGGCAAAATCCGGTGGGGCTAGAAGATGGTGCGAGGGACCGAGTGGAGGGAGACTATGAAGGAATGCACAAGTGCGAGATTGATATTTAGAGAGAGGGGGCGAACACGTGCGCTGTTGCACGCAGTGGCGGAGCCATGAAAAATAAATGAGCTAGGGGGGCAAGAATTGCTAATCCTTTACGAGGAGGGTCTATTCATGAAATTAAACCTTTTTTAGCAGCAATTGTCTAATGATCACATTCATATTAGCCTCGATATATAGTGATGTTAGGGGGGCAGGGCCCTTACTGCCCCTGTCTTCGCCATTGTGCATGCGTCTGAGAGATGAAGCGGAAGGCATGGATGATGAGAGGGAGATGTTGGATATATAATTAATTTGGGTGTATTAGCTATATATGTTAATCCTATATAGAGAGGTATAGATTGATCGATGTGGACCTGGGAAAGAGGGTGAGACCTCACTGGATATATCGATTGATCGGTTTGTGTGGAAAACTATGAAAGACCTAGCTATATACGCACATACATAGAGGAACATCGATCGTTGCGCATGCACGCGTGAGAGATAAAGAATGCCCGATATGATGGAGAGGGGGGGTGTGTGGGTCTGTGCCTTCATGGGAGACCGACCTAAAGAAAAAGATTGCATGTATGCGATGGATAATGCCGACTGGTAGTGTGTGTGCATGCATGCACGAGAGAAAGTTAGTGGTACAATTATAAACAGAAGACTACTGTGTGGGTGTAAAAGAATAGGTGAGGTCATAATCAATGTAAAGTTGAAATCAAATATTTGAATAAGAGATCCTGATGTTTGAAACCCATGCATGCATGAATATAATGAAGATCTACGCGGTCTGGTTTGGAAACGAGCATGTTGTAATGTATACACATTGAACAAGGTCAGACTGATTTGAATTTGAGATACCGATGGCAGACATCATTTGCCCACGTCGCATCCGTGCATGGACACACTATTCTAATTGGAGATGATGGGCAGCTTTCGCACCACATATCTATATCTATACCCCTATATATATATTATATTATTATTATTTTATATTGTGTGCGGGTAACTTTAACTTTGAAAGATGGTCGTTGGATGAGGCGAATCCGATGGTCCAAAGATGGCAAATTTGAGCACTATTGGCCGTTGGATATCATCTAGATTCCACCAGATTTCGCCACATGTATAATCTAGAAGACTCCATGGTTGAACTTAAGCATAATGCACAAACATCAAAACACAAGCACTTCTTATTTGTTCTACAATCTTCCGTATCAGAATTGCCCAAATGTTTTTCTACATGATTTGCCATTATTTGTTTTTACTTTATGTCTTACAACGCACAATTCCATGAATCTTAAAACAGATTAGCTTTCTTATAAAAACTAGATGACTTTGAATGAAATGAACTATAAGAATTAAACGAACATCTACATCATGCATATATGACTCAAAGCTTGCATGCTATAATGTGGTATTTATTCATAATTTGGTTGCCAAATCTCATGCGTGCAATGCACGTGTACCTTACTCTAGTCTAAATGGTGTTTGTGTGTGTTGTGCGTGTTGAGGTGCAAATTATCTTTTTTTTGGGTACATGTTAAGGTTGTTCTTCCGAAATTTCAAGCCGTGCCTTGTTATGCCAAAAATTGAAGCTAGCGTCTCTGTCTATCGTGCTGCGAAACTCCCGCCTCTTCAACCCGCTCCTTGTTAGCCCGAAATATTTAAGATATATCTTTGTCTTTTTGTGCTCCGACAACTCCCTCCATCTCAACCCGCGCCTTGCTGTTCCGAAATTACAACGCGCGCGAAAACTCCCACCTCCTGTGAAATCCCGACACGTGAAATGCCCGTGGTACCCCTGAACCGAAAGAACTGCCTCAAATCGGTGGGGGTACTTTCGTAACTTACCCCTCATTTCGGACAAGCGCGTCTCTAAGCCATGGTTCCCCACTGCCATCCCATCCGCCCACCCATTCATACACCGAGGCCGCGAAAACCCGCGACGAAACCCCACACCCTGCTCCGTCCGCCACCCAGCCGGAGCCTCTTCCCCGACGACGTCGTCCACAGCAACACCTCAACGTCCCTCATCCACCATACCGGATGAGGATCCGTCGTCGATCTCATCGTCCCGCCGGTTCAGCCACCCCGTCCTCCACCTCCAAGGAGCTGCCCCGACGTTCCCTCGTCTTTCGCGCCACCTCCATTCCCACACCGCCGTCTTCACCTGCACCATCGGAAGAGCATCATCATCACCGTTTCCTCGGATGAAGCTGCGGCCTAATCGGCGCCACCAAAGAGGTTGTACACTAATCGCCGTGTTTTCTTCTTGATTCGATCTCACGGTGCTGCCGGCGCTCGGTCCCGAGCCGACACGGCGCGGCTCCATCCACGGCGGCGTCGCTGGCCACTTCCTCCACGGCGTCGCTCCCTCGGCGGTGACGTCCACATCAGTAGGAGCTGCTGCTTCTTTAGATCTCGCTCGCGCTGCTGCTCTGCTCTTGCTCTCGGTCCCCTGCCTGGTCTGCTCTTGCTATTGCTCTTGCTCGTGCTGCTGCTCTCGCTCTTGCTCTTGCTTGCGATGCTGCTCCGATTTGTCTACACTTCAGTCGACTTAATCGACTTTTGGGTCAGCCAATTTTCAAGGGGTGGGCTCGCCGGGGTGAAGGAAGAACCAGTCGCAGCAGGGAGGGGGGCTCGCCGGAGAGGTACCCCACTATCTATCTTACGGTTCAGGATGGGGGTGGTGGTCGCTGGCGTTGGCGGGGCGGTGGCGTGGGGATCGCCAGAGAAAAAGCTCGGCACGGGGGGGCCTAGAGGGATGGCTGGGGCGGCGGCGGACCGGCGATGGGGAGTGTTTTTGGGGCGGGTAGGGCGGCGCACCACCGGCCGCGGGCGGCAGGGGGCTGCTGTTTGGCCGGTGGTGGCTGGCGGCTCAGGGGGGTGGAGGTTGAAGATGAACCGCAGGCCCTTCATTCTGTATCCAATGGCTGCAAAATCGACTGACCAGAGATGAAAAAGTCAGTCGACCGACGTGTAGCCTCACCTTGCTAGTGCGTTCAGTTTCGACAGCAAAATTCAGTTTCGACAGCAAAATTCAGTTTCGACAGTTAAGTTCAGTTTCGACAGTTAAGTTCAGTTTCGACAATTAAGTTCAGAGATGAGCGGCTGATGTATTTTACATCTAGCACTTTGTGGTTATGTATTTTACGTCATGTATTGGAGATGCTATTTGTCGTGGATTTGTCACGGCAGATGTCCTAGTGAAAGGACTTAGTCGTGGAGCCATCGCTACGGGTTAACTTGAAGGGGTTAAAGCGGACACAAAGACACGAGGGTTTATACTAGTTCGGCCCCTTCGATGAAGGTAAAAGCCTACGTCTAGTTGTGATGGAATTGATGTGGTCTCGATGGCTAGGGAGCAGACAAGCTTCGCCTAGGCTCGAGTTGTTGTTGTCTGTCCTTGAACCGCCGCCGGGTCGTCCCCTTATATACACGGGTGACACCCGTCGGTCCATAGAGTCCCAACCGGTTCATACTCGTATCCCGGTTGGTGTCTCTCTATTCCTATCTTACAATACAAGTTTACATATCAAGCCGGTTTACGGCTACAGGTTCTAAACCGACTACAGGCCTTGGGCCTTCATCTGCTTATACTACTACTGAAGTTAACCCGGCCCAGGTAGGCCGGTTCACGCCCGGTGGTAATATCCCCAACATTAGGCCCCAGATTGATTTGAACTGGTTCATGTCAATCCTTCATAGAAATCTTTGTCTTCAACATCTTCTGGTAATTGGTAAACTGTCATGTCGTCATCATCTCTGGTTGCTGTAAACCGGCATGACATCATCACGAAGTTTAACATTTATGACACCTTCTTTTATTAATAGATTTGCGATACCCCAAGTCATCAGCTCCACTTCTGAAATTTTGGCTCCTGGATTCGCGCGCCTGACCCACGTCTGTTGCCTTATAAATAGGACCGAAGGGTCACTTCCTTTTCTTCTCTTCATCTCTTTCTCTTCGTCTTCCTCGCGTCGCCAGCCTTGGAGCTCCGCCGCCGCCGTCGTCTTCTGCATCGTCTCGGGCCGCTGCATCAACCTGAACGCACCAGAGCACTGCGGTAGCCTTCCGCGTCTTCTTCGTTTCCAGTAAGCCTTCTTATCTTCTTGACATAGATCTGTTCTTAGGGTTTCATGTTCTTGCCGTGTTCCTCGCTTGTTCATGCTCGTACCCAGACTCCTGGATAAATCTGTGAACCTCTGCCCTGATTAGCAGTAGCCTTTTAGCATCCGCATGTAGTTTCACACTTAAGTCCATAGATCTCATCTAATATCTGCCCGTTGGTTTACTTCCGTTCTGTCTTTACCCTTTTGAATATCTTCTGTTTTTCTGAACTTGCTTCAGATCCATTGCTACAATAAGACTTTGCGAAACCTGTTTCTGCATACTTAGCCATCCGCAACCTCGATTGCTTTCCATGTTTAGATCTGGCGGTTTAACTCAATATAGAAAAAGTTAATAAACCGGTATATACCATTAGTCCCCTGGTTGAACCGCCAGATTTCTTTAGCCATCTGATGCCACCTTATAGAAATCCGGTTTAAATGTACTGGCTCCGGTTTAACATTGTTGAGACAGCACCTTCTTTTATCCAACATATTCCTGAACCGGAATCACCTATTTCTTGTAGATCTTACCATGGCCAAACAAGTGTATGAGTGAAATTGGGTTCCTTCTCGTGTCACAGAAACTCAGCTGGACGATTTAGTCCTGATTGGCGCTTTAGACAGCAAAGATATGATCCACTGGAGGGTTCCTGGAAATGAATGTCCTCCCACACCTCAAGAGGGAGAGGTTGTGATCTTTGCAGATCATTTAGCCCGGGGCTTCAAACCGCCCGGTTCTAAATTTTACCGGGATGTGTTAGCCAATTTTCAGCTCCGCTCGCAAGATATTGGCCCCAATTCTGATACCAACCTATGTCACTTCCAAGTGCTCTCTGAGGTATACCTTCAAGAGCAGCCTTCAGTTGAATTGTTTAGAGACTGCTTCCACTTAAACCGCCGCACAGAATTCACCGATGGCCCCAATACTGAATTGGGCGGTATGGCAATTCAGAAAAGAAAGGAGATCACTTATCCCCATGCCAGACTACACAGTCACCCCAAGGAGTGGAATGCAACATGGTTCTACTGCAAAGACACTTCTCCTGAGAATGAAAATCCTTTACCTGGCTTTCGTCCGGAGCGGCTCAGCAACACTGACCCCTTTCCACAAAGATTAAGTGCCAAGGAGAGAAGTAAATATACTCCGCAACTGTCCAAGCTCCGAGCCTTCATGGCCAACGGTTTAACAGGAATAAATCTTGCATGCTGTTGGATATCATGGAGCATACTGCCTCTCAGTCGGCGCTCCGGTTTGATGTGCAAGTATACTGATAGCATCGATGACCCACTCCGACACACTAAAATCCAGCTCTCCGATGATGAAGTCACAGATTCTGTGAAGAAAATGTTAAATGAACCGGAGCACCTCTGCGCTCAAACCGTCCTGCTCCCTTTCTGCGCTACCAACAAACCGCCAGCTGTAAGATTTTGATTGTTTTTTTATTGAACCTGTTACCGCTATCTTTGTCTGACATCAATTACTGCTTAACCAGGGTGATAACCCGTTTTGGAGCAAGAAGCTTCCACAAGACAAAACGGATAAAGCAGAATGGCCAACCCGGCCAAAGACCAAGGTCATGAAGAAGCCTGCTAAAAAGAGGAAAACCACTGCTTCATCTGATCCGGCTGTTGATGATGATGTGGGTAACTCGGACCTTGAGGTAGAACTCGATTCACTAGGCTTACTTTTTACATGCATTATTGATGATGATACTTGTCAGGACGACGCTGAAGCCAGTAATGCTGATGTCGCTGAGGTAACTATTCTCTCTTCTGATTCAGATCCTTTGCCTTTGCCAAAATTTCGCCAGGAAAACCGAAAAGTTAAATTTTCTCATTCTCTTGCTTACTTGGATCCCAAATTTCTTCTGAAGACCCAACAACATGAAGCTCGCCGCACAACCCAGCACAGCGGTCATGTAGTTACCTCCGCCGGTTTACCAAACAGTCCGGTTCGAAAACGCCGCTCCGAGGTCTCTGACCTTTTTATTAATTTATATCCTAAAGCGGGTTTCATCCGTCAACCTCTTAATCCGTCCGACTCCGATTATCAGGTTACTTCTCATTCTTCCTCTGGTGAATCATCAGCCACTCAGCTGCCGCCACTGAAAACGGTCCTTGGGTAAGCTAAGCTGAACATATGCTTCTGGTATATTGTGTTATAACTTATGTTGTTTCTTGACTCTTTGTTTCCCTTTCAGGGCTAAACCTAAACCGAGCAAGAAAGCCCGCCTGGACAAAGCGGCTGAGGAAGATGTCGCCCCTGAATAGGATAAAGCACCAGATCTTGAAGCGTTTGTTCATGAGGATATTCCCAATGATCCTCCTTTGCAAGATGATGCTATTCCTGAGGAAAGGCCTATCAATACTTCAGTCCCTGCTGACCCGCTTGCCAGCTCCGTCCGGATTGAAAGATCCCGCAGTCCTGCTGATAAACCGACCGCGCCAACGCAAACCGGTGAGTCCAAGGATGATGATGTTGTAATTACCGGCGTAGGTCGCTTTGAACCAGGGAATCATGTCGCTTTAACCAAGCATACAGTGAAAGAGGATTTTTCTGCCAAGAACAAAGGCAAATGGGATGTGGAACTGGAAACATATGCTGCTCTGAGTGCCCAAGATCTTCATTCTGGTTACTTGAACCGGCTATATACTAGTCGCGACTGTGAAGCTGGCCTGGTAAAGATGATGAGGGACAAATTTGAGGTAACTTCCTTGTGCTTCTTCTTTCTTTACTTACTGGCACTTGTATTAATCCTCCTAGCCCCCAAGGGCGGGTTTGTAACCTTCTTCAAACCGGGACTTGAAAATAATCCTCAGTACTTTGAAATCCGTCAATATAGCCCCCAAGGGCCGGTTCAACTTAGCATAATTAAACCGGGACTCTAATAAATATTGTAACATCAGAACATAACGGAGCAAATAGCCATTAGCCCCCAAGTGCCAAGTTGAATACCTGTATTGAGCTTGGGACTTTGTGATTTAGTAATAGATGAAAATTGAAGGTGCATTAGCCCCCAAGTATCAAGCGTATAAATTGTTATGTGGTTAATACTTCAAATTCTTGTACCGTTTTATTTAAAGCCAAGTACTGTCTGTATGCAGGCTGAAGTGAGGGTCAAAGAGGACCGGATTACTGATCTGCAAGAAACTCTGAAAACCCAACAGGCCGAAACTGAGAAAGCAAGGGAGGAATTGACCAGCGCCTTGAGCATCACCGAACAGCTGAAGGAGGGCTTCAAGAAGGAGCGGGCTGATTGGGCCACTGAAAAGGCCGCTTTAATTAAAAGAGCTGAAAACGCTGAAGCTGCCCTTAAACCGGTGGTAGATGAGCTGACCGCCGTAAAGCGGCAAATACACTCCATGACCGCTGCTATCTTTGGTAAGCTCTTTTTGGCTTCTGTGACAATTCTGGCCTGCTTATAATAGATCCAGTTTGAGATCGTCCCTGTATTGTTGCAGGTACATGCATTGGGCACTTAGGGTCAGATGTGCGGAAGAAGCTGAAGGCTGCCTACACTTTAGTTGAACAACTGTATACCGGAGCGCAGCGGATCATCACCACAGCCTCTCATAACAATCCGGCACCCTCTTTAATCCAGGACACTCTTAATAGGTTGTCAATGCTTCCTGCCGGGATTGAAGAGCTGAAAAAATCTGCCGCTCAAACCGGAGCCATAAATGCCCTGATCCGGGCAAAAGCATGGGTGCCGGATTTCGATCCTATTGAGGCAGCTCAAGGCTATCCCAGCCTGAAGGAAGATGGCTCCGAGTTCAAGGAAGATGATTTGAGGGCGATAAACCGTGCAGTGTGCCCTCTGGCTTGCCAATTGGCTGAAGAGGCAGACTTGTCGCATTATCAAGCCCAATACAACGATCAGAACAAACGAGTGCCTGCACCAACTCTTGAAGCGGAGAATCTGATTCCTCCAATCCGTAAGCATACTTACGCTCCTGATATTGAACCGTCTTCTCTGATCCATGAAGAAGCTGTCTTTCAAGCTTTAATGGGAATCGACTGGACCACTGTTGATTTCCAGCCAATGGATAGAGACGAGGAAGCTGAAGCGGCGCAGGACGATGAGCAGGCTTGAACCAGAAGCCGGTTTAAATAGTTACTTTATTATGACCCACCAGAAGAACAATGATCGTATTTGGGCACCGTGTTGCCTTGTAATAGGATAGTTAATACTTCTGCCTTGAATATGCCTTCGTGCATAAGTATTGATGCTTTTGCTTGAAAACCCTCAATTTATATTTCCTGCAATCAGAAAATCTTGAACCTTGGTGGCGGTTATACCGCTAGCTGGTTTATGATCTTGATATATATATCATCAATGTATTTAAAACATATAACCAAATTAAGCGATACAAAGTACCTGCCATCACTGGGCATGAAGTTGGCTTAGCCAGGCTTGAAGCGGAGGTTTTATAAACCATTACCGTCAAAGGGGAGAAAACAGCTCCCATGTAAACCATGCTGGGTCATTACGAGCCCCCCTGTTACTCCATGATGTTAACAGGAAAAGTAAACCGGGCATACTTCTCCGGATTAAAAATGAACCAAATCCATCAGCTGAACTGGTAAAAAAGTATTGTTGGTTTAAATGAAACACAACAAAAATTAAGAAATAGCCATAAAATGAATATGGAAGCAAAGGCAATGATAAAAACCGTTTGCAAAAAACATGCTATACTGAGCTGATCAGATGGTGTTACCATGGTCGGACAGGACCAAGCCCCCAATAGGAGTGACAATGGTTCAAGTCAGCCAGGTCCCCAAATGAAACCGTGGCATATATGCCAATCAAAAGGTGTGGCAATGGTTCGGGCTCGACCAAGACCCCAAGTGATTTTGTGGCCTTAGGCCGATCAAGAGGCGTGACTGGTTCAGACTTGACCATGTCCCCAAGTGATCTGGTGGCTTTCGCCTATCAAAAGGTGTCGCGTTGGTTCGGACACGACCAAGGCCCCAAGTGATATAAAAAGCAAATTTCAAGGGGTAAACCGGAGGCCGCTTTAAAACAGAACCACTCCATGTAACCACGCATGATATGAAAATACAGAGACCCTGCTTTAGCTGAGGCTCCGGTTTTATTATATCAAAGATAATATATACACTGTCATAATATGTACATAGATAGAGCCAATGGCTCAGGTGTAGTAAGGCCGAAGATGAGCTATGTTCCACGGCCTGTTGGTCTCATCCTCTGATGTGCGTGAGTCTTTATGCTCTCGAATATCAATCAGATAGTACGACCCGTTGTGCAGATTCTTGCTGACCACGAAAGGTCCCTCCCAAGGTGGGGATAACTTATGCATATCTGTCTGGTCTTGGATGAGTCGAAGCACCAAATCTCCTTCTTGAAAAGTTCTGGTTCTGACCCGGCGACTGTGATAGCGACGAAGATCTTGTTGATAAATCGCTGAGCGGGCAGCCGCTATATCACGCTCCTCATCCAATAGGTCCAAAGCGTCTTGCCGTGCTGTCTCATTGTCCGCTTCAACATAAGCCGCCACACAAGGCGAATCGTGCCGGATATCACTAGGGAGAACCGCCTCCGCTCCGTAGACCATGAAAAACGGCGTGTATGTTGTAGATCGGTTGGGCGTAGTATTGATGCTCCATAGCACAGACGGTAACTCTTCAACCCAACAACCCAGTGTTCTTTGCAATGGAACCATAAGCCGGGGTTTGATGCCTCGCAAGATCTCTTGATTAGCCCGTTCTGCCTGCCCATTGGACTGGGGATGAGCCACTAATGATACATCAAGTCGGATGTGCTCACGTTCACAGAACTCCTTCATAGCACCCTTGGATAAATTGGTACCATTATTAGTAATGATACTGTGTGGAAAGCCAAACCAGAAAATCACCTTTTTGATGAACTGCACTGTTGTAGCTACATCACACTTGCTGACAGGCTCCGCTTCAACCCACTTGGTAAACTTGTCAACTGCCACCAAAAGGTGGGTTTTCTTATCCTTGGATCTTTTAAAAGGTCCGACCATATCCAGCCCCCAAGTTGCAAACGGCCAAGTGATTGGAATCATCCTCAATTCTTGAGCCGGCACATGAGCACGCCTTGAAAATTTCTGGCAGCCATCACACCTTTTAACCAAGTCCTCCGCATCAGCATGCGCTGTCAACTAGTAGAACCCGTGACGAAATGCCATTGCCACCAGAGACTTTGAACCGGCGTGATGACCACAATCCCCTTCATGGATTTCTCGTAAGATTTCACAGCCTTCCTCAGGAGAGACACAACGTTGAAACGCCCCTGATACACTGCAATGATGCAATTCGCCATTGACAATCGTCATAGACTTGGATCGCCGGACTATCTGCCTGGCTAGAATCTCATCCTCTGGAAACTCTCCCCGGTTCATGTACGCAAGATAAGGAACTGTCCAATCCGGTATGACATGCAGGGCTGCCACCAATTGAGCCTCCGGATCAGGAATAGCCAAATCTGCTTCACCTGGGAGCTTGACTGACGGGTTGTGCAACACATCAAGAAAGACATTAGGCGGGACCGGTTTACGCTGAGAGCCCAACCGGCTTAAAGCGTCCGCTGCTTCATTCTTTCGACGGTCCACGTGATCCACCTGATAACCCTTGAAGTGACCTGCGATATTATCCACCTCACGACGATATGCGGCCATGAGCGGGTCCTTAGAATCCCAAGTGCCAGACACCTGTTGAGCCACAAGGTCCGAGTCACCGAAGCACTTAACCCGGCTTAAGTTCATCTCCTTATCCATCCGGAGACCATGGAGTAAAGCTTCGTACTCAGCTGCATTATTAGTACAAGGGAACATTAAGCGGATAACATAACAAAACTTATCACCTCGTGGGGAAGTTAATATGACTCCAGCCCCTGAACCTTCCAATTGTCTGGATCCATCAAAATGGATAGTCCAATATGTGTGATCCGGCTTCTCCTCTGGCGCTTGCAACTCAGTCCAATCATTGATGAAATCCACAAGTGTTTGAGACTTCACCGCCGTCCGAGGTACGTACTTCAATCCGTGCGGCCCAAGCTCTATAGCCCACTTGGCAATCCGACCAGTCGCCTCCCGGTTCTGTATGATATCGCCCAAGGGAGCTGAACTAACGACTATGATGGGGTGCCCTTGGAAATACTGCTTCAACTTCCGGCTTGCCATGAAAACTCCATATACCAGCTTCTGCCAATGCAGATACCTTTGCTTAGATTCAATAAGCACTTCGCTGATATAGTAAACCGGCCGCTGAACCGGATATTCCTTGCCCGCCTCCTTGCACTCTACCACAATAGCCACGCTAACTGCACGAGCATTGGCTGCTACATATAGCAATAATGGCTCTTTGTCGACCGGAGCTGCAAGAACGGGCGGATTGGCTAACTGCCGCTTCAAGTCCTCCAACGCTTCATCAGCAGCCGGACTCCAGATGAATTGATCTGTCTTTCTCAGCATCTGGTATAAAGGGATAGCCTTCTCTCCAAGGCGGCTGATAAACTGGCTCAGTGCGGATATCCGGCCCGCCAAACGCTGAACATCGTTGATACTCTTCGGTTTAGCCAGGGAGGTGATAGCCGTAATCTTCTCCGGATTAGCCTCGATTCCTCTGTTGGACACAAGAAAACCCAGTAACTTGCCTGCCGGAACACCAAAAACACACTTGGCCGGGTTAAGCATCATCTTGTAAACTCGCAAGTTGTCAAAAGTTTCCTTCAAATCATCCACCAGCGTCTCCCTCTGCCTTGACTTGACTACAATATCATCCACATAGGCGTGCACATTTCGGCCGATCTATTTATGCAGGAAACTCTGTACACACCGTTGATAAGTGGCTTGGGCGCTCTTGAGCCCAAAAGGCATAGATACATAGCAGAAGGCTCCAAAGGGAGTAATAAATGTTGTCTTCTCCTGGTCCTTAACCGCCATTTTGATCTGATGATATCCAGAATACGCATCCAAAAAACTCAAACGCTCACAACCCGCCGTGGCATCAATAATCTGGTCAATGCGGGGAAGGGCAAAAGGATCCGCTGGACAAGCTTTGTTAAGATCCGTGTAATCCACACACATACGCCAAGTGCCGTTTTTCTTAAGAACCAGCACCGGATTAGCAAGCCACTCTGGATGGAATACTTCAATGATAAAGCCAACCACTAAGAGCCTGGCTACTTCCTCTCCAATAGCTTTGCGCCTTTCTTCGTTAAACCGGCGGAGAAATTGCTTTACCGGTTTATACTTAGGATCCACATTAAGAGTGTGCTCAGCGAGTTCCCTCGGTACACCTGGCATGTCAGAAGGCTTCCATGCAAAAATGTCCCGATTCTCACGGATGAACTCGATGAGCGCGCTTTCCTATTTAGGGTCCAAGTTGGCACTGATAGTGAACTGCTTGGACGAATCGCCGGGCACGAAGTCAACAAGCTTAGTCTCAGCCGCCGATTTGAACTTCAGATCTGAATCATGCTCTGTGGTTGGCTTCTTCAAAGGGGTCATGTCCGCCGGATCAACATTGTCCTTATAATATTTCAACTCCTCCGTGGCACAAACCGACTCTGCATAGGCCGCATCACCTTCCTCACATTCCAAAGCAACCTTACGGCTCCCATGAACCGTTATTGTCCCCTTATAACCTAGCATCTTGAGCTGCAAGTAGATATAACAAGGCCGTGCCATGAATTTGGCATAAGCCGGCCGCCCAAACAAGGCGTGATACGGGCTCCGGATCTTCACCACTTCAAAGGTTAGTTTTTCGGATCGGGAATCATGCTCGTCCCCAAAAGCCACCTCCAGGGCTATCTTACCAACAGGATATGCTGATTTGCCAGGCACCACACCATGGAACACCGTATTAGACGGTCTGAGATCTTTGTCTGTTAGCCCCATGCGGCGGAATGTCTCATAGTATAGGATGTTAATGCTGCTTCCCCCATCCATGAGTACCTTGGTGAATTTATAACCTCCCACCTGAGGGTCTACCACTAATGCCAACTGTCCCGGATTGTCAATCCGGGGGGGGTGATCCTCCCTGCTCCACACGATAGGCTGCTCCGACCAGCATAAGTAACGTGGCACAGCCGGTTCAACAGAGTTCACCGCTCGCTTGTGAAGCTTCCGGTCACGCTTATCCAAGCAAGTTGTGAAAACGTGATACTGTCCGCTGTTCAACTGTTTTGGCTGGCTCTGATAACCCGACTGTTGCTGCTGCTGTTGTTGGTTGTAACCCCCTTGACCGTTCTGATTATTCTGATTATTATTGCCGCCCTGATTGAAACCTGAACCGGAAGCTCCATCATGACCCGGCCCATGGAAACCGGATCCTGAACCACCATCTGACCCACGATCATACCGGAAAGCATTAGAGTTCTTAAACTCCTGCATAATGTAACAATCCTTCCAAAGGTGGTTAGCCGGTGCCTCCTTCATCCCGTGCTTTGGACAAGGCTGATTCAACAAATAGTTTAAGCAATCCGGGTTAGGATTTGGAGCCCCATTACGATTTGCCGCTTTACCTCTGCGTTGTTGACCCTTATCCTGCGCATTAGTGTTAGCCACAAAGTCCATGCTGTCGTCCGCTTTACGCTTGCCTCCGTTTCCGTGGCCCGCCGGTTTATACTGATGCCCCTTGGAGTGGCTATTCTTCTTTCCCTTCCCTGCTTCATCATCGTCAGTCTCGGGATCCTTGGTACTATCAGAATCAGCATACTTCACTAAAGCGGCCATGAGAGTTCCCATGTCATTACAGAACCACTTCATGCGCCCCAATTTCAGTTTTAAAGGCATAAACCGGCAGTTGCCCTCCAGGGTTAAGATCGCAGAGTCAGCATTGATCCTGTCAGACGAGTGCAAGACTTCCGAAACACGGCGTACCCAATGGGTTGTTGATTCTCCGTCCTCCTGAACACAAGCTGCCAGGTCTACTATGGACTTGGGCTGCTTACACGTATCTTTGAAATTATGGATAAACCGGGCCCGCAACTGGGCCCATGAACTAATAGAATTAGGCGGCAGGCTCTTTAACCAAGTACGGGCCGTGCCTTCGAGCATCATGGTGAAGTACTTTGCACACGCGGTCTCATCCACATCCAGCATCTCCATGGCCATCTCATAACTCTCTACCCACGCTTCTGGAGATAAGTCAGCGGTGTAATTCGGCACCTTGCACGGACCCTTGAAATCCTTGGGCAGGCGCACATTGCGTAAAGCGGGGACTAAACAGGGTACTCCCAAAGCAGATGCGACCCCTGGCCCGGCAGAGGTGGTAGGACGAACCGGTGTAAGCTGATCCGCCTCGTTCTGTGCTGCTAACTCGGCCTCCCTTCGTGCCCGGGCCCGGTCCACTACATCCTGAGCATTGCGAACACCACCTGCCGGGTTATTGGCACGGGCCGCTTCACGACCTCGTGCATTGCTTGATATTGCCAGTTCATCCAGGCACCTTCTATAGCTCCGGCTTGGACGGGGTGTGGAATGAATCCGATCGCGGCTGTATGAATATGCCTCCTGTTGAATCAAAGCGGTCCGGAGAAGTTCCTTAGGTTAACATTGTTCGTTGTCTCTCTTGTCCTGCTTCAGCCTCGGCGTCGTCCAACGACGAAACCCTCCATCACAGGAGCAGTACCTCGAGCTCCATCTCCAGACGCCTAAGATCTTCTTCCCCTCCTCCGACAGCAAAGTCAGCCAGAGCATCCTCACCGGCCAACCCAATCACGCTGAGATCAACATGGCTTCACCAAATAGGTTGTACACTTGTTGCATCTCTTTTTTACTCTACATGTTATACATATTGTCCACTGAGCACTCGTAGTAACGGGAAATACGATTATTTTATCCTACTATATGACAAGCAGTGAGGTACCAGGCAACTTAGCTATCTGTGATGGACTCTCTTGAACGCCATCATTATTTATCTCTACACGTTTGAGCTGTGCATTTGTCGATGGGCCTGGGAGTTGAGCTAGTATGGCAGTAGCCAGGGTCCAAAGTAATAGAAGTAGCACAAAAACATTTTTTTAGTGTAGGATTTTCCTTGCTCAAGCCTGCCTACTAGAATCGCCAGTGCTTGAAAGGAAAAGTGAATGAAAAACATAGGAATTGGAAAGTTTCCTATGGTACTACTTTTCATGAATTTGGTGCAAAGGAATGGAGCAAAGAAAAACTGTAGGATTTGTTCCTTTAGTGTCTCCTTGAAAGAAAAACCGTAGGAATTCTAATTTCCACTTCTCCTCCTTTTCATATTCCTATTCATCAAGCACAAGACTAAGAGATAGTAGCATAATAGCATTATAACCGTACATTTTCTTGTGGTTTGACTTAATCTCACCGTGCTTTTTTGCATCATGTGATCTTCCAATTGTTGTGAATCAAACACCCAGATTGGCAGAAATCCTGTGTTTTTAAATTCTCTATTTTGCACGTGCATTCCTATCCTATTCCTGTCTATTTCTTATCCCTGCATTGTTAGAATCCTCAAATTCAAACAAGCCCTTACTCAATTACTTCTGTTACAAATATGTGTCAAAGAAAACCTTGTGTGGTTTGTCCTGCTCCTGCGGCGCTGTGTTCCACCTCAACTCAGCTGCTTCAACGATGGAAAGGTTCACCACAGCAGGGATCCACTCTCTAGACTATCTTTCGTCGCCTCAGATCTTCTTCCCCGCCGCCGGCAGCCACGACAACTGCATTACCATCATCAACTAAGCAGATGACCTTGAGGACTACACGGGTCCGCAAGAAAGGTCACACTCTTCCGTGTCTGCTTACGTTATGCGTCGCTTAATATGATGACATGCTACATTATCGTCGTGTTCACCTATTAGACTCCGAGTCAGGTCCAAACTAATGCTGAAACTTGAGTTTTTAAATGGTTGTGGGGTACATATTGGGGCAGCAATCAGTACTATCTATCTACTATCTGGTTAATCTCCGATGTCTACTATGAGTTTCATGTTGGGTGCAAACAAAAATTAAAGGAGCCATTATCTGTATTTTTTAACCAAAGCTATTATCTGCCTGCTATCATTGGTTTTGGGTCTATCCATAGTTTGCTACCATCACTCTGGATTTGTGCATGCACTCCTTACATAATCTCACTATGTTTTATTCCTATGCATGCCAGTTATTGTACACAACAGAGTTGATCATGTAGAGCAAAAGAAATGAGCCTTGCGTGGCAATAAAATTTCATGCAGACGCCGTTCGATGGTGGGCGCAAAGGCAGCCCCCGCTCCACCCATTTAGGATCGTAATCAAGAGGAAGATAACTGTTCTGAGGGGGATTCAGAAGGAGAAGACCACTCCTATTTACCCCATGAGGTCTTCGCTCTAACTTGGCATGCTGATGTTGGTAATATCATGCATATGGTGCCTTGTATTGCTTACTGTATACATTAAAGATGTCATCTGCTTAGTTTAGACATGCTTTGCGTCAATGCCATTTGTTTAGTTTCTTTATCATATATGTGAATCATGCAATGCCATCTTGTCTAGCCAGGCATCATATATGTGAATTTTGCAATGCCACCCTGGTTAGCCAGTCATCTTATATGTGAATTATATCATGCCATCATTTTTTTATAATGTGTTAAATTTGTCAACAATTTTAGTACATTCAATTACTCTTCCTGTGCATCAGCCATTCGGCACGGTCATGGAAAAATCTGGAGTGGAAACAAGGTCTTCAGAGCAGACAATGCTATCAGACGAAGCGCATGTCTTGCTGGTTACCGATAGCTCCTCAGAGGAGGATTCAGAGACAGATGACCAGTCATATCCCCCCCCCCCCGAGGTGCATGCCCTAACATGGCAGGGTTATGTTACTCATATCATGCGTATGGTATCTTGCATTGCCATGTCATTTGCTTAGTTTAGACATGCTTTGTGTGAATGCCACCTGTTTAGTGTCTAATTACCATATATGTGAATTATGCAATGCCATCTTGTTGCAAGACATTATATATGTGAATTATGCGATGTTATCTTGTTGCAAGGCATTATGTATGTGAATTATGTAATGCCATGTTGTTTAGGCAAGCGTCATATATGTGAATTATATCATGCCGTCCTTTTTTTATTTCTCATTGCTTTTGTCGACAATGTTTGTATATTCAACTACTCTTCCTGTGCATCAGCCATTTGAATTAGTGATGGAGAAATCTGGAGTGAAAACAAGGTCTTCAGAGCAGACAATGCTACCTGCTGAAGAAGATATCTTGCTGGTTACAGATAGCTCTTCAGAGGAGGATTCAGAGGCAGATGACCAGTCCTATGATCCCCCTGAGGTGTATGCTCAAACTTGGCAGGGTTATATTACTCATATAATGCATATGTTGTATTGCAATGTTTAGTTTTTACATCATATACACAATATTGAATGCCATCTCCTTAGTTGACACATCATAGATGTGATTGCCCTCTGCTCACTTCCTTAGTATATAAATCATATATTTGAATTATGTCATGCCATGATGTTTACATAGGCAGCATGTATCTGAATTATGGCATGCCAACCCATTTTCTAAAGACATAATATAGTTATATCATCTCATCCTGTTTACATAGTCATCATATTTTAAATTATGTCATTCTATCCGTGAATTATATCATGCCATCATGTTTCCATCGATGGCATGTTTGTGATTTATGGCATGCCAACCACTTTAATAGACACATCGTATAGTTATATCATGTCATCCTGTTTACATAGTCATCATATTTTGAAGTATGTCATTCTATCCTATTTAGTTAGCCATCATACATGTGAAATTGTGTCATGCTATCCTATTTAATTAGCCATCATATATGTGAAATTATGTCCTGCTATTCTATTTGCTTAGACAACATAAATGTGAATTATTTCATGCCCTGTTTTCTTCCCTACTATCCATTGCACCTGTCTATCTTACAATGTGTGTACATTCAATTACATTTCTTGTTTATCAGCCATTTCAATTGGAGGGAGTGATGGCAGTATCTGTGGGAGTAAAAACACGGTCTTTAGAAAAGATCGTGCTACCTGTCGATGCAGATAGAACCACGGTTGTACTTGCCCAAGAACCAGCCCCACCACACATAACCCACACTCATGCAGATTGTACCCCTACCCAGTTGGGCAGAGAACCGGCTACACCCCTTCTAACCCCAACCCCAGCAGATAGACACCCAGTTCCCGTTGAAACAGCACCATCTCCACCACAGAGCACCCAAACACGAGCAATTAGTAAGGCAACTGCAGTGCCCAAATCATGAGGACCACCACTCTGAACCCGAAGTCAACGCTTAAAGCAGAAGAAGAATTGTTCTCAGGTCAGGTTCCGTAGCTATGGTTCATACTACTTTGCTCTTGCATCACTGTATTTACTGATACCAACCAATTTCAAATTTGAAGGATGCATTTGAAACTCCAATGGCGCAACAGGTATGTTTTAAACCTGTTTCTTCAACGTGTTTGGCTGTTTGCTGTTGTAACTTGCTCTATTTTTATTTCAGTTTCAATTGAATAAATAGTTATGTTCTCATGCCATGCACATTGCAAGTGTTGTTATTGCTGTGTAGTTTCCCACATTTATATTCTGTCTATGCTGCTTTGTCTTAAATAGATATGATTCGAACTGTATCTATCTTGATTTGGCAACATAAACTAGAATGATATAGACCATACAGTGATCATACTACATAGATATATATTTGTTTCATGTTGTTATCCTGTCCACCTTACTACTAAACTGGTTTACCAAAATGAGTTTCATATACTACATTGTAAACCTGAGATGTGTTTGTTTGTTTCTCTTTTAGAACGCGGATAAAATATTGGAGAAGAGTACCCTGCTATGCAATGGTAAAGGAAGTAATGCAAATAAGGTTCAAGATAGTGAGACATCCCTGTTGGTCTCCAAGAAAGCTGATAAAAACTATATTGAGGACATTGAGACAACCCCCAAGTCCTGTCTTGATGTAGTGTTCGAGTTACTGGCTACCACTGCTGGCACCAGCTCTTCAAACTCGTTGCCTGAATCAGTTCGGCTTATTGAGTCTCAAATTCAAGTTGAAAGACATCGATCAGATGTTATGCGACAGGAAGCCGAAGGACTGAGGAAGTCCCTGCAGAATTCAGATGCATACTTTCTAGTGCAACAGCAAGCGCTGGAGGACTTAAGCGCCAAACAAGAGAAAGTTAATAAGCTTACTAAGCATCTTGCCAGCATTATAGGTACCCAGGATATTGTTTCTTGAGCTCTTCTGAAGTGGTTTCAGTTCTGGACTTGTTTTGCTGCGGCGTTTATATGCTGTTGTGTTCCCTATATTTGCACTAGTGGCGAACTTTGATGCCCAGTGGATGTAATATGTGTAATAGCCATGATAGCCTAGTGTAAGTTGCTTGCTTATTTATTTCCTTGTTTTCTTGTTTATTTGTTTGCTTGTAGTCAGTGCAGTTCTTTTTCTGCGGTTTGCTAGTGGCTGCAATAACCTATTTTTTAAAACTAGGCCACAATAACCATGGGCTAATATTTACTGTAGTGACACTGGACTTACGGGCCGTAGAAACAGTGGGCCTTCTACGGGCCGTATAAACAGTGGGCCTTCTATGGGCCATAAAAACAATGGGCCTTCTACGGGACGTATCATCAATGGCCTTATACGGGCCATATGATCGATTGGCCAAACATGGGCCAAACAGACCGCATTCTGGCCGTAAATGGGCTAGAGTTGGAATCGTCCGTTCATGGGCCGACCATAACAGGCCATCATTAATAGGCCGTATTTGATGACACTATGAAAATGGCCCAACGTTTAACAGACCACAAACGGGCCGACTGTAACCACGGGCTGAATTTGGCCCACAAGCAGAAAATGATAGTAACGGGCCGTAAGTAAACGAATGCTGGAAATGAGCCCAAGAATAAATAGGCTCTGAGAAGGCCGAAAGATAACATGGGCTGGAAACGGCCCAACGGAATAACGGGCTGTTAATGGGTATAAAGTGATACACTGTTCTATACTGGCCAGTTTCACCACGGGCCGTTAATGGGTGTAAAGTGATACACTGTTCATTACGGGCCAGTTTCACCATGGGCCGTTAATAGGCCAAGAGTTACATAGGGCCTCATATGGGCCAAAAGATGTCATGGGCCATACATGGGCCAGAAGTGAAAACGGGCTGGAATCATATTGGATGGCCCAGATGACGCTACTGGGCCTAATTCGAATAGGGCGTAACGGGCCTTGGGTTAGCGGGATGTAAATGGGCTATATGCGAACAGGCCATTAACAGGCTTTCCATGGGCCGGCCCGCCACCTTTTGACCAAGTCAAACGGGCCGGCCTTTTCACAGCAATGGGCCTTTGTTGGGTCGTGCCACGTGTCGACGTATCATAGGCGCCTTCTGTCCAATGAGTGGATGACATCTGTCCCAGCGATGAGCCGACACGTGTTTCCTCCAGCCAATGATGATTTTACACGTGGAAAATCCCCATTGGTCGGGGCTGTTAACGGGTTATCGGATCCAAAACCCGACCCGATAGCTTAATGGTGTTCCGTTACGGTGGATGCCACGTGTCGGTCACCCTTGACGAAAGCACTTCTGCGACGCGCGATTTATCGTCATGGAAGTGGACACTTCCGTGATGATAATTTTGGTAATGTCATGGAACACTTCTACGACAGCACAGGTATGACTATCTTGATTCTGTCATAAATTTGTCATGGATGTACATGCATGACAAAAAACGCGGCCTATTGTGACAAACACGTATCATCATGGAAGTGTATTTTTTTGTAGTGTATAGAACTTGTTGGAGACTTCATATCTCTCAACGCGGGTATTTGCTTGAAATATTAACTTCAACTCCTGGAACATCTCATATGGTCCATGACATTCAAAACGTCTTTGAAGTCCCGATTCTAAGCCGTTAAGCATGGTGCACTAAACTATCAAGTAGTCATCATATTGAGCTAGCCAAACGTTCATAACGTCTGCATCTGCTCCTGCAATAGGTCTGTCACCTAACGGTGCATCAAGGACATAATTCTTCTGTGCAGCAATGAAGACAATCCTCAGATCACTGATCCAATCCGCATCATTGCTACTAACATCTTTCAACAAAGTTTTCTCTAGGAACATATCAAAATAAACATATGAAAACAACAACGCGAGCTACAACATAATTTGCAAAATACTACCAGGACTAAGTTCATGATAAATTTAAGTTCAATTAATCATATTACTTAAGAACTTCCACTTAGATAGACATCTCTCTAATCATCTAAGTGATCACGTGATCCAAATCAACTAAACCATAACCGATCATCATGTGAAATGGAGTAGTTTTCAATGGTGAACATCACTATGTTGATCATATCTACTATATGATTCACGCTCGACCTTCGGTCTCAGTGTTCCGAGGCCATATCTGCATATGCTAGGCTCGTCAAGTTTAACCTGAGTATTCTGCGTGTGCAAAAATGGCTTGCACCCGTTGTAGATGGACGTAGAGCTTATCACACCCGATCATCACATGGTGTCTGGGCACGACGAACTTTGGCAACGGTGCATACTCAGGGAGAACACTTTTATCTTGAAATTCAGTGAGAGATCATCTTATAATGTTACCGTCAATCAAAGCAAGATAAGATGCATAAAAGATAAACATCACATGCAATCAATATAAGTGATATGATATGGCCATCATCATCTTGTGCTTGTGATCTCCATCTCCGAAGCACCGTCATGATCACCATCGTCACCGGCGCGACACCTTGATCTTCATCGTAGCATCGTTGTCGTCTCGCCAACTATTGCTTCTATGACTATCGCTACCGCTTAGTGATAAAGTAAAGCAATTACAGGGCGATTGCATTGCATATAATAAAGCGACAACCATATGGCTCCTGCCAGTTGCCGATAACTCGGTTACAAAACATGATCATCTCATACAATAAAATATAGCATCATGCCTTGACCATATCACATCACAACATGCCCTGCAAAAACAAGTTAGACGTCCTCTACTTTGTTGTTGCAAGTTTTACGTGGCTGCTACGGGCTGAGCAAGAACCGTTCTTACCTACGCATCAAAACCACAATGGTAGTTCGTCAAGTTAGTGTTGTTTTAACCTTCTCAAGGACCGGGCGTAGCCACACTCGGTTCAACTAAAGTTGAAGAAACTGACACCCGCCAGCCACCTATGTGCAAAGCACGTCGGTAGAACCAGTCTCGCATAAGCGTACACGTAATGTCGATCCGGGCCGCTTCATCCAACAATACCGTCGAACCAAAGTATGACATGCTGGTAAGCAGTATGACTTGTATCGCCCACAACTCACTTGTGTACTACTCATGCATATAACATCTACACATAAAAGCTAGGCTCGGATGCCACTGTTGGGTAACATAGTAATTTCAAAAAAAATCCTACGCACACGCAAGATCATGGTGATGCATAGCAACGAGAGGGGAGAGTGTTGTCTACGTACCCTCGCAGACCGTAAGCGGAAGCGTTAGCACAACGCGGTTGATGTAGTCGTACGTCTTCATGGCCCGACCGATCAAGCACCGAAAGCACGGCACCTCCGAGTTCTTGCACACGTTCAGCTCGATGACATCCCTCAAGCTCCGATCCAGCCGAGTGTCGAGGGAGAGTTCCATCAGCACGACGGCGTGGTGACGATGATGATGTTCTACCGTCGCAGGGCTTCGCCTAAGCACCACTACAATATTATCGAGGAGGACTATGGTGGAGGGGGGCACCGCACACAGCTAAAAGATCAATGATCAATTGTTGTGTCTATGGGGTGCCCCCCTCCCCCGAATATAAAGGAGTGGAGGAGGGGGCCGGCCAAGGGGGGAGGCGCGCCCTAGGGGGGAATCCTACTCCCACCGGGAGTAGGACTCCTCCCTTTCCTATTTGGAGAGGGAGAGGGAAGGAAGAGGAAGGAGGGGGAAAGGAAAAGGGGGGGCCGGCCCCCCTCCCAATTCGGATTGGGCTTGGGAGGGGCGCCCCCTCCCTTGCTCCTTTCCCCTCCTTTCTGCTAAGGCCCATATACCTCCCGGGGGGTTCCGATAACCTCCCGGAGTTCTGGTATTGTCCCAATCTCACCTGGAACCTTTCTGGTGTCCAAATATAGTCGTCCAATATATCGATCTTCATGTCTCAACCATTTTGAGACTCCTCGTCAAGTCCGTGATCACATCCGAGACTCCGAACAAACCTCAGTACATCAAAATGCATAAACTCATAATATAACTATCATCTAACTTTAAGCGTGCAGACCCTACGGGTTCGAGAACTATGTAGACATGAACGAGACACGTCTCTGTTCAATAACCAATAGCAGAACCTGGATGATCATATTGGCTCCTACATATTCTACGAAGATCTTTATCGGTCAAACCACATAACAACATACGTTGTTCCCTTTGTCATCGGTATGTTACTTGCCCGAGATTCAATCGTCGATATCTCAATACCTAGTTCAATCTCGTTACCGGCAAGTCTCTTTACTCGCTACGTAATGCATCATCCCGTAACTAACTCATTAGCTACATTTCTTGCAAGGCTTATAGTGATGTGCATTACCGAGAGGGCCCAGAGATACCTCTCCAACAATCGGAGTGACAAATCCTAATCTCGAAATACGTCAACTCAACAAGTACCTTTGGAGACACCTGTAGAGCACCTTTATAATCACACAGTTATGTTGTGACGTTTGGTAGCACACAAAGTGTTCCTCCGGTAAGCGGGAGTTACATAATCTCATAGTCATAGGAACATGTATAAGTCATGAAGAAAGCAATAGCAACATACTAAATGATCAAGTGCTAAGCTAACGGAATGGGTCAAGTCAATCACATCATTCTCCTAATGATGTGATCCCGTTAATCAAATGACAACTCATGTCTATGGTTAGGAAACTTAACCATCTTTGATTAATGAGCTAGTCAAGTAGAGGCATACTAGTGACACTATGTCTGTATATGTATTCACACATGTATTATGTTTCCGGTTAATACAATTCTAGCATGAATAATAAACATTTATCATGAAATAAGGAAATAAATAATAACTTTATTATTGCCTCTAGGGCATATTTCGTTCACTTTCCTCTTCAAGGAATACCAACGCAAGCTCAAGACGTAGCAAGAAGGATTTCTGACGCCGTTGTCGGGGAGGTCTTCGCTCAATTCAAGACATACCAAGTACCCATCACAAACTCATCTCCCTCGCATTTACATTATTTGCCATTTGCCTCTCGTTTTCCTCTCCCCCCACTTCACCCTTGACGTTTTATTCGCCCTCTCTTTCCCAATCTCCTCTCTCTTTTGCTTGTCCTTTTTGCGTGTCTACTTGCTCCTAAGGCTTTGCCTAAGAACACCGACCTTTATCTTAGAAGGTTGGAAGAGATTCAATCAAACGTTAGAAGTTTTATGACTTTACAATTTGAGCATAATAATTTCTTCAGAAAAGAGCTTAAAGAACAAAAAAGTTTTTTGGGGTTTATGAACAAAGAGCTTGATGATATGTCTAAAGAATTTTATGGTTCGAACGCCCAAATTACTCGGCTTGAAAATTCTATAGCCCGAATTTCTGATAAGCAAGCTACCTTGGTCGATAAGATGGCTGCCAAACCAGAAAAGTTAGGTGAAAATAACAATGAAGATCTTAAAGTTATTGATGTGTCCCCTATTAGTCTTTGTTTTGCAATATGAATCTTAATAATAATGGGACTGGAGATGAGTCAACTTTAGTTAAAAGGCGTCCCAATGATTCGGAGTTTTTAGATCTTGATGCTAAATTTGGTAAAAGTGGGATCGGAGAGCTCAAGACTTTAAATAGCATTGAACCCACTATCTTGGATTTCAAGGAATTTGATTATGATAATTGCTCTTTAGAAGGTTGTATTTCCTTGTTGCAATCCGTTGTGAATTCTCCTCATGCTTATAGTCAAAATAAAGCTTTTACCAAACATATTGTTGATGCCTTAATGCAATCTTATGATGAAAAAGTTAATATGGAAGTTTCTATACCTATAAAACTTAATGATGAGTGGGAACCTACTATAAAGACTAAAATTAAAGATCATGAGTGTTATGCTTTATGTGATTTGGGTGCTAGTGTTTCCACGATTCCGAAAACTTTATGTGATATTCTAGGTTTCCATGATCTTATTGATTGCTCTTTAAATTTGCACCTTGTGGATTCCACCATTAAAAAGCCAATGGGAAGGATCAATGATGTTCTCATTGTTGCAAATAGAAATTTGGTGCCCGTAGATTTTATCGTTCTTGATATAGATTGAAATCTTTCTTGCCCTATTATTCTTGGTAGACCTTTCCTTAGAACGATTGGCATGATTATTGATATGAAGGAAGGGAATATTAGATTCCAATTTCCATTAAGGAAAGGCATGGAGCACTTTCCAAGAGACAAAATTAAATTACCTTATGAATCTATCATGCGAGCTACTTATGAATTGAGTTCCAAAGATGGCACTACTTGAATCTATCCTCGCTTTTATGCCTAGCTAGGGGCGTTAAATGATAGCGCTAGTTGGGAGGCAACCCAGTTTTATTTGTGTTTTTTTGTTTTTGTTCCTGTTTAATAATAAATTTTGCATCTACCTTCTGTTTAGATGTATTTTTATGTTTTAATTAGTGTTTGTGCCAAGTAGAACCTATAAGATAACCTATGGTGATAGTTAATTTGATTCTGCTGAAAAACAGAAACTTTGCGCGCACGAAATTAGTTTTGTTAAATCACAGAAATGTGCTTTTGCGTTGATTCTTTTTTATGTAGATCACTAGACAAATTGTCCAGGACTTCCTATTTTGGTAGGATTTTTAGAGTTACATAAGTATTCTTGGGTTACAGATTGCTACAGACTATTCTGTTTTTGACAGATTCTGTTTTTCGTGTGTTGTTTGCTTATTTTGATGCATCTATGGCTAGTATTAAGTGGTATGAACCATAGAGAACTTGGAATAAAGTAGGTTTAACACCAATATAAATAAAGAATGAGTTCATTACAGTACCTTATGTGGTGATTTTGCTATCTTTCACTAACGGAGCTTATGAGATTTCCTGTTGAGTTTTGTGTTGTGAAGTTTTCAAGTTTTGGGTAAAGATTTGATGGACTATGGAATAAGGAGTGGAAAAATCCTAAGCTTGGGGATTCCCATGGCACCACAAGATATTCAAGAATAGCCAAAAGCCTAAGCTTGGGGATGCCCCGGGAAGGCATCCCCTCTTTCGTCTTCGTTCATTGGTAACTTTACTTGGAGCTATATTTTTATTCGCCACACGATATGTGTTTTGCTTGGAGCGCCTTATATGATATTAGTCTTTGCTTATTAGTATACCACAATCATCCTTGTTGTACACACCTTTTGGAAAGAATCCCACCTGATTGGAACTTATTAGAATACTCTATGTGCTTCACTTATATCTTTTGAGCTAGATAGTTTTTGCTCTAGTGCTTCACTTATATCTTTTAGAGCACGGAATTTTGAAGAAATTGTTGATCTCTCATGCTTCACTTATATTATTTTGAGAGTCTCTTAGAACAGCATGGTATTTGCTATGGTTATAAAATTGGTCCTAGAATGGTAGGCATCCAAGTTGGGTACAATAAAAACTATCATAGAAAGTGAATTGGATGCAATGATCAATTTGATGCTTGATAATTGTTTTGAGATATGGAGGTAGTGATATTAAAGTCATGCTAGTTGGGTGATTATGAATTTAAAGAATTCTTGTGTTGAAGTTTGTGATTCCCGTAGCATGCACGTATGGTGAACCGCTTTGTGATGAAGTTGGAGCACAATTTTATTTATTGATTGTCTTCCTTATGAGTGGCGCTCAGGGACGAGCGATGGTATTTTTCTACCAATCTATCCCCCTAGGAGCATGCGCGTAATACTTTGTTTTTGATGACTTGTAGATTTTTGCAAAAAGTATATGAGTTCTTTTGACTAATGTTGAGTCCATGGATTATACGCACTCTCACCTTTGCACCATTGCTAGCCACTCTTGTACCGCGCAAATTTCGCCGTACGATACACCCACCATATACCTTCCTCAAAACAACCACCATACCTACCTATTATGGCATTTCCATAGCCATTCTGAGATATATTGCCATGCAACTTTCCACCGTTCCGTTTATATGACACGCATCATCATTGTCATATTGCTCTTTGCATGATCATGTAGTTGACATCGTATTTGTGGCAGAGCCACCTTCATAATTTTCATACATCCTGCTCTTGATTCATTGCATATCCCGGTACACCACCGGAGGCATTCATATAGAGTCATATCTTGTTCTAGTTTTGAGTTGTAATTCTTGAGTTATAAGTAAATAAAAGTGTGATGATCTTCATTATTAGAGCATTGTCCGAGTGAGCAAAGGATGATGGAGACTATGATTCCCCCACAAGTCGGGATGAGACTTCGGACTTTATTAAAAAAAGAGGGAAAAAAGAAAGGCCAAAAAAAGAGAAAGGCCAAAGAAAAAAAGAAAAAGAAAAGAAAAAAAGAAAAGAAAAAAAGAAAAGAAAAAAAAGAGAAAAAAATAATGAGAGAAAAAGAGAGAAGGGACAATGCTACTATCCTTTTTACCACACTTGTGCTTCAAAGTAGCACCATGGTCTTCATGATAGAGAGTCTCCTATGTTGTCACTTTCATATACTAGTGGGAATTTTTCATTATAGAACTTGGCTTGTATATTCCAATGATGGGCTTCCTCAAAGTGCCCTAGGTCTTCATGAGAAAGCGAGTTGGATGCACACCCACTTAGTTTCTTTTGTTGAGCTTCCATACATTTATATCTCTAGTGCATCTGTTGCATGGCAATCCCTACTCACTCACATTGATATCTATTAATGGGCATCTCCATAGCCCATTGATATGCCTAGTTGATGTGAGACTATCTTCTCCTTTTTGTCTTCTCCACAACCACCATTCTATTCCACATATAGTGTTGTGTCCATGGCTCACGCTCATGTATTGCGTGAAAGTTGAAAAAGTTTGAGATTACTAAAGTATGAAACAATTGCTTGGCTTGTCATCAGGGTTGTGCATGATTAAATACTTTGTGTGATGAAGATAGAGCAACAGCCAGACTATATAATTTTGTAGGGATAACTTTCTTTAGCCATGTTATTTTGAGAAGACATGATTGCTTGATTAGTATGCTTGAAGTATTACTATTTATTATGTCAATATGAACTTTTATTTTGAATCATTTGGATCTGACCATTCATGCCACAATAAAGAAGATTACATTGATAATTATGTTAGGTAGCATTCCACATCAAAAATTCTGTTTTTATCATTTATCTACTCGAGGACGAGCAGGAATTAAGCTTAGGGATGCTTGATACATCTCCAACGTATCTATACTTTCTGATTGTTCCATGCTATTATATTACCCGTTTTGGATGTTTATGGGCTTTATTTTACACATTTATATCATTTTTGGGACTAACCTACTAACCGGAGGCCCAGCCCGTATTGCTGTTTTTTTGCCTATTTCAGTGTTTCGAAGAAAAGGAATATCAAACGGAGTCCAAACGGAATGAAACCTTTGGGGGCGTGATTTTTGGAACGAACGTGATCCAGAGGACTTGGAGTGTAAGTCAAGAAGCTGCCGAGGCGACCACGAGGGTGGAGGCCCCCCTACTGGGCGCGCCCCCAATCTCGTGGGCCCCTCGGGCGTCCACCGACCTACTTATTCCTCCTATACATACCCACGTACCCCGAAAACATCATAGGCGACCACAAAAAACTATTTCCACCACCATAACCTTGTGTATCCGCGAGATCCCATCTTGGAGCCTTCGTCAGCGCTCCACTGGAGGGGGAATCGACCATGGAGGGCTTCTACATCAACACCATAGCCCCTCCAATGAGTTGTGAGTAGTTTACCACAGACCTTCGAGTCCATAATTATTAGCTAGATGGCTTCTTCTCTCTTTTTAGAGCTCAATACCATGTTCTCCTCGATCTTCTTGGATATCTATTCGATGTAACTCTTTTTGCGGTGTGTTTGTCGAGATCCGATGAATTGTGGGTTTATGATCAAGTTTATCTATGAGAAATATTTGAATCTCCTCTGAATTCTTTTATGTATGATTAAGTTATCTTTGCAAGTCTCTTCGAATTATCAGTTTGGTTTGGCCTACTAGATTGATCTTTCTTGCAATGGGAGAAGTGCTTAGCTTTGGGTTCAATCTTGCGGTGTCCTTCCCCAGTGATAATAAGGGCAGCAAGGCACGTATTGTATTGTTGCCATCGAGGAAAAGATGGGGTTTATATCATATTGCATGAGTTTATCCCTCTACGTCATGTCATCTTTCTTAATGCGGTACTCTGTTCTTTATGAACTTAATACTCTAGATGCATGCTGGATAGCGGTCGATGTGTGGAGTAATAGTAGTAGATGCAAGCAGGAGTCAGTCTACTTGTCGCGGACGTGATGCCTATATACATGATCATGCCTAGATAATCTCATAATTATTCGCTTTTCTATCAATTGCTCGACAGTAATTTGTTCACCCACCATAATACTTATGCTATCTTGAGAGAAGCCACTAGTGAAACCTATGGCCCTCGGGTCCATCTCTTATCATATAAGCTTTCAATCTAATTTTATTTGCATCTTTACTTTTCCAATCTATATTATAAAATACCAAAAATATATTTATCTTATCATACTATCTCTATCAGATCTCACTTTTGCAAGTGGCCGTGAAGGGATTGACAACCCCTTTATTGCGTTGGTTGCGAGTTCTTTGTTTGTTTGTGTAGGTGCGTGGGACTTTTGAGGAGCCTCCTACTGGATTGATACCTTGGTTCTCAAAAACTGAGGGAAATACTTATGCTACTATTGATGCATCACCCTTTCCTCTTCAAGGAAAACCAACGCAAGCTCAAGACGTAGCAATGCGTCTTCGGCGTTCCAGCCGGAAAACTGCTTGGGTTTATTGTCTCAAATAGAGGAATCGAAGCAAACCCAGCCAAAACCCGAGCCCTCGCATAGTTGGCAACACCAACAGATCTCAAACAGGTCCAAAAACTAGCTGGATGCATAGCAGCTTCCAGCCGCTTAATCTCCAAACATGGGGAAAAGGCATTACCATTGTATCTCTTGCTTCACCGCACCAACCACTTCGTGTGGACGGATGATGCCGCAGCTGGACTGGAAGAAATAAAAACTTTGCTAGAAAGCAACCCAATCCTGGCCACGCCAAACGTCGGAGAATCGATGTTACTCTACATATCGGCAACTCACCAGGTGGTGAGTGCGGTGCTCGTCGTGGAACGAGACAAAGAGGGGCATAAATTCCCACTTCAAAAACCAGTATATTACGTATCGACGGTCCTTACACCATGGAAATCCCAATACCCGCATTATCAAAAGATAGCATATGTGGTCTTTATGGCGTCCCGCAAGCTGCGGTACTACTTTCAAGGGTGCTCGATCACGGTGGCTTCCGAAGTACCAATTAATGATATTATAAACAGCCGGGACGCCACCGGCCGGATTGCCAAAGGGGCCATTGAGCTCTTACCATTTGAAATAATTTACAAGCCACGCCGAGCTATTAAATCTCAGGTGTTGGCCGACTTCGTCGCCGAATGGACAGAGGCCGAACTGCCTAATGAGTACGGCACATATTCCAACTAGGTGATGCACTTCAATGGCTCTAAAATGCTAGCCGTACTAGGGGCTGGTGTCATCTTGACATCCCCCATAGGAGACACAGTCCGTTATGTGCTCCAAATACTGTACACAGATTCTAACAACACAGCTGAATACGAGGCCCTATTGCATGGTCTCCGGATGGCTGTCTCCATGGGCATACAATGCCTCGAAGTGTGCAGGGATTCAAACCTTGCAATATCTCAGAAAATAGAGACTTTGACGCAAAAGATTCGAAGATGGCGGCTTACCGCAACGCCGTACTCAAAATATCAGCTCGGTTTGAGGGGCTCGAGTTCCATCATGTGGCTCAAGAGAGTAATCAAGCTGCGGACATTCTCGCCTGCATGGGCGCCAAACACGACCCCGTCCCACCTAACACCTTTGTGGAGAGGCTCTTCAAGCCATCCATAGTGTGGTAGGACGATAGCGGCAAAACCATTCCGGAGCCGATCATACCCCCCAGATTTCGAACACAGTTCCGATATCATCAGGGGTTCGGGCACCGAAATAACACCATCGGCCCATGAAATCATGGTTGTAGTTGCCCCGTGGACTGAACCTTTCCTCGCCTACCTTACTAGGAACGAGCTCCCTGATGATCAGACTGAGGCCCGTCGTATTGTTCGACGCTCGAAGGCCTACAAAGTCCATGAGGGGGAACTGTACAAGAAAAGTACCACCGAAGTACTTCAAAGATGTATCTCCGAAGAGGAAGGACGACAGCTCTTGGCTGAAATACACGTCAGTCTTGGTGGCCATCACGCCGTAGCACGGGCCCTTGTAAGTAAGGCCTTCCATACGGGTTTCTTTTGGCCCACGGCCCGAGCAGATGCACAGGACCTCGTACAGTGTTGTGTTGGATGCCAGCTTTTTGCCAATCAAAGCCATATGCCGCCCACTGCCTTACGAACAATTCCCATTACTTGGCCTTTTGCGGTCTGGGGGCTAGACATGGTTGGACCCGTTAAAGGGGGAAGCCATAAGAACAAATACTTACTGGTTATGGTCGACAAGTTCACTAAGTGGATAGAAGCCAAACCAGTCAAAACGGTCGAAGCCGGACCAGTTATAGACTTCATATCCGGTGTTGTACACCGTTATGGTGTCCCGCACAGCATCATTACTGACAATGGTTCTAACTTTACGGCCGATGAGGTGAAAACCTGGTGCGCTAATTTGGGTATCAAGCTCGATTACTTCTCCATATATCACCCTCAGACAAACGGTCAGGTCAAACGAGCTAGCGGCTTGATAATGAGCGGCATGAAACCCAGACTAGTGCGATCTCTGCGAGAATCAGACAAGCACTAGGTTGAAGAACTCGATTCTATACTCTGGGGGATGCGTACCACGCCCAAGCACACTATACTCCTTTTTCATGGTGTACGGTGTGGAGGCAGTTTTGCCTTGTGACATATTCATGACTCACCTCAAGTGCGCATGTATGAAGAGAGAGAGGCCGAGCTCGATCGGCAGGACGATTTGGACGGCTTGGAAGAGGAGCATGATGTCGTGAAGGCCCATTCCGCATTTTACCAACAGCAAGCTCGGCGATATCAAAGCAGGGAAGTACAGGCAAAGACTTATTATGTTGGTGAACTTGTTCTACGCCTACTAGAGAAGAAAAAGGACAAGCTCAAGTGCAAATGGGAGGGTCCCTTCATTATAGATGATGTTCTCACTGGAGGAGCCTATCGCCTTCGCAATGCTTCGGATAATCGTTTGGAACCAAACCCATGGAACGCTGCTCGACTCCGAAAATTCTACGCCTAAGTTCACACTTATACCTTTTTTCTTCGTCCTTTCTTTTCTCCCTCTCACCTTTTTTCTCTTTTTTGTTTTTGTACGACTTCTAGCTAGTGCTCGGATAAACCGCACACTCGAGGGGCATACATCATTAAATGTACATACCCCATAATACCTTGGGGCTTCTTTTCATAGAAGCTTATTATGATTATTACTTTTCAAGCGTCAAGCTCACCTTATACATGTGTTGTCTACCCATATGTGTCTCGTCTTCGCCATTATATGCACCTTTATGACTTAAGTTTTTGCCAAGCTAGGTTGCCTGGCTCCTGTACTTATGCCCTACGTTCCCGATTGTTTGGCTAGGGCATAAAGCGAGCACCTCTGCGATTGTTACAGCCGGGTTATCTGAACGTGTACCTTAGACGGGTGAAGACGAAAGCTAGCGTTCTTAAGGGAATAATTGGTCTGCGGACAAGAGGTAAACTGCCCTCGCTATAATATATGCCCCCAAATTATCACACGTACTGTGATTTTTAGCATCACAACTTATGCATGCACAAAAACGCATGCTGGCCCAGGGAAAGGAATCCTTAACGGAACTATTCTCTCTGGAAGATGTTTCTTATGATCAAATGTAATATAACATAACTCCCCGAATACAACTTGTCTGTTTAAGCAACTATGACCGGACTGCCTGGTTTCCAAACATACCTTGGTGTTTACCGATGGTATAATATCTGGCAACACTCCAAACCTTGGGTTCTAGAGGTCGAAGCAGAAAGTCTGCCATGATAATCGTTTTACAATTCGGCTGGACATAAGTTTGTTGATAAAGTACACTGCTAGTTGGACTCAAAAACTTCTTCTTCCTCTAGACCCTCTAGCAGTTTGTCTAGTTTACAATCCTGTTGAGAAAACTTAGCGGCCATTTTGACTTGGTCGTACACTAAGTTAATAGGAATTTCTTTTCCATCTGGTCCCCGAGGTCCGACCCGGGCCATATGATTCGGATCAAGTCTGGTATACCGCGTTTTCACCATGGCCCATGCCTCTCGGGCGCCTTCTCGACATGTTGATATCTTCCATAGCTCCAAACGGTCGCGAGCTCCCTTGGATAAATTCACGAGCTCCTCCATACTTCCTGGAGGTGGATCGATGGCCAACCCTTATCCATGTTCCTCAATGCTCTCCGAGCTCGCTCGTGCACTTTGGATAGCTCTTGTAGTAGGTCGCCTTGGAATCCAGACACTTCTCCTTCGGGACGTCCGGTTAGCACACCTACAGAAGCGAACTTGTAAAATTTTCAAAACAGGAGACAGTGTGACAGATAGGTTAAAGAGCATACCAAATATGCCACCTTTCATCTTCCTGTTCTCCTTCAAAGCATCCGATGGTTGGACTCTTAAATCCTTCAGTTCTTTGGCTTGCTTGATATTTGCATCCTGTAGTTTGTTCTTCTCATTGATGGTCCATGTCAATACACATTGACCAGCGGCTTCTTGCCCTTCAGCATGTTGTTTGTCCGCTTGAGCAACCCTTAGCCTGTCCTCCAGTTGATCTGTCGACCCTACCAACGAAACGATGCATAGTTAAGCAAACATCATTGTAGGCACAGAATCTTATTTCCGGGCTCCTGTTGTACTTACCATCAGGTGCCTTCTTGGATTTCTTTAAATTATCTAGTTCGGCGGTGGCAACAGTTAGCTTAGTTCGACATTTTTCTAGCTCTTTGGTTAATGTGTTATTTCTCTCTGTGAGTACCTGAGAATGTAACGACCGTTAAATTAGTCGGGCCAGCTGCTTCAAGACTTGGGGGCTACTGGCATATGATTATTAAATCTGCACAAAAAGTACTTACCCGCATATCCTTTGAAAGCTGGTGAGTGGCTCCAGCAAGTCCATCCCGAGCAGCTCAGATGTAAGCATCCATTGAGCTAAAAGCATTGAATGCCTCTTTGGTGAAATTTGGGTCACGCATGGCCGCTCTCCACCGCCTATGATTCATTGCACTCTCCACTTCAGAGTTGGTGACGGATACATTATCTGAATCATCTGGGAGATGACAATCTGGCATTGCTCTCATCTCCCCTCCAGTCCTTGTGGTAGGGTTCGGGGCCGGATTAGTCTACACATGGTCGGCCAGGTCTCTGGATATAGTCCAGCGTACACTCCTCCTGCGATATGGCACATCAATAAACATCACCGTCCGATCTATCCATTAAGTGTGTGTTGAAGAATTATACCTCTTTGACGCAGCAGAGGGCCAGCCAGCATCATCGTTTGCCTTTCTTTTCGAAGAAGCCCCCTGTGTGAGTGTTGTCTTCCTAGAAGACGCCTTTGCCGCAGTACGATGGGATGAGCATCACCCCCTTGGGAGCACGATACAGTGTGGCAGGTGAGTCACAAGGGGAAAACTCTCTTTGAGAGGGTGTCTCCTGGGTACTTACATGGGAGGAGGGGAGAAGGCCAGGGTAATTGGCTATAATAGCCACTTCCGTGCCATCGTAGCTTGTCTGATAAAAGACTCCATCCTTAAATTCTACAAATATATTCGGATCCTCTTCATATCCAGGATCAAGGTCTCGATTATGGTCCTCCGGTTATAGAGCGGGGCTGTAGATCCCCGCGATGACCTTTCTCCATTCTTGTTAAAGGTAGCCGGATTAAGTTCGACTAAAAGCATAGTTAAGAAAAAGGACTGAGTAAGGCCTATGATCAAAGACTCACCCGACCAATGGGGTTATACATGGAGAAACCTTCTCAGCACTTCAGGCGAGCGAAGTCTTCCTTTTCCCCTTTGAAAAGGTCAGCCAAAGCGGCAAAATTGGCCGGACCCTTGCGCCAAAGCGTGATGCGTCATCCTCCCCATTGTAATGCCACATGGGAAGCCCTCTGGATTGGAGCAGCTGAATGCATCAAGTTATTGAAATCGCCATTACGTCGACTATAGATAGTCCGGAGTGGGCGAGTATTCTAATCTTGCTCACTAGCCTCTTAATCTCCGCACTGTCTTCTTCTTCATAGCTTCGGGGACGCCAACTGACGCGCTTCTTTAAAGGAGCGGTGAAAAATTCGGGAAGACCTTGCCGGATTGGGTCCGGGAGGACAACGTCTTTGATATAGAACCACTCCAAGGGCCACTCTTCAGATGCCTTCTTCGGAGTGCCGGACAGGTATCCTGTTCTAGCTATACGCCATACTTCGGCACCTCCCACCTCGAATATGGATCCCTTTTTGGGAGCGGGGTACTAGGCAGAAATATTTCCTCCATAACTCGAAATGTGCCTCGTAGCCTGGGAATAGATCGCAAAGAGCAACAAAGCCCGCGATGTGTAGGATAAAGCCCGACGTGAGGTTGTGCAGTTGGAGACCGTAATACTCCAGAAGACCTTTGAGGAAAGGGTGGATTGGAAATCCCACGCCCCTCGGCAGGAAGGAAACAAAGCACACTCGTTCCCCTTTATTGGGATTGGGGAAGTTCTCCGCCAGGGCTTCGCCATTGATTGAAGTTAATCCCGCCCGAATGGGGACTAGATCTGATAGAGGGAGGTATCCCTGCGTCTGAAGCTTGGTCAACTGGGCATGGGGCACTGAGCAGCTCTCCCAGTCGCCTTCTTGAGGGCCGTGGGGGCACGAGGAAGAACTAGGAGTGTGGGCCATCTTTGGTTGGTTTCCTATGGCAAGCTCTAAGGATTTTCGCCTAGGTGAGGATTGGCATATGAGATTCAATCTCTTTAAATAAGCGCCTTCCCTATGTGGTCGAGGGGTTACCTAGAAAAAATGCTTAGACCCTTTGTATTCGTCTAACACGTGGAAGCCGAGGCGACGGCGGCACAGAAGTTGAAGAGTATGATATTTAAATGTAAGGGCCGAACTATATGGAGTACAATGGGGAACTCGCCTTGCAAAGCTGAAGACATGAAGCCGGATACAACATCGTCATTGAAGGCAAGTTCGGGGGCTACTGAGGGAGTCCTGGATTATGGGGTCCTCGGGGAGCCCGCCTATGTGATATGGGCGGGGCTGATAGGCCGTGAAGATACAAGACAGAAGACCTTCCCTCATGTACGGATGGGACTCTCCTTTGCGTGGATGACAAGCTTGGCGTCAGGACATGTAGTTTCCTTCCTTTGTAAACCTACTTTGTATAGCCCTAGCCCCCTCCAGTGTCTATATAAAGTGGAGGGTTTAGTCTGTAGGGGCAATCACAATCATACAGGCTAGACATCTAGGGTTTAGCCATCACGATCTCGAGGTAGATCAACTCTTGTAATCCCTATACTCATCAAAGTCAATCAAGCAGGAAGTAGGGTATTACCTCCATTAAGAGGGCCTGAACTTGGGTAAACATCGTGTCCCCTGCCTCCTGTTACCTTCGATCCTTAGACGCATAGTTCGGGACCCCCTACCCGAGATCTGTCGGTTTTGACACCGACACTCCTCCCCTCCTACTTTATATACGGGGGCGGGGGCACCCCAAAGATGCACCAATTGTTTTAGCCGTGTGCGGTGCCCCCCTCCACCATTTACTCCTCCGGTCATATCGTTGTAGTGCTTAGGCGAAGCCCTACGTGGATCACTTCACCAACACCATCATCACACCATCATGCTGATGGAACTCATCGACTCCATCGGCACTCTGCTGGATCAAGAGTTCGAGGGACGTCATCGAGCTGAACGTGTGTAGAACTCGAAGGTGTCATACGTTCGGTACTTGATCGGTTGATTCGAGAATACGTTCGACTACATTAACCACGTTAAGTTAACGCTTCCACTTTCGGTCTACGAGGGTACGTGGACACACTCTCCCCCTCTTGTTGCTATGCATCTCCTAGATAGATCTTGCATGCGTGTAGGAATTTTTTTGAAATTGCATGCTACGTTTCCCAACAATTTTGGTGAGGTAGCAACCAAATCTCATTCGAGTTCATGTGCAAGTCAAGTAGGAAGGAGTTCACCTCGGTTTCCATTGCGCGTGCTTGAGCTCTTGTCATAGGTCCACGTGGGGCTTGATGTGTTGGTGTAGAATCCATGGGGATGATGGAAGGATGATCCACATCATCTACCCCCCCCCCCCTTGGGAGAGATCCGTCCATGGATCGTGATCTTCATCACCATGGTACTTGGCCAACTCTTTGACATTGAAGATGTCGCTTACGTTGTACTTGTCGCGTGGGATGTCAATCTTGTAAGCGTTGTCATTATAGCGTGCTAGCACCTTGAAGGGTCCGTCGGCTCGTGGTAGTAGCTTTGACTTGTGCTCGTTGGGGAAATGGTCCTTGCAAAGATGAAGCCATACGAGATCTCCCAGTTGGAAAACTATTGGTGTCTTGTTGATGTTGAGCTTGGTGGTGATGCGGTGTACTTGACGCTCGATCGTTGCCCTTGTATCTTCATGCATCTTCTTGAGAAAACGTGCTCTTGCACTTGCATCCATGTTTGCGCGTTCTTGGAGTGGAAGAGGTAGAATGTCCAATGGGGACAATGGGTTGAAGCCGCAGATCACCTCGAAGGGGGACTTGCCGATAGTACTGTGTCGAGCTTGATTGTAGGCGTACTCGGCGATGGGTAAGCACTCCACCCATTCCTTGATGTTCTTCTTGATCAACACGCGTAGGAGACTAGATAGCATCCGGTTGGTGACTTCTGTTTGGCCATCGGTTTGAGGATGATAGGCCGTTGAGAATAGAAGCTTGATGCCGAGCTTCGCTAACATGGTCTTCCAAAAGTATCTTAAGAACTTGACGTCCCAGTCCGACACGATGGTCCTTGGCACTCCGTGCAACCTCAAGATTTCCCTACAAAAAATATTAGCAATATGTGAAGCATCGTCTATCTTGTTGCATGGGATGAAATGTTCCGTTTTTTTAGAATCGGTCCACAACAACAAAGGCGGAATCTTTTCCATTGCGAGTTCTAGGCAAACCAAGCAGGAAATCTATACTAATATCTTCCCATGGTTGATATGGAATTGGAAGTGGCATATGTAAACCATGAGATTAGGCTTTGGACTTAGCTTTGCGACATGTAGAGCACTTGTTGGTGAAGCGTGGCACGTCGCCGAACATCTTTGGCCAAAAGTACTTGAAGGAGAGTGTGGCGAAGGTCTTGTCGCGTCCAAAGTGTTAGCACCTTTAGGATCGACAAAACCTTCTGGTTGCATCATATACTACTCTTATTTAAGAAATTCATTAAGGAATGCAGTTTTGACATCCATTTGCCAGATCTCATAATCATAAAATGCGGCAATTGCTAACATGATTCGGACAGACTTAAGCATCGCTATGGGTGAGAAAGTCTCATTGTAGTCAACCCCTTGAACTTGTCGAAAACCTTTTGCGACAAGTCGAGCTTTGTAGATAGTGATATTACCATCAGCGTTCGTCTTTTTCTTGAAGATCCATTTATTATCTATGGCTTGCCAATCATCGGGTAAGTCCACCAAAGTCCACACTTTGTTCTCATTATCTCAGATTTCATGGCCTCAATCCATTTATCGGAATTTGGGATCATCATAGCTTCTTCATAGTTCATAGGTTCGCCTTGGTCTAATAACATGACTTCCAGGACAGGATTACCGTACCACTCTGGTGCGGAACGTGTTCTGGTCAACCTACAAAGTTCAGCAGTAACTTGATCTAAAGTTTCATGATCATCATCAATAGCTTCCTCTCTAGTTGGTGTAGGCATCACAGTAATGGTTTTCTCTGATGTGCTACTTTCCAATTCGAGAGAAGGTACAATTACCTCATCAAGTTCTACTTTCCTCCCACTCACTTCTTTCGAGAGAAACTCCTTCTCTAGAAAGAACCCAGTCTTAGCAACAAAGATCTTGCCTTCGGATCTGTGGTAGAAGGTGTACCCAATAGTTTCTTTGGGGTATCCTATGAAGACGCACTTCTTCGATTTGGGTTCGAGCTTATCAGGCTGAAGCCTTTTGACATAAGTGTCGCATCCCCAAACTTTAAGAAACGACAGCTTTGGTTTCTTGCCAAACCATAGTTCATACGGTGTCGTCTCAACGGATTTAGACGGTGCCCTATTTTGTGGCCTTAGCGATGCCCGAGTTCGTGGCCTTAGCGATGAGGACATGCAGTGGATTAGTGGCAAGATGAACAACATGGACAGTAGTAGGTCACTTTGTCTTAGCCCGCAGCAGTGTGCAATCCGTGCGCCAGGAGATCCATTAAGAAGGAACGCGAATGAGGAGGATGACAACAACATGGCGATCGAATCCTGCAAGCAGACACTAAACCCTAGTTTTCTAGCAACTTGAGGATGTATTCCGAGGAGAACGAATCAAAAGCCCTCGCAATATCCATCTTGATCAGGAGCGTCGACTTCTTCTTGCGGTGTAACAAGCACACACAATTTTGGATGTAGATATAATTATCATGGATGCATCTAGACTTGATGAAGGCGCTCTAGATATGAGCTCATCAATGATGCCAGTAAGTCTAGAGGACAGAACCTTTGCAATGAGCTTAGCATTGGAGTGGACAAGGTTGATTGGTCTAAAATCTGTCAGGGAAGCAACACCACCCTTCTTGGGTAATAGCGCCACCTGATATCTACTACACAACCTTCTTCTTGTTGACGTTATTGGGCCTGCAAGTGCACGGGTTTGTAGGACAGTAGCAAATTTCCCTCAAGTGGATGACCTAAGGTTTATCAATCCGTGGGAGGCATAGGATGAAGATGGTCTCTCTCAAGCAACCCTGCAACCAAATAACAAAGAGTCTCTTGTGTCCCCAACACACCCAATACAATGGTAAATTGTATAGGTGCACTAGTTCGGCGAAGAGATGATGATAAAAGTGCAATATGGATGGTACATAAAGGTATTTGTAATATGAAAATATAAAAACAGCAAGGCAACTAATGATAAAAGTGAGCGTAAACGGTATTGCAATGATAGGAAACAAGGCATAGGGTTCATACTTTCACTAGTGCAAGTTCTCTCAACAATAATAACATAGATAGATCATATAACAAGCCATCAACATGCAACAAAGAGTCACTCCAAAGCCACTAATAGCGGAGAACAAACAAAGAGATTATGGTAGGGTACGAAACCACCTCAAAGTTATTCTTTCGGATTGATCTATTCAAGAGTTTGTACTAGAATAACACCTTAAGACACAAATCAACCAAAACCCTAATGTCACCTCAAGCATCCGTGGGCATGATTATACGATATGCATCACACAATCTTAGATTCATCCAACCAACACAAAGTACTTCAAATAGTGCCCCAAAGTTTCTACCGGAGAGTCAAGAAAACGTGTGCCAACCCCTATGCATAGGTTCATGGGCAGAACCCGCAAGTTGGTCACCAAAACATACATCAAGTGGCACATGATATCCCATTGTCACCACAGATAAACACGGCAATACATACATCAAGTGTTCTCAATCAAAAGACTCAATCCGATAAGATAACTTCAAGAGGGAAACTCAATTCATCACAAGAGAGTAGAGGGGGAGAAACATCATAAGATCCAACTATAATAGCAAAGCTCGCGATACATCAAGATCGTGCCATAGAGAGAACACGAGAGAGAGAGAGAGAGATCAAACACATAGCTACCGGTACATACCCTCAGCCCCGAGGGTGAACTACTCCCTCCTCGTCATGGAGAGCGCCGGGATGATGAAGATGGCCACCGGTGATGAGTTCCCCCTCCGGTAGGGTGCCGGAACGGGCTCCCGAGAGTTTTTTGGTGGCTACAGAGGCTTGTGGCGGCGGAACTCCCGATCTATCTTCTCCGTGGATGTTTTTAGGGTACGTGGGACTATATAGGCGAAAGAAGTTGGTCGGGAGGTGCTCGAGGGGCCCACGAGACAGGGGTGCGCCCAGTAGGGGGGGTGCCCCCTATCTCCTGGCCTCCTCGAAGATCTTCTGACGTGAACTCCAAGTCTCCAGGATCATATTCTTCCCAAAAATCACGCTGCCGAAGGTTTCATTCCGTTTGGACTCCGTTTGATATTCCTTTTCCTCGAAATACTGAAACAGGCAATAAAACAGCAATATGGGCTGGGCCTCCGGTTAATAGGTTAGTCCTAGAAGTAATATAAAAGTGAATAATAAAGCCCATAATCATTCAAAACAGATAATAAAATAGCATGAATGCTTCATAAATTATAGATACGTTGGAGACGTATCAGCATCCCCAAGCTTAATTCCTACTCGTCCTCGAGTAGGTAAATCATAAAGAAAGAATTTATGAAGTGTGAATGCTAGAAGGTGCACAAGTTTGATCAATGATAATTTCAATCACCTTTTCTAGCATGATAATATGTCATAACAGTAGTTCATCTCATAAAACTTCTCACGATAAAGTAACAAGCAATTCACATGTCAAAGCATAAACCATAAACTTTCTTGAAAACTAGCAAACTTCATTCTCGGTCATCAAACAATTGCAATTCATCTTATTTTCAGGAATAGCAAACTTCACATACTCAACTATCAAATAGTCTTCTACAATTGCTAACACTCATGCAATACTTGTGGTTATGTAGTCTTAATCGAACACTGAGAAAGATAGGGCTTATAGTGTTGCCTCCCAACGTATTCACCTTTGGGTGATGTCAACAATAATAGTTCATGCTAACTTACATCCAATTGGATATATATATTAGGATCTTCCCAACACGAGGTGCTTGCCAAAGGATAAAATGAAAAAGGGAAAGGTGAAGATCACCTTGACTCTTGCATAAAAGTAAAAGACATAAAGTAAAAGATAGGCCCTTCGCAGAGGGAAGCAGAGGTTGTCATGCGCTTTTAGGGTTGGATGCACAAAATCTTAATGCGAATGAACGTCACTTTATATTGCCACTTGTATATGGACCTTTATTATACAGTCCGTCGCTTTTATTGCTTCCATAACAAGATCGTATAAAGCTATTTTCTTCACACTAAAAGATCATACATATTTAGAGAGCAATTTTGATTGCTTGCACCGACGACAACTTACTTGAAGGATCTTACTCAATCCATAGGTAGGTATGGTGGACTCTCATGGCAAAACTAGGTTTAAGGATATTTGGAAGCACAAGTAGTATCTCTACTTGGTGCAAGGAATTTTGGCTAGCATGAGGGGGAAAGGCAAGCTCAACATGTTTGAATGATTCATGACAATATACTTTAACTGAGATGTGCGAAAACATAACCCATTACGTTGTCTTCCTTGTCCAACATCAACTCTTTAGCATGTCATACTTAATGAGTGCTCCCAATTATAAAAGATGTCTAGGATAGTGTATTTATACGTGAAATCTCTCTTCCTTAAATATTCTTTCATGAATTGTTCAAATGACCAATACAATGCTTGCTAACCTTCAATAAATTTACAACCTCTACTTCTTAGATGTGAAGTCATTACTCCCAATGGGATAAGCAAATGAGCCATATATAATTTCAGATTTATGACAATCAACTCATTCAACAATTTACTCATAGGATATAAGTAAAGCACACGAGTAAATGAAAAACTACTCCAAGAAGATATACGTGAAGATCAATGAGTAGCTAAATAATTATGTAACAATGTGAAGACACTCTCTTAGATAAGAATTTAAGATCTTAGTATGTTATTCAACAGCAAGAAAAACAAAATAAAATGACAATGCAAGGATAGCACAACTCATGTGAAGAAGCAAAAACTTAGGCTCAACCGATACTAACGATAGTTGTTGAAGAAGAAAGGTGGGATGCCTACCGGGGCATCCCCAAGCTTAGATGCTTGAGACTTCTTGAAATATTATCTTGGGGTGCCTTGGGCATCCCCAAGCTTGAACTTTTGTGTCTCCTTAATTACTATCATATCATGGTTTCTCTTTTTATCAAAAGCTTCATCCACACCAAACTCAACAAGGACTCGTGAGATAGGTTAGTATAAACCAATGCAAAACCTTATCGTCTCCGATGAACGAAGACGAAAGAGGGGATGCCATCCGGGGCATCCCAAAGCTTAGGCTCTTGGTTGTCCTTGACTATTACCTTGGGGTGCCTTGATCATCCCCAAGCTTAGGTTCTTGCCACTCCTTATTCCATAGTCCATCGAATCTTTACCCAAAACTTGAAAACTCCACAACACAAAACTCAACAGAAAACTCGTAAGCTCCGTTAGTATAAGAAAATAAAACCACCATTTAGGTACTGTAGTGAACTCATTCTAAATTCATATTGATGTAATATCTACTGTATTCCAACTTATCTATGGTTCATACCTTCCGATACTACTCATAGATTTATCAAAATAAGCAAACAACACATAGAAAACAGAGTCTGTCAAAAACAGAACAGTCTGTAGTAATCTGTATCAGACGTATACTTCTGGAACTCCAAAAATCCTACCAAATTAGGAAGTCCTAAGAAATTTGTCTACCAATCCGTAGCAAAAATAATCAGATCATAATCATGTTTATGTGAATTAACAAAACTAATTTACTGGGTGCAAAAGTTTCTGATTTTCAGCAGGATCAACACAACTATCACCGTAAGCTATCCTAAAGGTCTTACTTGGCACTTTATTGAAACAAAAGCTATAAAACATGATTACTACAGTATAATAATATTGTGAACATACAAAAACAGTAAAGGTAAATATTGGGTTGTCTCCCAACAAGCGCTTTTTTTAATGCCTTTCTAGCTAGGCATGATGATGACAATGATGCTCACATAAAAGATAAGAATTGAAACATAACAGGAGCATCATGAAGCATATGACTAGCACATTTAAGCCTAACACACTTCCTATGCATAGGGATTTTGTGAGAAAACAACTTATGGGAACAATAATCAACTAGCGTAGGAAGGTAAAACAAGCATAGCTTCAAGATTTTCAACACATAGAGAGGAAACTTGATATTATTGCAATTCCTACAAGCATAAATTCCTCCCTCATAATAATTTTCAGTAGCATCATGAATGAATTCAACAATATAACCAGCACCTAAAGCATTCTTTTCATGATCTACTTGCATAGAAAATTTACTACTATCCACATAAGCAAAATTCTTCTCATTCGGAATAGTGGGAGTATCATAAGAGACTTGAACACTAAAAATTGTTTCCACATTAAAAGAGTAATGTTCAGAAAAAGGGTAATCATCATCATGACAAGTTTTATAAATATAATCATCACTACTTTTTATAGCATAATTTTCATCACAATAATCATCATAAGTAGCAATTTCGTTCTCATCATAATCGATTGAAACCTCTCCCAAGATAGTGGAATCACTAAATAAAGTTGACACTCTTCCAAATCCACTTTCATATTCATCACAATAAAATTCAACATCCTCCAAAATAGTGGGATCACTACTTCCTAAAGTTGACACTCTTCCAGACCCACTTTCATCAATATAACCATCATAAGTAAGAGGCATGCTATCATCATAACAACTTGGCATATCAAAACTTGGGATGCTAAAAATATCATCTTCATTAAACATAGCATCCCTAAGCTTGGGACAAACATTAATTTCAGCAAATATATTCTCAAATATTTCATCCTCATCAAACATAGCTTCCCCAAGCTTGGGCCTTTTCATATCATAAGCGAGGGATACCTTTTTACCTTTGTTGCCCCTTCTTTTCCTTTTCTTTTTCACATTATGTGTGGGTTCAACCTTCCTCTTTGAGCTCCTTATAGACGAGATTGGTTGAATAGAAAGCTCCTCCTCATTACCTGATTCATCATAAGAAATAATAGGAGGATATTGGGAAGACTCTTCCCTTTCATTAGTATTCTCATCATCTTCTATTTGCTTTCTTTTCTTTAGGTAATTGGCAATATAAGTATTTTCAATGCAATTCACCGCACAAAACATATAAATCGTCTCTAGATCAATATCAAGGAAATGCTCAAGATTAAATTTTGGAAGGTCCTTAATTAAACGTTTCAATTCTTCATAACCCAAAAGCAAACTTAGTTCATTGTAATGAGCAAGGGAGATCAAATCATCACAATTTTTGGACACGATTCGATCATGAAACAATTTGCATCGGAGATGTAAATGACCACGTTCATTGCAAAGTTCACAAGTACGGCAAAGGAAATTTAAATTTTTAGCACTCACATTTAGCCTTTCTTGCAACCATTTAGTTTCTAAATGCTTATGCTTCTTGCAATATATATCTTCTCTATTTGGTGTGTTCATGCAAACATGCACTCCACAAAAGTTGACATGCTTATAAGATATTTTCATCATGACTAGAACAATCATCATTAGTACTATGGATATTCAAGGAGTTTATACTAACAACATTGTAATCATGCTCATCATTCAAAGATTCAGTACCAAGCATTTTAATGCACTCTTCTTCTAGCACTTGAGCACAATTTTCCTTTCCATCAAACTCACGAAAGATATTAAAAAGATGAAGCGTATGAGACAAGCTTAACTCCATTTTTTTGTAGTTTTCTTTTATAAACTAAACTAGTGATAAAATAAGAAACAAAAATATTCGATTGCAAGATCTAAAGATATACCTTCAAGCACTCACCTCCCCGGCAACGGCACCGGAAAAGAGCTTGATGTCTACTACACAACCTTCTTCTTGTAGACATTGTTGGGCCTGCAAGTGCATAGGTTTGTAGGACAATAGCAAATTTCCCTCAAGTGGATGACCTAAGGTTTATCAATCCGTGGGAGGCGTAGGATGAAGATGGTCTCTCTCAAGCAACCCTGCAACCAAATAACAAAGAGTCTCTTGTGTCCCCAACACACCCAATACAATGGTAAATTGTATAGGTGCACTAGTTCGGCGAAGAGATGATGATACAAGTGCAATATGGATGGTAGATAAAGGTATTTGTAATCTGAAAATATAAAAACAGCAAGGCAACTAATGATATAAGTGAGCGTAAACGATATTGCAATGATAGGAAACAAGGCATAGGGTTCATACTTTCACTAGTGCAAGTTCTCTCAACAATAATAACATAGATAGATCATATAACAATCCCTCAACATGCAACAAAGAGTCACTCCAAAGCCACTAATAGCGGAGAACAAACAAAGAGATTATGGTAGGGTACGAAACCACCTCGAAGTTATTCTTTCGGATTGATCTATTCAAGAGTTCGTACTAGAATAACACCTTAAGACACATATCAACCAAAACCCTAATGTCACCTAGATACTCCATTGTCACCTCAAGTATCTGTGGGCATGATTATACGATATGCATCACACAATCTCAGATTCATCCAACCAACACAAAGTAGTTCAAAGAGTGCCCCAAAGTTTCTACCGGAGAGTCAAGAAAACGTGTGCCAACCCCTATGCATAGGTTCATGGGCGGAACCCGCAAGTTGGTCACCAAAACATACATCAAGTGGCACGTGATATCCCATTGTCACCACGGATAAGCACGGCAAGACATACATCAAGTGTTCTCAATCAAAAGACTCAATCTGATAAGATAACTTCAAGAGGGAAACTCAATTCATCACAAGAGAGTAGAGGGGGAGAAACATCATCAGATCCAACTATAATAGCAAAGCTCGCGATACATCAAGATTGTGCCATAGAGAGAACACGAGAGAGAGAGAGAGAGAGAGAGAGAGAGAGAGATCAAACACATAGCTACTGGTACATACCCTCAGCCCCGAGGGTGAACTACTCCCTCCTCGTCATGGAGAGCACCGGGATGATGAAGATGGCCACCGGTGATGGGTTCCCCCTCCGGCAGGGTGCCGGAACAGGCTCCCGTGAGGTTTTTGGTGGCTATAGAGGCTTGCAGCGGCGGAACTCCCGATCTATCTTCTCCGTGGATGTTTCTAGGGTACGTGGGACTATATAGGCGAAAGAAGTCGGTCGGGAGGTGCTCGAGGGGCCCACAAGACAGGGGGGCGTGCCCAGTAGGGGGGCGCGCCCTCCTATCTCCTGGCCTCCTCGAAGATCTTCTGACGTGAACTCCAAGTCTCCAGGATCATATTCTTCCCAAAAACCACATTGCCGAAGGTTTCATTCCGTTTGGACTCCGTTTGATATTCCTTTTCTTCGAAATACTGAAACAGGCAATAAAACAACAATATGGGTTGGGCCTCCGGTTAATAGGTTAGTCCCAAAAGTAATATAAAAGTGAATCATAAAGCCCGTAATCATTCAAAACAGATAATAAAATAGCATGAATGCTTCATAAATTATAGATACGTTGGAGACGTATCACCACCCTTGTCGTGTTTATGTCTCCAAAATTCGGTCATGCAAGCTAATGGAACTGACTGGACACCTTCATGACGTCTGCCTTGATTATGTGCCAGCAAGAGCAAAAGAAAACCCTATTGAAACTATCTGGTCCCGACGCCTTCTCCTTTGGTGATGCCTATACCGCAGCCTAGATCTCAGCTTCAGTAAAACGGGTTGTCCAACCCTTCTCCTTAGATGGACAACATCTCCAGCTCATCCCAGGTGATCGTGCAACCACGACGTTCCTTGATCCCATGATCTTGCCAAAGCGATCATGGACGGTCGCCTCCTTGTCGGTGAGCGTCTGCCACACGATCACCATTCTGCAAGGAGTGTATGAAGTTTTTCTATTGCCTGGAGCAAATATTTAAATTAAAAAAAGGTTTTGTTTGCATCCCCTACCGATAGCTAAGTGATCCTTGAAGATTGACGTTTCCTGGCTTGTCAATAGCCGCAAGGCCGATCACACGTTGCTTTAGCATCTTCCACAAGTTGAATTCCACTGGCGAAAGGCACCTCCTCTCTTGTGCCATATCAAGGCGAAGGATGATCTCATTGGCGATGTGAACTGAACTCTTGCGTCGCTGAACAACTTGGGGCTCAAAATCTTGAGGTCACGGGAAACTCTATGCATCTTGGTCTTACTATGACGAAAGTACAACCGCTTCCCCACCATATAGAACCTCCACCTCGACCACCAACCATTGTAATTGGAAGCCTCAACAATAGTCGATTGACCATCTCCCACCGCTCCTTGCTCATCAAGCTGCTATTCCTTGCTCATGGAGCTGCCACTCCTCTTCCTCGACGGTCGCCTCTGCCCAACTCATTTGTATGTTGTGTCGTGTGTGCACGCAAAGTGTGGTGCGTGTGTGTGCATGGATATGGATGTGTGTGTGAATGTGATGCTGCTAACTGCAATGGCTTGGTGTTTTGCTTTTGGACATGCTACTACTTGATGTGTTGTGCTGATAGATATGCTCCTTCTCCCTAAGAAAACAGAGGCTATGAGAATTGAGCAATTCAGGCCCATCTGTCTTCTTAATGTTAGTTTCAAAAATTTTACCAAGGTCGGGACTAATAGGCTTACACAGATCAGGCATGCTGTGGTGCAGCCTACCCAAACTGCTTTCATGCCGGACAGGAGCATCCTTGAAGGGGTTGTGGTCCTTCATGAAACGCTCCATGAGATCCACATGAAAAAGCTAGATGGAGTTGTTTTCAAAGTGGATTTCGAGAAAGCGTACGACAAAGTCAAATGGCCCTTCCTTCAACAGGCCTTAAGCATGAAGGGTTTTGATGAAGCTTGGCGACGCCAGGTAGAATCTTTCACGCAAAAAGGGAGTGTTGGAATTAAAGTGAATGACGATATAGGTCATTATTTCCAGACACACAAGGGCCTGAGACAAGGTGATCCAATGTCTCCTATTCTGTTCAACATTGTGGTTGACATGTTGGCAATTCTCATAGGAAGGGCAAAGGAGGCCAGTCAGGTGGGTGGCTTGGTGCCTCATCCATTCTGCAGTACGCTGATGATAAAATCATCTTTATGGAGCATGACTTGGCAAAAGCGAGAAATATGAAGCTGGTGTTGGGGAACGTAGTAATTTCAAAAAAATTCCTACGCACACGCAAGATCATGGTGATGGCATAGCAACGAGAGGGGAGAGTGTATGTCCACGTACCCTCGTAGACCGTAAGCGGAAGCGTTAGCACAACGCGGTTGATGTAGTCGTACGTCTTCACGATCCGACCGATCCAAGCACCGAACGTACGGAGCCTCCGAGTTCAGCACACGTTCAGCTCGATGACGTCCCTCGAACTCCGATCCAGCCGAGTGTCGAGGGAGAGTTCCATCAGCACGACGGCGTGGTGACGATCTTGATGTTCTACCGGCGCAGGGCTTCACCTAAGCTTCGCGATGATATGACCGAGGTGGAATATGGTGGAAGGGGGCACCGCACACGGCTAAGGAACGATCCGTAGATCAACTTGTGTCTATGGGGTGCCCCCTGCCCCCGTATATAAAGGAGCAAGGGGGGGTGCGGCCGGCCCTTGGAGGAGGCGCGCCAGAGGAGTCCTACTCCCACCGGGAGTAGGACTCCCCCCCCCCTTTCCTAGTTGGATTAGGACTTGGGGGGAGGGAAAGAGGGAAGGCGGGCGCCGCCCCCCCCCCCCCTTTCCTTGTCCTATTTGGACTAGGGGGGAGGGGGCGCGCGGCCTGCCCTGGCCGGCCCTTCCTCTTCTCCCTCATGGCCCACTAAGGCCCATTAACCCCCGAGAGGGTTCCGGTAACCCCCCGGTGTTTCGGTAAAATCATGTTTTCACCCGGAACCATTTCGAAGTCCAAACATAGGCTTCCAATATATCAATCTTTATGTCTCGACCATTTCGAGACTCCTCGTCATGTCCGTGATCACATCCGGGACTCCAAACAAACTTCGGTACATCAAAACTTATAAACTCATAATAAAACTGTCATCGAAACGTTAAGCGTGCGGACCCTACGGGTTCGAGAACTATGTAGTCATGACCTAAAACCATTCTCGGTCAATAACCAATAACGGGACCTGGATGCCCATATAGGTTCCTATATATTCTACGAAGATCTTTATCGGTCAAACCGCATAACAACATACTTTGTTCCCTTTGTCATCGGTATGTTACTTGCCCGAGATTTGATCGTCGGTATCCAATACCTAGTTCAATCTCGTTACCGGCAAGTATCTTTACTCGTTCCGTAATACGTCATCTCATAACTAACTCATTAGTTACATGCTTGCAAGGCTTAGGTGATGAGTATTACCGAGAGGGCCCAGAGATACCTCTCCGACAATCGGAGTGACAAATCCTAATCTCGAATTATGCCAACCCAACATGTACCTTCGGAAACACCTGTAGAGCACCTTTATAATCACCCAGTTACGTTGTGACGTTTGGTAGCACACAAAGTGTTCTTCCGGTAAACGGGAGTTGCACAATCTCATAGTTGCATGAACTTTGTATAAGTCATGAAGAAAGCAATAGCAGTATACTAAACGATCAAGTGCTAGGCTAACAGAATGGGTCATGTCAATCACATCATTCTCCTAATGATGTGATCCCACTAATCAAATGACAACACATGTCTATGGTCAGGAAACATAACCATCTTTGATTAATGAGCTAGTCAAGTAGAGGCATACTAGTGACTATAGTTTTGTCTATGTATTCACACATGTATCATGTTTCCGGTTAATACAATTCTAGCATGAATAATAAACATTTATCATGATATGAGGAAATAAATAATAACTTTATTATTGCCTCTAGGGCATATTTCCTTCAGTCTCCCACTTGCACTAGAGTCAATAATCTAGATTACATAGTAATGATTCTAACACCCATGGAGTCTTGGTGCTGATCATGTTTTGCTCATGAGAGAGGCTTAGTCAACGGGTCTACAACATTCATATCCGTATGTATCTTGCAAATCTCTATGTCTCCCACTTGGACTTGGTCCCGAATGGAATTGAAGCGTCTCTTGATGTGCTTGGTCCTCTTGTGAAATCTGGATTCCTTTGCCAAAGCAATTGCACCAGTATTGTCACACAAGATCTTCATTGGTTCCGATGCACTAGGTATGACACCTAGATCGGAAATGAACTCCTTCATCCAGACTCCTTCATTTGCTGCTTCAGAAGCAGCTATGTACTCTGCTTCACATGTAGATCCCGCCACAACGCTTTGTTTAGAACTGCACCAACTTACAGCTCCACCGTTTAATATAAACACGTATCCGGTTTGCGATTTAGAATCGTCCGGATCAGTGTCAAAGCTTGCATCGACGTAACCATTTACGACTAGCTCTTTGTCACCTCCATATACGAGAAACATATCCTTAGTCCTTTTCAGGTATTTCAGGATGTTCTTGACCGCTGTCCAGTGATCCACTCCTGGATTACTTTGGTACCTTCCTGCCAAGCTTATTGCTAAGCATACGTCAAGTCTGGTACACAGCATTGCATACATGATAGAGCCTATGGCTGAAGCATAGGGAACATTTTTCATTTTCTCTCTATCTTCTGCTGTGGTCAGGCATTGAGTTTGACTCAACTTCACACCTTGTAGCACAGGCAAGAATCCTTTCTTTGCCTGATCCATTTTGAACTTTTTCAAAATCTTGTCAAGGTATGTGCTTTGTGAAAGTCCTATTAAGCGTCTTGATCTATCTCTATAGATCTTGATGCCCAATATGTAAGCAGTTTCACCGAGGTCTTTCATTGAAAAACTTTTATTCAAGTATCCCTTTATGCTATCCAGAAATTCTATATCATTTCCAGTTAATAATATGTCATCAACATACAAAACTAGAAATGCTATAGAGCTCCCACTCACTTTCTTGTAAATACAGGCTTCTCCAAAAGTCTGTATAAAACCATATGCTTTGATCACACTATCAAAGCGTTTATTCCAACTCCGAGATGCTTGCACCAGTCCATAAATGGAACGCTGGAGCTTGCACACTTTGTTAGCACCTTTTGGATCAACAAAACCTTCCGGCTGCATCATATACAACTCTTCTTCTAGAAATCCATTCAAGAATGCAGTCTTGACATCCATTTGCCAAATTTTATAATCATGAAATGCAGCAATAGCCAACATGATTCGGACAGACTTAAGCATCGCTACGGGTGAGAAAGTCTCATCGTAGTCAACCCCTTGAACTTGTCGAAAACCTTTCGCAACAAGTCGAGCTTTATAGACAGTAACATTACCATCAGCGTCAGTCTTCTTCTTAAAGATCCATTTATTCTCAATGGCTTGCCGATCATCGGGCAAGTCAACCAAAGTCCATACTTTGTTTTCATACATGGATCCCATCTCAGATTTCATGGCTTCTAGCCATTTTGCGGAATCTGGGCTCATCATCGCTTCCTCATAGTTCGTAGGTTCATCATGGTCAAGTAACATGACTTCCAGAATAGGATTACCGTACCACTCTGGTGCAGATCTTACTCTGGTAGACCTACGAGGTTCAGTAGAAACTTGATCTGAAGTTTCATGATCAATATCATTAGCTTCCTCACTAATTGGTGTAGTTGTCACGGGAACCGGTTCTTGTGATGAACTACCTTCCAATAAGGGAGTAGATACAGTTATCTCATCAAGTTCTACTTTCCTCCCACTCACTTCTTTCGAGAGAAATTCCTTCTCTAGAAACGATTCATTCTTAGCAACGAATGTCTTGCCTTCGGATCTGTGATAGAAGGTGTACCCAACAGTCTCTTTTGGGTATCCTATGAAGACACATTTCTCCGATTTGGGTTCGAGCTTATCTGGTTGAAGTTTCTTCACATAAGCATCACAGCCCCAAACTTTAAGAAACGACAACTTTGGTTTCTTGCCAAACCACAGTTCATAAGGCGTCATCTCAACGGATTTTGATGGTGCCCTATTTAACGTGAATGCGGCCGTCTCTAAAGCATAACCCCAAAACGATAGCAGTAAATCAGTAAGTGACATCATAGATCGCACCATATTAAGTAAAGTATGATTACGACGTTCGGACACACCATTTCGTTGTGGTGTTCCAGGTGGCGTGAGTTGCGAAACTATTCCGCAATGTTTCAAATGTAAACCAAACTCGTAACTCAAATATTCTCCTCCACGATCAGATCGTAGAAATTTTATTTTCTTGTTACGATGATTTTCTACTTCACTCTGAAATTCTTTGAACTTTTCAAATGTTTCAGACTTGTGCTTCATTAAGTAGATATACCCATATCTGCTTAAATCATCTGTGAAGGTGAGAAAATAACGATATCCGCCACGAGCCTCAACATTCATCGGACCACATACATCTGTATGTATGATTTCCAACAAATCTGTTGCTCTCTCCATAGTTCCGGAGAACGGTGTTTTAGTCATCTTGCCCATAAGGCACGGTTCGCAAGTACCAAGTGATTCATAATCAAGTGATTCCAGAAGTCCATCAGTATGGAGTTTCTTCATGCGTTTTACACCGATATGACCTAAACAGCAGTGCCACAAATAAGTTGCACTATCATTATCAACTCTGCATCTTTTGGCTTCAACATTATGAATATGTGTATCACTACTATCGAGATTCAATAAAAATAGACCACTCTTCAAGGGCGCATGACCATAAAAGATATTACTCATATAAATAGAACAACCATTATTCTCTGATTTAAATGAATAACCGTCTCGCATCAAACAAGATCCAGATATAATGTTCATGCTCAATGCAGGCACCAAATAACAATTATTCAGGTCTAAAACTAATCCCGATGGTAGATGTAGAGGTAGCGTGCCGACCGCGATCACATCGACTTTGGAACCGTTTCCCACGCGCATCGTCACCTCGTCCTTGGCCAGTGTTTGCTTATTCTGTAGTCCCTGTTTCGAGTTGGAAATATTAGCAACAGAACCAGTATCAAATACCCAGGTGCTACTACGAGCTCTAGTTAGGTACACATCAATAACATGTATATCACATATACCTTTGTTCACTTTGCCATCCTTCTTATCCGCCAAATACTTGGGGCAGTTCCGCTTCCAGTGACCAGTCTGCTTGCAGTAGAAGCACTTAGTTTCAGGCTTAGGTCCAGACTTGGGTTTCTTCTCTTGAGCAGCAACTTGCTTGCCGTTCTTTTTGAAGTTACCCTTCTTCTTCCCTTTGCCCTTCTTCTTGAAACTAGTGGTCTTGTTGACCATCAACACTTGATGCTCCTTCTTGATTTCTACCTCCGCGGCTTTCAGCATCGCGAAGAGCTCAGGAATAGTCTTGTTCATCCCTTGCATATTATAGTTTATCATGAAGCTCTTGTAGCTTGGTGGCAGTGATTGAAGAATTCTGTCAATGACACTATCATTAGGAAGATTAACTCCCAGTTGAATCAAGTGATTGTTATACCCAGACATTCTGAGTATATGTTCACTGACAGAACTATTCTCCTCCATCTTGCAGCTATAGAACTTATTGGAGACTTCATATCTCTCAATCCGGGCATTTGCTTGAAATATTAACTTCAACTCCTGGAACATCTCATATGCTCCATGACGTTCAAAACGTCGTTGAAGACCCGGTTCTAAGTCGTAAAGCATGGCACACTGAACTATAGAGTAGTCATCGCCTTTGCTCTGCCAGACGTTCTTAACGTCGTCAGTTGCATCAGCAGCAGGCCTGGCACCCAGCGGTGCTTCCAAGACGTAACTCTTCTGTGCAGCAATGAGGATAATCCTCAGGTTACGGATCCAGTCCGTGTAATTGCTACCATCATCTTTCAACTTTGCTTTCTCAAGGAACGCATTAAAATTCAACGGAACAACAGCACGAGCCATCTATCTACAAACAAACATAGACAAGCAAGATACTATCAGGTACTAAGTTCATGATAAATTTAAGTTCAATTAATCATATTACTTAAGAACTCCCACTTAGACAGACATCTCTCTAGTCATCTAAGTGATCACGTGATCCAAATCAACTAAACCATAACCGATCATCACGTGAGATGGAGTAGTTTTCAATGGTGAACATCATTATGTTGATCATATCTACTATATGATTCACGCTCGACCTTTCGGTCTCCGTGTTCTGAGGCCATATCTGCATATGCTAGGCTCGTCAAGTTTAACCTGATTATTCTGCGTGTGCAAAACTGGCTTGCACCCGTTGTAGATGGACGTAGAGCTTATCACACCCGATCATCACGTGGTGTCTCGGCACGACGAACTTTGGCAACGGTGCATACTCAGGGAGAACACTACTTGATAATTTTAGTGAGAGATCATCTTAAAATGCTACCGTCAATCAAAGCAAGATAAGATGCATAAAGGATAAACATCACATGCAATCAATATAAGTGATATGATATGGCCATCATCATCTTGTGCTTGTGATCTCCATCTTCGAAGCACCGTCATGATCACCATCGTCACCGGCGCGACACCTTGATCTTCATCGTAGCATCATTGTCGTTTACGCCATCTATTGCTTCTACGACTATCGCTACCGCTTAGTGATAAAGTAAAGCAATTACAGGGCGTTTGCATTTCATACAATAAAGCGACAACCATATGGCTCCTGCCAGTTGCCGATAACTTCGATTACAAAACATGATCATCTCATACAATAAAATATAGTATCACGTCTTGAACATATCACATCACAACATGCCCTGCAAAAACAAGTTAGACGTCCTCTACCTTGTTGTTGCAAATTTTACGTGGCTGCTACGGGCTTAGCAAGAACCGTTCTTACCTACGCATCAAAACCACAACGATAGTTTGTCAAATAGACTCCGTTTTAACCTTCACAAGGACCGGGCGTAGCCACACTCGGTTCAACTAAAGTGAGAGAGACAGACACCCGCCAGCCACCTTTAAGCACGAGTGCTCATAACGGTGAAACCAGTCTCGCGTAAGCGTACGCGTAATGTCGGTCCGGGCCGCTTCATCTCACAATACCGCTGAACCAAAGTATGACATGCTGGTAGGCACTATGACTTATATCGTCCACAACTCATTTGTGTTCTACTCGTGCATATAACATCAACGCATAAAACCTAGGCTCGGATGCCACTGTTGGGGAATGTAGTAATTTCAAAAAAATTCCTACGCACACGCAAGATCATGGTGATGGCATAGCAACGAGAGGGGAGAGTGTATGTCCACGTACCCTCGTAGACCGTAAGCGGAAGCATTAGCACAACGCGGTTGATGTAGTCGTACGTCTTCACGATCCGACCGATCCAAGCACCGAACGTACGGAGCCTCCGAGTTCAGCACACGTTCAGCTCGATGACGTCCCTCGAACTCCGATCCAGCCGAGTGTCGAGGGAGAGTTCCGTCAGCACGACGGCGTGGTGACGATCTTGATGTTCTACCGGCGCAGGGCTTCGCCTAAGCTTCGCGACGATATGGCCGAGGTGGAATGTGGTGGAAGGGGGCACCGCACACGGCTAAGGAACGATCCGTAGATCAACTTGTGTCTATGGGGTGCCCCCTGCCCCCGTATATAAAGGAGCAAGGGGGGGTGCGGCCGGCCCTTGGAGGAGGCGCGCCGAAGGAGTCCTACTCCCACCGGGAGTAGGACTCCCCCCCCCCTTTCCTAGTTGGATTAGGACTTGGGGGGAGGGAAAGAGGGAAGGGGGCGGCGTCTCCTTGTCCTATTCGGACTAGGGGGGGAGGGGGCGCGCGGCCTGCCCTGGCCGGCCCTTCCTCTTCTCCCTCATGGCCCACTAAGGCCCATTAACCCCCGGGAGGGTTCCGGTAACCCCCCGGTGTTCCGGTAAAATCCCGTTTTCACCCGGAACCATTCCGAAGTCCAAACATAGGCTTCCAATATATCAATCTTTATGTCTCGACCATTTCGAGACTCCTTGTCATGTCCGTGATCACATCCGGGACTCCGAACAAACTTCGGTACATCAAAACTTATAAACTCATAATAAAACTGTCATCGAAACATTAAGCGTGCGGACCCTACGGGTTCGAGAACTATGTAGTCATGACCTAAAACCATTCTCGGTCAATAACCAATAGCGGGACCTGGATGCCCATATTGGTTCCTACATATTCTACGAAGATCTTTATCGGTCAAACCGCATAACAACATACTTTGTTCCCTTTGTCATCGGTATGTTACTTGCCCGAGATTTGATCGTCGGTATCCAATACCTAGTTCAATCTCGTTACCGGCAAGTCTCTTTACTCGTTCCGTAATACGTCATCTCATAACTAACTCATTAGTTACATGCTTGCAAGGCTTAGGTGATGAGTATTACCGAGAGGGCCCAGAGATACCTCTCCGACAATCGGAGTGACAAATCCTAATCTCGAATTATGCCAACCCAACATGTACCTTCGGAAACACCTGTAGAGCACCTTTATAATCACCCAGTTACGTTGTGATGTTTGGTAGCACACAAAGTGTTCTTCCGGTAAACGGGAGTTGCACAATCTCATAGTTGCAGGAACTTTGTATAAGTCATGAAGAAAGCAATAGCAGTATACTAAACGATCAAGTGCTAGGCTAACAGAATGGGTCATGTCAATCACATCATTCTCCTAATGATGTGATCCCACTAATCAAATGACAACACATGTCTATGGTCAGGAAACATAACCATCTTTGATTAATGAGCTAGTCAAGTAGAGGCATACTAGTGACTATAGTTTTGTCTATGTATTCACACATGTATCATGTTTCCGGTTAATACAATTCTAGCATGAATAATAAACATTTAGCATGATATGAGGAAATAAATAATAACTTTATTATTGCCTCTAGGGCATATTTCCTTCAGCTGGTGTTATGCTTATTTGAACAATTGACCGGATTGAAGATTAACTTTCATAAAAGCGAGTTGTTCTGCTTTGGTAGAGCCAAGGAGGAACAAGAGGCTTATAGGAAATTGTTTGGATGTGAATTTGGGGCTTTACCTTTTACATACCTAGGTATACCCATTCACCATCTTAAGCTAACAAACAGAGAATGGAAGTGCATTGAGGATCGGTTTGAGAAGAAACTGAGTTGTTGGAAGGGCAAACTTATGTCATATGGAGGCTGATTGATTCTTATTAATTAGGTGCTCACGAGTATGCCGATGTTCCTCTTATCTTTCTTTGAAGTCCCAGTTGGGGTTAGGAAAAGGCTGGACTTCTATCGATCCCGATTCTTCTGGCAGAGTGATGAACTAAAGAGAAAGTACCGACTCGCCAAATGGGATATCATCTGTCGACCAAAGGACCAAGGGGGTCTTGGTATTGAGAATCTTGAAGTCAAGAATAGATGTCTTCTCAGTAAGTGGTTGTATAAGTTATCAGTTGAGACTGACGCAACGTGGGCACAGATTCTCCGTAATAAGTATCTGCAGTCCAAGACTTTGTCCCAGGGGACAGTGAGACCAACTGACTCGCCGTTTTGGAAGGGGCTTATGAGAGTCAAGGCCGCCTTCTTTAATAGAACAAAGTTTATTGTCGGTAATGGCAACAATACTCGTTTCTGGGAGGATACTTGGCTTGGTGATACGCCGTTGGCGCTCCAGTATCCGTCCCTGTATCGTATTGTTCAACGACGTGATGCTCTACTTGCAACGATTATGCAGTCCGTTCCCCTTAATATTCAGTTTCGGAGGGTGCTTGTTGGCGACCGGTGGGAAGCATGGCTTCATTTGGTGAGTAGACTAATGGAGGTTCAGCTAGCTCATCGGCCCGATCAGTTGTGTTGGAGACTTACTAGGTCTGGAGAATTCACGGTTAAGTCGATGTATATCGATGTTATTAACTCTAGTGTTATTCCTAGTTCCAAACATGTTTGGAAAGTCAAAGTTTCTTTGAAGATTAAAGTGTTTATGTGGTTTGTGCATAAACAAGTCATTTTAACAAAGGATAACTCGGTTAAGCGCAACTGGACAGGATCTACTAGGTGTAGTTTCTGTGATCGGGACGAGACTATTAAGCACCTCTTCTTTGATTGCCCGTTGGCGAGAGTTTTGTGACGCACCGTGCAAATTGCCTTTAACATTACTCCTCCGAATTCGCTCAGTACGTTATTTGGAACGTGACTTGTTGGGATAGAGTCCGAAACAGCTAGACACATTCGTGTAGGAGTATGTGCGTTGTTGTGGGCAATTTGAAACTGCAGAAATGATTTGGCTTTTAACAGAACAACAACTATTCATTTTTTGCAGATTTTATTCCGAGCTACTACGCTGATCCGTATGTGGTCCTTATTCACTCCGACGGAGCCCAGGGAGCGTTTGGTTACTGGATCTGTCCGATGGGAGATGATAGCGCGGGATATCTTCAACCGGTTTGGATGGCGGTCATGTAATAGGATATGCGATTAGTTTACCTATCTTTGTTATGCCAGCCGGTTGTGGCTTTTGGGCCTTTTGTTTTTGGCGTTGTCGCTCTTTGTGAGCTTGCCGTTTTATATTGTTTTCAGACTTTAAGACCTTGTTGAACCTCTTTTATTTATAAATGTGGGCGTATGCATCGTTCTGATGCAGAGGCCGGGGAGTCCCCCTTTTCAAAAAAATAAAATGCTCCTTCTTGCTTGAAGAACACGTGAAAAGTGAAAACTGTTGAAAGCATGCCAAGTTGCAAAAAAGAGAATTGTTCATGCTCAAAATGTCCATAGTTAGAGATGCAGCCTCCAGCAATGTTTAGAATGTAATTGCATAAAAGGATTTGTGGGTATACATATGTCATGTCAATTGCAACTTTGATTGATTGATGTGCTTGGTAAATGGGATATGTATCCTTTTATGACGCTCATATCGTTTCGTGTTCATATTTACGTCTAAAACAATATGAAATAACTTGCATTGGTTAACAAACATAAACCAAGGGTATTATGGACGTTTCAGCATACAACTCATGTCACAATCTCGTACTGCTATCTTTTAATCTTTTAAAAGAACGAAACGGCCGGTTCCGTGGGCAGTTTCCTAAAAATCTGATTTTGGAGAATGTGGAGCTGAAAAGAACCCCAAAATCTGCTATTGGAGAATATGGAGCCGAGAGTGGCCCTAGTTCGAACTTGGCCTCCAAATCCCAGAAGTTAACGGTCGAACGCCTCGAATTCTCTCTCACGCACACTGCCTGTGGGCCCGTGCACCCGCTCCCCTCCCCTGATTGCTGCGAAGTGCTCAAAACGCCCGAACCCTCCCGAAACTGATTTTGAAATCTCATTCACAGGCCAGGAAAAAAAAGAGGAAACCCTCCGATCCCCACCCTCTCCAATGGCCGCTCCGCCGCCGACGCTCACCCTGGCGGTGGAGAAGGGGCCACGGGAGGGGGAGACCCGGCAGTGCAGCGCGGGCGCCGCCCTCCGCGTCGGTCGCGTCGTCAAGGGCAACGATCTCGCCGTGCGCGACGGGGGAGCGTCGCAGCAGCACCTCGTCATCGAGTTCCTCCCGCCTCCCGGCGCCGGATGGGCCGTCTCCGATCTCGGGTCCTCCAACGGCACCCTCCTCAACGGCAAGCCCTCGTGCCCTCCGTTCCCGCCCCGCTTTCCCACGGGGACCTAATCAAGGTCGGCGATTCGACCGTGCTCGCCGTCTCCATCGCGCCTGATTCGGATCCCAAGCCTGCCGCCAACCCCAGTTCCAGGCGCTCCTCGCGCCAGACGGCGGCGGTGGCACCGATGGTGGCGGAGGAGAAGCCCCCTGCGGTGACCCGCCGTGGCGCACGGAAGAAAGCGCCGCCGGCCGCCCAGCACCCCGACACGCAGAAGGAAGATCCACAGGCAGAGGGAGTGGCGGTGGATGAGAAGCCCCAGGTGGTTACGCGCCGGGGAGGACGGCAGAAGCTGGCTGCAGCAGAGCCCCTATTTGAGATTGAGGAGACTGTGGAGGCGCCTCGCCGTGGAGAGCAGATGAAGCCCGTGGAGCCTTCTGCACCAGAGAATGAGGAGGTGGATAAGGAGGAGGCCACGGCGGTGACGCGCCGTGGCAGACGGAAGAATGCTGCGCAGGCCCCTGAACCAGAGAAGGCCACAGCGGTGACACGCCGTGGCAGGCAGAAGAATGTTGTGGAGCCCTCAGAGAAGGAAAAGGAGGAGGCCACAGCGGTGACACGCCGTGGCAGGCAGAAGAATGTTGTGGAGCCCTCAGAGAAGGAAAAGGAGGAGGCCACAGCGGTGACACGCCGTGGCAGGCAGAAGAATGTTGTGGAGCCCTCAGAGAAGGAAAAGGAGGAGGCCACAGCGGTGACACGCCGTGGCAGGCAGAAGAATGTTGTGGAGCCCTCTGAACCAGAGAAGGAAGAGGAGGAGGCCACGGCGGTGACACGCAGTGGCAGGCAGAAGAATGTTGCGGAGCCCTCTGAACCAGAGAAGGAAGAGGAGGCCACAGTGGTGACACGCCGTGGCAGGCAGAAGAATGTTGTGCAGCTCCCTGAACCAGAGAAGGAAAAGGAGGAAGAGGCCACAGTGGTGACGCGCCGTGGCAGGCAGAAGAATGTTGTGGAGCCCCCTAAACCGGAGAAGGAAGAGGAGGAGGAAGCCCCGGTGGTGACAAACCGCAGAGGGAGGAAGAAGAGTGTGGTGACGGACGCCCCTCCGCAATTGCCTCCAAAGATGAGGTCAGTAAGGGGCCGTGGCAAAAAGGCTAATGCAAGCGACATGGTTCTTGAGGATGTGGAAGAGCAGGGAGGAAATGAGTTGGCTGTATCAAGAGTTCGTCCTGAGGACCTGCTCGTTTCGACGACATTGAAGGGTGCTAAGGCGCAGAAGAGGGATAAGGTGGCATCTGGGGATGGAGACGTAGAAGGGGCTGCAGTTTCATTGGAGGAGAAAGTGCCGAAGGGGAGGGCCAGTGCTCGGCTTTCCGCTTTCGATAATGGTGCCAATGCGGCTGCAGTGCCCATTGAAGAGATGGAGGAGGCTGTGGATGCAACGCTCCGAGGGAGGCGGAAGAAGGCCGTTGAACCTCATGAACCAGAGAAGGACGAGGAGGAGGAGACCATGGTGGTGACACGTCGCGGGAGGCGGAAGAAGAACATGGAACCTCATGAACCAGAGAAGAAAGAGAAGGAGGACAAAGCCCCAGTGGTGATCCACCATGGCGCAACGAAGAAGAATGAGGCGGCAGTTGCTCCTGTATCACTGCCTCCAAAGAGGAAGTCTGCAAGGGGCCGGGGAAGGCCTACAAGGGCCAGTGCAATGAACACAGTTCTTGAGGAGGAGGAGGAGCAGGGGGGAAATAAGTTGAGTGCGTCAAGAGCACGCACAGGGAAGCCATTGACTTCGACGACGGTGAAGAAGGGGGATAAGGCAACAGCTGTGGATGGAGAGGTCAAAAGAACTGCAAAGGCGTTGGAGGAGAAATTACCAAAGAGGAGGGCCGTTAAGCTTGCTGCTAACAATATCTCTTATGCGGCTGCAGCCGAGCCCACTGAAGAGATGGAGGAGGCTACAGAAGCGTCTCACCAGGGGGGGCAGAAAGCCATGGAGCACCCTGAACTAGAGAATGATGAGGATGCAACCATGGTGACATGCCGTGGGGAGCGGAAGAGGGCTGCTGTGGTGAAGCGCCGTGTCGCCGGGAAAAAGGATGTGGTGGCAGTGATGAGGTCTGGAAGGGGGCGAGGAAGGGTTGGAAGGACTAGTGCAAGGAATAACCTTCCTGAGGAAGGCAACATGGTGGTAGAAAAGGAAAATGAATTGCCTGTGCCAAGAGAGCTGGCAGGGAATCTGCCAGTTGCGACCGTGGTGAATGGGGGTGAGGATAGAGAAGTCAAAGGAACCAAAAAAGCAGTAGAGTCTGAATTGCCAAAGGGGAGGGCCAGTGCCCAGTCTTCTTCCGACAACAAGTGTGAGGAGGAACAGGGTAGTGCGAACGGTTCTTCTAGAGTTGCCAGTGCCCAGTCTTCTTCCGGCAACAAGGGTGGTGCGAATGGTTCTTCTAGAGTTGATTCAGGATCTAATGGAATCCCCAACACAACAAGCAAATACAGAGAGGTACAGTAAACATGGAAGTCAATGAGGTAATATAGTTATCGATATTCTCGAATGATGTACTTATCTTTAATTATCTGTTGCAGGATAGAAAACTGAAGCCGTACTCGACTCCCTTTGATGTCAGACTGGATAGAGCTCTGAAGAAATACTCTGCATGAGTTACTGCTTGCTAAGTTTAAGAGTTAAAAATGTGTTATGATTGTGTGGATAGGTTCTGTTTCTATTCTGTAGGAAGAATGACTCGTAGATTTTGGAGTCTGAATCCAACTGAATTTTGTGTGCATTGAAATGGAGATGCATGTTTTGTTCCTATGCTTGATACAGAAGTTCAAGAAAAAAAATGCTTGTTTGTGTTTTGACTTTGCAAATGTTTATTGGGAAGATGCTTTGGTTGTTATTCTTCTTTCCCTTTCCATGTTCTTACATATTTCCTATATTCGTATTTGGTATGACACTGAGGAGGGACTGAACTTGATTTGTGTGCTTACCGAGAAGGTTGTTGTCACCTTGGTTTTGCTGGGAGTTTGACTGAAGCAAAGAAGGCAAGATCAAGATAATCCTGTCTGCTACTTCTAAAAAAAAAAGATTGTCCTGTCTACTTCCCAGTTAGGACTTGCTGTTTCATTTTGATGCCTTCTATCCTTCGTCCTTTTTCCCTACTCACACTTCAAGATGCATTATGTTCTTTTTTGAGGAAATTCAGCATTCTTGGTTACTTTTTCGCTCAAACTGTCCAAATGTCATTCACTTGGTTTGACCGCTCATTCAATATCTTGAGATGATTTACTTGTTCAGTTACAGGACTGACCTAGAGGGAACAACAAAGACAGGACACCAAAGCCAAGGAAGGATGAAATTCAATATTTGACTGGATTACTAAAGATACTATGAACCAACTTGGAGTTATTCTGCAGAATATAGGTGCGAATCTTTTCAGTGTATGATGAAAAGTGTCTCTTGCACTCTTCACTGACTGTCATTGACTTCAAAGAGCTCTCAGAGGGTTCTAACATTTCAGTTTATCCAATGTTCTGAGAACTTTTATCCAAGCCATGTTGCCCTAATATAGCCTTTTGTCAGATTCTCTCGTGTTTATTGTGAAGCCATATTTATGGCATGATCAAGACAGTCCTGGCTATAATACGAGACTTGAGCTTTGTAAACTATAGTGATTTATAGTTCTGTGTTCAACTCTAGGAGATTCACTTACACTTCCTGTTACACATGTGAAACTGTACACAGGGACTGTGAACTCAATTTTGGTAGAAAAGAAGAAAAATAGATTGCCCACACATTTTGTACACATTCAAAACTCTAGAAGATTCACTTCACGTCCTGTTAATCTTTAAATTCTGCATGAGGTTCTGCTGCTGAAAGTTAACTGTATTGAGTTTGATGTGGATAGGAGTCGTTGTACTTTGTCTAGGAACAATGTTTCGTAGATTTGGATTGTGGAACCAATTGAATTTTGTCTACATTGAATTGGAGAGGCATGTTCCTTGCCTGTGCTGTAAATAGAAATGCCAAAAAAAATGCTTGCATGCGTCTATATACATTGCGAATAATTCTGAGCAAGATGGTTTGGCTATCGCCCTTGTTTCCATGTTCCATACGTACTCCCTATGTAAGTAGTGACCTAAAAGGTCTTATAAAAGGTAACAGAGGGAGTATATCTTACCAAGAGGAGTACTGAAGTTTATGCATATCACCTACTGAGAAGTCCAGAGCCACCTTGATTTAGCTGAAAGTTGACTCAAGCAAAGATGGCATGATCAAGACAGTCCTGGTTGCTTCACGGTTAGGATTTCGTGTGCATTATGAGGTCTCATCGATTTATGCTTTCATTCCTTGCATCATATTCTTCCTGAAAGAAATTCTACATATCTGTGTTGGCTTACTGTTCGATTAAACTGGCTGAATGTTCACTTCGTTTAACTGCTCATTTAAGTTCTTAAGATAACTGCTCATTCAGTTACAGGACTATTAGAGAAAACACCAAAGGAAGGGTATCAAAGGCGAAGGTTACAACAGAAGGTAATATAATCTAGTTTCTTCTTGAAGCAATTTTGCAGAACATAGTTGTGACATTCTTTTCAGTTTATGACCAGAAAGTGGGCTCTCATGCCCTGCCGTTGATTCCAGAGATTGGTCTGGGTGTTCTTCCAAGTCATTATAGATTGCCATCCTTGATACCCCATTCTGCGAAGTCACTTGATTTGTACATGTACTTTTCTGTTCATTGCCAAATTATTTCACCTGCCATGCTGCAAGATATTTGTGCTTAAATAGCAAAATTGTCGCTTTCACTTAAGCTCTACGAGGTTCACTTACTTCCTATCACACGTGACAAGTGACAACTGTACATAGGGACTATGGAATTAGTTTTGGTAGGAAAAGGAGACAGATTATTCACACGTTTTGCAACAGTACGAAAGTTGAAAGACATAATACTACAAAGATCATAGAAACGTGCTTGTGCATCTTATGAACTTGAAGAACATTGTGTTGAACCGTCGATTCATCAAACTGTTGGGAAAACCGCAGTTCAATCCTAAATTAAGCATCCACCAGACATCAGCAAGAAAAATAGAAATCTGCCACCCTTGGTTGGTTGGGCGTCCAAGACAACCCAAATTTGAAACTGAGTTTCACAGCTCGAGTTAAACTGAAATCTTGGTGTGTGGAATTAAATTTTGTGGGTTGAATGGTCTCCAACATTCGCTTGATTTTGCAGTCCGTTTCTATGAATCCAGCATCCACTGTTGGCTCCTCTTCCATAGCAGGAATTTTACTTTCTATGGAAGAGAATATCTAGCGTACTTTGCTTTGAATAGGTATAAATCAGTTATTTGTTTTTGGACGCCGATAACTGCCACACGTGTGGTATATTCGGCATGCGCCCACACAGCGTGTGTGGTGTGAGCAGGAGGCAGCCCACATGGGCTGTGTGGGCGGATATTAGAATTGCCCACACGTGTAGGCGCGGCTACTTCGTGCCACACATCAACAAGTACTACTCGTCTCCACCCCCCGCGTGTGGCACGAAGCAAAAATGGCCACACGTCCTGACGCAACTACGTTAGGTACACCGCGTAGTTGCCATCCTGGTTGGCAGATGTAGTTATCCGGGATGGCAAGTGTAGTTATAAAAGCATGGCAACTCTATCTGTTTTGGTTAACTATAGTTGCCATGTCTAATTTACAGCTAATTTATGCTAGTTGCCGCGTGTAATCAAACCGTAGTTGCCGTGTGTGATTAACTACTTGCCACATATGGTCAAACAGTAGTTGTCATGTGTGGTCCAACCATAGTTGCCATGTGTGTTTATCTAGTTGCCACGTACGCGTAACTGCAGTTGCCGTCTAGCAAAAAATCACAGTTGCCATGTGTGTTTACCTAGTTGCCACGTTCGTCTAACTGCAGTTGCCATCCACAACTTAGGAGTTTTGTGTGGGCGAAAAGTAGTTCGCCCGCATGCGCATGAACTAGGTGGCTGATTGTGTGGGTAGAAATTAGTTCGCCCACATAGTGCAGCTGGCAAAGCAGCATGATGCTAGCGTGTGGGCAAACTCTCCAACACCCACACACCAGCCCCGTCCTACGTGGCACACAAAATCAACCTTTTCGTGTCAAGATTCGTGCAAAAGGCACTGGACGACGATCAAGGCGTGTGGACGAGTTGAGTAACGCCCACACGTGTTGGCGTTAGTGTTTCCGTTGTTTTTAATCTTCTCATGCCTGCCAGGCGTACCTGAGATGGAGTTTCACATCAAAGCTTGATGGAGTGACACCGCGCCAGACCGGCATGAGCAGACTGCAGGTTTGTGGCTCGTCCCTTGGCATAAACTTTCCCTAGGATTGTATCGAACAGTATGCTTCGATGTGTTCGCTGGAATATCGGTTTCGGGCAGACCCATGACCAGTTCCTGCATATGCTGAGACTTGAGAGTATGGCAATTCTTTGAAGCAAACACAACAATTTCTGCACAAAATCCTTTGTTTGTCAGATGTTGTCATGTGTTCTGCGAAGAAGTCGTCATGCAAAATGTTCGCAATTACCATGTCCCACGGCGAACGTTCGCTGGCTACTGGGGTTCTTTTGTTTTCCTTGCGAAAATGAGGCTAACCCTGAACTCTGCATCCATTGATGCCAAGCATTGAGGCCAAACAAATAAGTTTATATAAAAGAAAAACCTTAGACCATCCGTATTGGACCTTTGCTCGTGTCAGTATCTTCACAGTTCTATCACGAACTCTATGACTGTGGACCATATAATTCACCGGTCGTGCGACTTGCGCCCAGACATCAACATAAAAACGACAAGCCAACTTTTATGTAAAAATTTGGCAAGACAACATAGGCAGGAACCTACAACAAAACACACCCTCGAAGTAACACAACGTCTACTTGATATCTCGTATAGGTCTACCTAGAGGGTTGCTGCGAGCCTGGCGACAAGCTCCTTGGTAATGGAGGGGCAACTCGCAGTCAGATGCTCGTAACCATCGCTCGCTAAGACTGCTCTCAAGTTGGCAGGCGAGCTGCAGAGAAACGCGAAGACGGCCTCCTTGAGCCGCGGGTACTGGTGCTGCTCGGCCAGTGCCAGGGTCGTCGCCGCGGTGGCCGCGTCGAGGTGCCTGCACAGCTTGTCTTGGCAGACAAGCTTTAGCCTCTCCATGTCGTATCTGTCTGCCGCGACGAGCAGGTGCTGGGCCATGGCTGTCGCTTCTTTCCTGGTCGTGGTGGGCAGCTCGTCGGTGTAGATGAAGTGGAGCAGTGCCTGGAACACGGCCGCGTCCATGTCCTCGATGTGCACGAGCCTCATCTTGTTCTCCTTCATGGGGCCGACGAGCTCTGCCTTGAAGACCGGTGACCGGGCAGCAAGGATGCACCGGTGCGCCGCGAATGTCTCGCGGCCAACCTTGAACGACACGTCGCTCCCCTCCTGATAGGAAAGCATCTGGGAAAGGTGCCGGGGCAGGGCGGGCGGCGGCACCACCACCGCCGGCTCCACGCGCACCTCGTTCATGAAGACGGCGAGGTCGCACCGGACGTTGAAGCAGTCATCCCTGAGATAGCTTGAGCTCTCCAGCTCGGACCTCTTGACGAATCTGTCGAAGCTGAGGGAAGTGTCGTGCTTGGTGAAAGTGCACTTGTCTTTGGTGAAAGCACACAACGGAAAATACTCCGTGGCGTGACCGGGCAAGCTGAGCTTGACTTTTGCATGCACGACGTCGACGCCCGTGGCGACCATCGTGCATTCGAGGTGCATGGATATGTAGCCTGCGCTGCCCTGGTCGCAGCCGTTGGGGTAGTACTTGATGCGCCATGTGTGGCCTCCAACCTGGAACTCTCCGGAGGCGACATGCTGTCCCCTTTGGAGCATCATCTTCGTCCGCGAGTAGCCTTCGATCTTGAGCACGTGGTGCCCGCTCGTCTCGGAGACGACAATGGCCGAGGCGGACGGCGTGGAGCTCGGCGTCGCCGTCGACGGGAGAGAATGTTGTGGTTGTTGGCGTCGAGGGTGAAGCGAATTCACAAACTCCAAGCACGTCCCCATGAACCACCGGTGGCGGTGATGCCGCTGTCGCTGATCCACGGTCGCCGTGGTTTTGTTTAGCTTGTCCTCGCAGACCAACTTTAGCCTTGCCACTTGATATCTGTCCGCCGCCGCACTTAACTGCCGTACCACGGCAGGCACGTCTTGCCCGGCCATGTCCGGCAAGGAGTCCGTGTATATGAAGTGGAGCAAAGCCTGGAACGCCGGAGCATCCATACCGTCGATGTTGACGCACGTATCAGCCTTGTGGCCGGAGATCTCCGCCTTGAAGACCGGAGACCGTGCCGCGAGCATGCACCTGTGTGCACCGAACGTCTCGTCGCCGACCTTGAACGCCACGTCGGCGCCGTCCTTGGTGCGAAGGAGGCGGGCGAGGTGGACGCGCAGGTCGGGCTCCGGCACGTCGAGGAACGTCTCCTCCACGTGCAGGCCCAGGTCGCTCATGACATCGACGTCGCACCGGATGGCGAAGCCGTCGTCCTTCAGGTGCGCCGAGTTCTCCAGGTCGAGTCGCTTGACGAAGCGGGGGAAGGCCCACCCCCCGGCTTTAGGTCCCGGCGACGGAAACGTTCGTATCTCGCTGCTGCTGGTGACGTATTCCGGCACCGGCTCGCCGCCAGTGTCAAGAAGGCTGAAGCGGAAGCGCGCCTTCACGGCGGCTGCCTTGGTGTCGGGGTCGACGAGAAGGCTGACGGAGATCCAGTCGGCATGCTCCTTGGCGGAGCCGTTGGGATAGTACTTGACGCGCCAGATGCGGCCGCCGATGGGGAAGCCGCAGGACAGGACGTGGTCGCCGGTGGCCATCATCGCCTTTGTGTGGGAGTATCCGTCGATTCTCACGAAGTGGTGCCCCTTGGCCTGCACTCTGCCAACGATGGTGCAGGTCTTCATGGCGGCGACGATGGAGGGATCGGATCGCGGGCACAGGGTTTTCTAATCCCCTTTTACAACCGGCTGGTGATAGCTACGCGGTTTGTTTACCGGCGAATCTAATCTCCGAGAGAGGGTAGCACTGCAGTACTTGCCAGGAAACCGGCTTGCCTACGCGGAGTCGATGATACGAACAACGGAACAAGATTTGTTCAACACCTCGTATCTATCCCGTACACCGGAGTTCAAAACCGGTTCTTTTGTGCACGATATGTACACAGGTTGTAGCTGGAACATATGCCCGTGCGTTGCAACGGAGATAAAATAATATGCATTTAAAATCAATGGGAATTATATGTGCAAGCAAAACTCTGTGTGCACACGAAAAAATAACATTTAGTTTCTCGGTTTCGTCACGTGTGAAGAAATCAATCCGCTATTTTTTCATTCATTAATCGAGGGCATTTAAGAGTTTTGTTACGTCATTGCACGCAGAGAAGGGCCATGAGTTATTCAATCTACTCTTCCTTTCAATCCTTTCAATCGAGGGATTTTAAGTTATGAAGTTTCTGAATATTATAGGAAACATGAACAATTTTTTAATTCCTGAACAGTTTTTTGAAAATTGTGTACACTTTCGAAAAAACGCGAACAAAATATGAAAGGGAACACTTCTTAAAATTCACAAACATTTTCTAGAAACACCAACTTTTTAATAAAAACATGAACATTATCTTAATTTCTGCACATTTTTTTAAAACGGTAACATGTGTTGAAAATTCATAAGATTTTTATAAAATATGTATCTTTTAAACACGGACATTATTTTTAATTTTGAAAATTTCACTAAAATATGAATACTTTTCAAATTTGGAGCATTTTCTAAGTGCTATTTTCTTTTTAGAAATCCCAAATAATTTTGAAAAACAATTGTTTTTAAAAAACAATGGGCTACTTTTTACAAGTTCCGAATATTTAGCAAAATAGCAACAAAATTTTGGAATTCTTAAAATTTTCTAAAATTTGTTTTTTTAAATTTTGAACGTTTTTTTTAGAATTTAATATTTACGAAATAAATTCTAAAAGAAAAATAAACTTGGAAGGGGAAAAGGAGATAGGGAAAGGAGATTAAAAATAGAATTTAAATACAAAAAAAGAAAAATGTGTTGGTTGTCCTATGCGAAACTCTGACTATTAAATAAGTGGGCTGGCTTTGCTGGGCCACAGCGCGGCCCACGGACAAAAATTCTTTTTCTAGTAGACAAATGCATAACAATTTAGTGGCAGAACCTATTTGACGCTCGTTAGCGTCAAAAGGTCGCGCTTTCGCTGAGGCGAGCCGCCGGTTTGGCCGGCCCATGTACGGGGTTCGCGTTTTTTTTCTTTAGCTACAGCTTCCTTTGCTGTTTCCTGCGTTCTTTTTTCGTTTTCTTTTCTGTGGTTTTTTGCTTCCCTTTTTTTCAGTGTTTGTCCGGTTCTCGGTGGTTTTCTGTGGTTTTTTCTTTTCTTCTTCTCTTTACTGTGTGTTATATAAAAAGTTCACCTCCTATTACAAAAAATGCTCATCGTATATTAAAAAAATGGTTCACCGTACATTATGAAAAGTTCACTATGCATTACGAAAATATTCATCGTGTATTACAAAAATGTTCATCGTACATTTAACAAAATGTTCATCGTGTATTACAAAAATGTTCATCGTACATTTAACAAAATGTTCACGGCATATTAAGAAAATGATCACTGTATACTTGAAAAATGTTCAGCGTATATCACACAAGTGCTCAATGCCTACTTAGAAAAATTCCAGTATATATTGCAAAAATGTTCATCGTATATTAAAAAGATGTTCAATGGTTGAATTTATGTATTTATTTTATCTGTCACTGCGCTCAGTTCTTAAACACTCTCGCACCCAATTAATCACTAGTATTGGTGAGCTCAACTGGTAAAGAAAACTTATAGTCTATCGTTGATCGCGCGTTCGATTCCTCGACTGAGCATCCATGACCAGTTAAGCGTGAAAATAAACGCCAAAAACAAACCGCACCAGCAGGAGATCGAACCCATGACGTCCCACTCGGGAACTCAAGAACCTAACCAGTTAAGCTAATAACTTCTACTGGTTTGGAAGCAGCGCGAGGTTTTAACGTATAGAACAACTTTTGAAATTTTTCGAACAACTCAAGAAAATCGAGAACAAAAATAGAAAAGGTGACAAATGTGAAACCCTTTTCAAAACCATCAACAATTTTTAAAATTTGAACAAACTTTTCAAACATGAACAATTACTGAAAAAGTTGAAAATAATTTTTTAAAATATACATTGAACATTTTTGTAACATACGCTGAACAATTTTTAAATATATACTGAACATTTTTGTGATATATCCCGAACAAATTTAAAATATACATTGAACATTTATGTAATGTACGCTGAACAATTTTAAAATAAATATTGCACATTTTTGTGAAATATCCCGAACAAATTTAAAATATACATTGAACATTTCTGTAATGTACGCTGAACACATTTTGAATTGTGAACAAAATTATAAAACATTTGTGATTTTTATGAAATCATGAAGAAAATAAGGAATTTTAAATTTTTCAAAAACAAATGATGAAAATAAATACAAAAAGGATAAATAAAAATAAAAAGAAAAAGAAACAGAAACAGAAACAGAATTTAAAAAACAGAAACAATAAAGAATAAAGAAACAAGAAAAATCATAAAATCGGCAAAGAGTATAAAAAATCCGGTTTAGGGCACGTTCTAGTTCCCTAAACCGGTTTGCTTGCCAACGCTTTAATTCCCGAGGTGGGCCGGCCCGTCGCGCGCTGCTGGTCGAGCGCTTCAGCGAAGCCACTCCTCCTGGACGCTCGCAGGCGTCAAATAGGGTCCACCCAATTTAGTACCACCTCAGATAGAAAAATATTTCTTTTCGGTGGTGAATGTATAAAAAATTGGTGAAACACACCTTTCTTTATTAGTAGGGGTATAGCACATATGCATGTGCGTTGCAGGGGAAGATAAAATGTATGCATTTAAAGTCAGTGAGAATTATATGTGCAAGCAAAACCCTGTGTGCACATGAAAAAGGAACATTTAGCTTCTCGGTTTTGCTGCGTGTGCAGGAATCAATCCGCTATTTTTCCATTCATTGATCGAGAGCATTTAACAGTTTTGTTACGTCATCGTACACCAGAGAAGGCTCATGAGTTATTCAATCTACTCTTCCTTTCGATTCTTTTAATCAAGAGGATTTTAAGATATGAATTTTTTGAACAGTCTAGAAAACATGAACATTTTTTTAAATCTTGAGCAATTTTTTGAAAATTATCTACACTTTTGAAAAAATGGGAACAAAATATGAAAGGGAACATCTATTAAAATTCGTAACATTTTCTAAAAACACCAACCTTTTTATAAAAACATGAACATTATTTGAATTTATGAACATTTTTTTAAACGGGAACATGTGTTGAAAATTCATAAGATTTTTAGAAAATGTGTATTTTTTATACACGAACATTATTTTTAATTTTGAAAATTTCACTAAAACATGAATATTTTTAGAATTTGGAGCATTTTTTGAAATACCATTTTATTTTTAGAATCCCGAATTGAAAAACAATATCTTTTTAAAAAAGGGGGCAACTTTTTGCAAGTTCCGAATATTTTTTTAAATATACTTGGAAGGCAAGGGAAAGGAGAATAAAAATAGAAGTAAAACACAGAAAAAGAAAGAAAAATGGGCCTACCCATTGTTTGTTGTCCTGTGCGAAACTCTGACTATTTGTCGCCTAGTGCGTGTGCTGGCTTTGCTGGGCCACAGCGCGCGGCCCACGTACGATTTTTTTTCTAGCAGACAAATGCATAAGAATTTAGGACCACCTCAGATAGAAAAAATTCTTTTCGGTGATGAACGGATTAAAAAATTCGCGAAGCGCACCTTGCTTTATTAGTAGATATAGATATAGATAACGGGCCGGTTGTAAAAATTAGAGGTGATGGCCATGCCATGCGGAGTGCATAAAGGCGATGGATGCGAAGCTGCATTTCGCGGGTGATTTAGGGCGTGTTTGCTTACCTGCATGGTGGTTGGTAGACTGTATATGAAGGGTATCTTCCATCTTTTATTTCGCCTGGTGTTTGGTTGCTTGTCTCGCATTAATTCTTTGCATCACACGGTGTTTAAAACACTTCAGGGCCACACTGAGGAGGAACGTCCAAATTGACAGTTCATGCAGGTTTGCGCGGACCATGAGGTGAGAAAGATTCTCTCCTTTTCTCTGCCAGGTTGCAATCCTCTCACAGTGCACCCGGAAGCAGCCCCTACCAACGATGCATGCCTGCATGCAACCAAAATCCCACCAACCACCATGCAGACAATCAAAGAACATGACTACATCATTTTTTGCATTATTTTTTTCTCAACAAAGCCATGCTCAGTGTGGCTCGTTTTCCTCATACATCCTGCCCCAATGGCTGCACGCAACCAAACACGCCCTTGTAGCATTTCCCGATGTATATGTGTTTACCCCTTCGATCGATAATAAAAACTTGTCAAGAATACAACTCCCCTTCGGTGTTCAGTTGGTTTAAATTTAGTACTGTTTGCTTTTCCTCCCAACCCTATCTACCGCCAATAACACTACACACACGGAAGTTTACATACTTTTTACAAAATTTTCCTAACTATATAACTCTGTCCCTGTTGACACAAGTTTTTGGCACGGAAGAAAACATTATTAAGATGGGCTCTAATGAATAAGTGCTCTACATGAAAAAGTTCCGTATTGTGGACATGAACATCTTTGAAGTTGGATCATCGTCATACGGTCTCATCTCGAGGTCCGAAGTTGTGCTCGAAGTATTCAGACTATTGTTTGGCCTATTACGCCTCCAAGATGGTCTCATATGTCTCATCGAAACAATCGATTTTGATATAAAAATCATCTTAATCTGAGGTTGTATACAAAAAGTAGAGCCCGCGCACTACAACCCTACTGTGAGCAAAAAATGAAACCCGACACAAGACACCATATGACTATGTCTGATGAACATCTGATAGTCCTGGTGAACCCCCGACCCTCGCGTCCCTCCTAGAGGCGACACGGGGCGGGGGGGGAGGGGGGAACCCTAGAACTCTGTCGCCGCCCGCCCTCCGTCCCTCTCCTCCCCCTCGCCGCTGTTGAGAGCCACTGCCAGGCAAAGCCCGGGCAGCCCGGTGGCGGCAGGGACTCTCCTCAGCGTGGCACCTCTCCTCCCTAGCCATGGTGTGGCGTCTCCGTCGGCTGAGTTTGGCGGCGTGGGGCCACGAAGTGCCGGCGTCGGCTCGATGCGATGGCCGTGGTGGCAACCTGTGGAGGCGACGACCGAGAGCTTCGGTTCCGCCCGATCCTTCTCATCCCGATCTGGATCTGACCGGCCCGGATTCGGCCGCTGCTATCTTCAGGCGCGGTGATGTCAAGCCTCCATGGCTGCTGGGCACTATGGTGGTGCAGGCAGCTGCGGTAGTGGCTCGGTGTGGTGGTGGTCGTCGACAGTGCACAATAGGAGGCATGAAGGAGTGATGGCCTTGGCGGGGACAGGCAGTGATGCAGTGAGGCGGACTAGTGTTGTGGCGTATCTGGAGGCGGCGGCGCGATCTACCGACCAAACCGGTGCCGGCATTATGATGGCTCGTCTAGGATGGAGTTCTTGGCGAGTAGCAAGCGTCAGGATACCTCTGGGCTGTGTGGTGAGCGGTGGTGCTCTCCCAGTAGTGCCAGTGTGGGAGTTGTCCGTGGCTAGGTGCTGGGTCGTCGCAAGGCTGTCCCTTGGAGTGGGAGATAGCCTTCGCGGGCGGTTCGGGCTCTTGCCGAAGGTGTTGTGTGGTTGTTGTTCCTCAGCTAGGTGTAAGGTGTTTGTTGGATCACGCTTCTCTTTGTTGTGTGGTCTGTTGGCGGTCCTCGGCTTTGCAGATGCGACGGCGGGGTGTTGCAGTGGCGGCGGGGTGAAGCTACTTGGACAGTGAAAGCACAAGTGCTCCCTGGGTGATTTTGGTAATTAATGTCAACATATCTCTTGTTGGACTAATGCTTTTATCCAGTGTATTTCAGAGAAGTTCAACAATGGCGTGGAAATGACAAGAGGATGTGGAACCCCTTCAAGGTGTCAAGGACATGCATTCTAAAGCTCAGGACTCTTCATTTTTGTTTATCCAAGATCATATTGAGTTCATAGGAAAGCCAATACTATTAAAAGGGGGTGATGTATTGCTTAATGGCTTGCTTGCTCAAATGCTTAGTGAAATTGCTCCTAAACCCTCAACCACTTTCTCCATCCAAATATGTCAAAACCCTAAACTCCAACTCGGCCCCACCGATTCTTTTTATCCAGCGCCACCGAGTTCATATGACATAGCCACAGCCAGAAACCCTAACGGTTCGGTCACACCGATACGGATCTCGCTCTCACCGAGATGGCCTTGCCAACTCCCTACTATCAGTTGCATTTATTACGGTCTCACCAAAATTGCAATCGGTCTCACTGAGATGGCTTGACCAATTCTCTGTTGCCCTATTGCCTCATTTCGGTCTCACTGAGTTGATGCAATCGGTGCCACCGAGATGAGGTTTTCCCTAAGCCCTAGCACATCGGTCCCACAGAGATTCCTAACGTTCACATTTTGTACTAATCGGTCCCACCGAGTTTAATCATTCGGTCTCACCGAGATAGGTCAAATGTGTGTAACGGTTGGATTTTGTGTGGAGGCTATATATACCCCTCCATCCCCTTCTCCATCTATGAGAGAGTCATCAGAACGTGACCACACTTCCATCATACATTTTCTGAGAGAGAACCACCTACTCATGTGTTGAGATCAAGATATTCCAATCCTACCACAAGAATCTTGATTTCTTGCCTTCCCCAAGTTGCTTTCGACTCAAATCATCTTTCCACCATATCCAAATCTGTGTGAGAGAGTTGAGTGTTGGGGAGACTATCATTTGAAGTACAAGAGCAAGGAGTTCATCATCAACACACCATTCATTACCTTTTGGAGAGTGGTGTCTCCTAGATTGGTTAGGTGTTGCTTGGGAGCCTCCGTCAAGTTGTGGAGTTGAACCAAGAAGTTTGTAAGGGCAAGGAGATCGCCTACTTCGTGAAGATCTACCCAAGTGAGGCAAGTCCTTCATGGGCGATGGCCATGGCGGGATAGACAAGGTTGCTTCTTCATGGACCCTCCGTGGGTGGAGCCTTCCGTGGACTCGCGCAACCGTTACCCTTCATGGGTTGAAGTCTCCATCAACATGGATGCACGACAGCACCACCTATCGGAACCACACCAAAAATCTCTGTGTCTTCATTGTGTTTGCACACTCCAATCCCATCCCTTTACTTCCTAGCAATTAGCATGCTTTACTCTTTCCGCTGCATATATTGTTGTCATGCTTGCTTGAGATGTATTGTTAATGCTTAAACTTGTGCTAAAACTCCACCTTAACTTGAAGAACTTAAAAATTGCCACTTTCACTTGTTGAGGGTCTAATCATCCCCCTTCTAGACCCCTCTTCTCGATCCTTTCATTGGTACGCGTCGGTGCTATACAAACGGTTTTTAACCCCTTTTCGCGACGGCATTTGGAACCATCGCCAAGTGAGTGTGGGCGATAGGGGGTCCTTCCCACACGACCTAGAAACCCTCGGGGATAGGCCCTCCTGGCACACAGGCTGGGGCAAAATGAGCTTGTGTACGATCGGGCGAGGCATCGAAACCCAATCGATTCCGTTCATATGTACATCCCACCCGGTGAATCCTAGAAAAACATTTCCGTTCTTATGTATATCACACACAGTCAATCCAAGGAACATGTTTCCGTTCTTATGTACATCCCACACAGTCAATCCAGGGAAAACGTTTTCGTTCGTATGTATATCACACACAGTCAATCCAAGTAATATGTTTCCGTTCTTATGTACATCCCACACAGTCAATTCAGGGAAAACGTATCCGTTCGTATGTACACCCCACACAATTTTATGTATAGGCTCGTGTGTGAAAGGTGTAACTATCACACACGCTCTGCCTTGGTTAACCATTTTCTTTTATCAACTACTCCCTCCGTCCCACAATGTAAGACATTTTTTGACACTACACTAGTGTCAAAAAATGTCTTACATTATGGGACGGAGGGAGTACATCACAGATGAAGAAAACTGTGTGGCATTCGGCTATCCATCACAAGCGCTTTTACTGCCAGAACCGTTTGCAAAGTTCCATGACCCATTTAGCAGGTTTATTACTTTACAATTAATAATTCCAGTATTACACAAATTCACATTTCATATGGAACAGTTGTTTGCCAATTTCATATCAGGCACATAAATATATTTTAACATCACAGTACGATAGCTACCTGAAAACAACACAGTACATCATATAGCTAGTTCAACTTCATAAGATTAATATTAGAACAATATATGCATTTCCCTAATCGAGATCATCCAGACACGTCTTATCCACATCTGCTTTCAGTTCAGTAAGAACCTGTTTTGCACTGTCCAACTGGGAAAGTGTCTCCTCCTTTGCCAACACCATCTTAGCAAAGTTTGATTTAAAAAAAATCTGAGCTCATTCTCCACCTTCCTCTTTTTATCCCGCATCTTCAAATATTCTTCAGCGCTAACAACACTTTCTCTAAGCCTACCTATGTTCTCTTCCTCATACATGCTCCAGAGCTTTGCTAGGCACATCTTCAAAGATCGTGGCCACTCTTGATCAACCCACTCCAAGTAAGAACATTTCCATTCATCCTATAATATTTAAAACTAGATCAGTAACAACTGTAGGGGAAATGGGTTTATAGCAACATAGAAAATCACCAATACTTATTTTGAAAATCTGAAGAAACAAGTTAGTTATGACATATCTTCTCAAAAATATCAATGTGCAAATGAATTAGTTGCTACTGAGACAACAACCAAATTCTGAAACATCAAAAGCTATAATTAACTACAACAACGCTACAAGTTATTACTCGTGTACTATAAATAAAAAATTGAACATTTTATGAGGAAGGTAAATATAACTGCAACAGCATAGCGACAGTGTTTGGATGACAGCAAATTGATACTAACATGTGTGTACATGCACAAATTTAGTAACAGAGAACTAATAGCACTAAGGCCATCCACTATGTATGCCAAAACCGGTGTAAAGACAACTGTTGCTACATATCGCACCGGTGCCCTCCAGTAGTGAGCCGATGCAGCGGAAAAAAAATCAGGGACCCGGACTCTGGAGCACCTAGTTGCTCCGATGCCCAGTTTCTTTGTGCCATAAAGATTTAGTATGTTACTGCTTGGATGTTCAGATGTGTGGACCAAAGTTAGCTGCACAAACTGCTGAAGCGGTGCCAAATAATTTTCTAATGGCACCGCTGATGAGATGGCAACATTTTTTGATACTAGGTACAAACTGTGACACTGTTTTAGGATGCGTTTGGTTGAAGGTGTGGTATGAATGGGTTGGGACCATGACAGTGTCTGCATCACATCTAACAAATGATTTGTAACAATGAAAGAGGGTCTCACCTTCTCTGCACATGCCAGAAACTTCCTCCCACTGTCCATAGATTCAAACGCAACTATCTTCACGCATGGAGATTGATGGTGACAACGAGCAGACAGGTCTTCAGCCACCCGCTCCATTTGTTGCAACTGATGGTCCTAGGGAGTTACAAGAGGAAGAAATGACAAAAATCGACCGACGGGTTAAAATCCTTTATTCCAGGTCATAGCCCGAGAGAGAGAAGAGAGTCATACCCGGGTGGTGAAGGAGTCATCGGAGGAGGATGAACCGCTGGAGAGGTCATTGAAGAAGACCATGGCGACCCCGACGGTAGGATGCGAGACGGCGAGAGTGAGGAAGCAAGCGAGGAAGCGGGCTTAGGAAGGAAGGAAGGAGGGAGGAAATAGGGGAAATGTGACTTGTGGTCAGGGAGAAAAGGGGGTGGGGAAGGGGGGAGGGGGCGGGGGTAGATATTTTGGTGGTAGGCCAAAATTTTGGAAATGTGGAGGGAAACTTTGCGCGCGGTGCCGCCGGACACCACTCACTTTGAACGATTGTGTGCATCGCAAATTGTTCTTCTGCTTTATGCGCATGGGATGAGTTTGATAATTCAAATTTTGGTGGAAATTTCCCCGGGTACTTCATTGCATAATTTAACATCGTTTCCTAATTTGGGCACACAAAAGAGCGTACAACACACAGACCACACTTACTGAATCATGCAATTTTAGTAATTAAACAGAGCCAGTTGACCTAAACATTGCTCTAACAAAAGACCAGCATAAAAAACAAAGCCTAAGTACGCATAATTTTAAAAAATCCGCCGCCGCGCCGGCCTATGCATTGCCGGTGTGAGATGAGAGGTCGATGACTTGTCCTGGCGAAATGATGCCGCTGGTGGACTCCGCGCTCCCCTGCTGAAGTTGACCTTGTCCTCGTCCTCGGAGCCGTCCTCATGGTTGTAGTACTCGTAGTAGTGGTTGCGCTAGAGCTCGCATTGCTACTCCACCGCCGATTCCTCGACAGACTGACTCTTATCTAGCTCAACCTCAGCCACCCGCAACTCCTCCTCCCGACGCTCCTCGATCTCCGTCGCCTCCTGCATCTTGAGCTCCCGCTCAGCGATCTCATGAGGAAGCAGGTGCTCCATGGCCACCATCGCCTTTTTGTACGTGACTTGCTTGCTGGATTCTGAGGTGGCCTGGAATATCTTGGCATGTGTGTGTGCATCCTCGATCTTGGTCTGTATGGCCTCGACCCGGGACAGGGAGACATCGGCGGCACGGACAACAGCTCGAGCGCTCTTGGTGTTTGCAGCCACCGTCGCAGCAGCAGCTGCAGCCGTCTCGGCTGCTGCAGCTGCCCCGTCGGCTGTCGCAGACGCCCTCTCGGCTAAATCTGAGAATGGTTTCATAACTAAACCATACTTGAACCATACCCGTACATGTATCTCTCAAAACCATACTTGAACCATACCCGTTTAATGCCATTTTCAGTCCAACCAAAACTAAACCTTCTATTTTTTCCACCCAAACTAATTTAAACCCAATACATAACCGTGGGTTTAAACCCAATACGTAACCATGGGTTTGCTTCAATGTATATATGATTGCACAAATCGACATGTCAAAAAGCAAATGGCATAGAAAAGACATAAGTGCATCTACAATAGTTTGGGAACAAAGTTATCGTTGAGATATGGTCAACACACAACAAGTGTCAAAAAGACAACGCCCACGACTGAAAAGCTCACTGACAAGTGCATTAAAATCAATTGCTTAGCTAAAGCACAAGCAGACACATTCAATTTGCATGTGTTGTTTCCCCATAATACAGAATTACATAGTGCATCGCATCATGTACGCGGATCAAAGATACTCGTTGACGTTGCGTCGTTGCTTATTGCACATAACCAATCCACTAAAACCGGTTTGGACCCATAGTTTACAGCCGTTAATAACCAAACTGTTTAAGCCCATAACCAACTATACCCAAATTGGTTTCTTCACATACCCAAACCAAAACCAAACTAAAAAAGATTCAACCCAATAAAACCTGAACCAATCAAACCCAAAGTAAGAACCGAACCGTTTCACCTAGTTTTTTTAATAACCATTCCCAGGTTTACTCTCGGCGGATGCGGCCATGCTCAATGCGGATGCGGCAACACTCTTGGCGTAGGCGGCCACGCTCTCGGCGCAGGTGGTGGCACTCGGGAAGGACGCGACCATCGTACGGGCCTTCACAAAGACTTTCCAAAGCGACCAGCGGCGAGAGAACTTCTGGGATTTCCTCACGAGCATTGCTAGCTCCTGGCTCAGTTCTTCAGGATCTCCAAGGCTGCTACCAGAGTCTTCAGATTCGGACTCAGAGACTGCCTTGGCCTTCAGTGCACATGATCTTCCGTAGCTTGGTCCATAGAGATCTCTGTTCTCAGCAAGCTGGAACTCATGAGTATTTAGCCTCTCGAGGATATCGGCGGGATCTAGTGAGTTATAATCAGCACGCTCTTGAATCATCAGTGCAAGGGTGTCAAATGAAGAATCAAGTGATCTTAGCAATTTCTTCACCACCTCATGGTCGGTGATCTCAGTGGCACCGAGTGCTTGAAGCTCATTTGAGATGTCAGTGAGGCGATCAAAGGTTTGCTGAACATTTTCATTGTCGAGTATTTTGAAGCGGTTGAAGAGATTGCGAAGAACATCAACTCGGGAGTCACATTGAGTTGAGACTCCTTCGTTGACCTTGGACAGCATGTCCCAAATCAGTTTGGCAGTTTCTAGAGCACTCACTCTGTCATACTGTCCTTTGCTCAGGTGGCCACATATGATATTCTTCGCTTGAGAATCGAGTTGCTTGAATCTCTTCACAACAGCAGCATTCACAGACGGAGTGACAGAGGGAACACCATTTTCCGCAACATATCAGAGATCCTTATCAATTGCCTCAGGATGCATGCGCATCTTGTTCTTCCAGTAGGGGCAGTCCGTCCCATCAAAGGTAGGACACCCAGCCGAGACCTTGGTCATACTTGCAGTCGACATAACTAAAACTCCAGGTGGTTAAACCAAAATCACACATAACAAGGGAGTACCTTGCTCTGATACCAATTGAAAGTGTGTTACGTCGACTAGACGGGGGGTGAATAGGCGATTTTTAAGAATTCTTCACTGAGGAATTTCAGGGTGAGGAAATTCCTAAGGGAAGAACTACTTGCAGCGGAATAAGTACTCAGGTATAAGCATAACAGAGCAACATCATAGTCATCATGAAGAAATGAAACACAAACACAGAGTAGAGAAAGCATAAACACAGGATAAGCATAATGAAGACAAACTGACTGAAGAAATAGGATTGAGGGATTAGAGAAAGTCTTCAGTCAAAGTCTTCAAACAGTAATGATCAGGTTCATCAACACATAAGTGAGGAAATTGAAAGGGTTGGGGAAATAGAACCAGTAGGCTTGGTGAAGACAATGATTTGGTAGACCAGTTCCAACTGCTGTGACAGTTGTACGTCTGGTTGGAGCGGCTGAGTATTTAAACTCGAAGACACACAGTCCTCACCGTATTCTCCTTGAGCTAAGATCACACAGACCTCGCCTCGACAGTAGTGGTAAGTCTTCACAGGTGACTTCCCACTAGTAGAAAAAGGGTCAAATGTGAAGCACAATAGTGCCGGTTGGAATTTCAGCCGGCACTAATGTGTACACTAGTGTCGGTTCGTGGCGGCGATCAATAGCACCGGTTCGTGGCGAACCTTTAGTACCGGTTCATGCCACGAACCGGTACTAAAGAGGCTGTGTCAGCCTACGGTCAGGCTATGGCCCCACCATCACCATTTAGTGCCGGTTCGTACCATGAACCGGTACTAATGAGGTTATGGCATGCTGTTTTTTAGTCCCACCTCGCGAAGTGCAGAGACGATGAAGAAGAGGATCAATGCTCACGTTGCTTAGCTTCAAGCCTTCAGGAATACGGTAGACTGCATGGAGCTATGTGCAGTGCAGTTTACACTATTCCAAAAG